>NW_028243712.1:0-465884 GCF_964263255.1 Lissotriton vulgaris
AGTAGTGTGTGCAGAGTAGTGTGTGCAGAGTGCAGAGTGCAGAGTGCAGAGTGCAGAGTGCAGAGTGCAGAGTGCAGAGTGCAGAGTGCAGAGTGCAGAGTGCAGAGTGCAGAGTGCAGAGTGCAGAGTGCAGAGTGCAGAGTGCAGAGTGCAGAGTGCAGAGTAGTGTGTGCAGAGTAGTGTGTGCAGAGTAGTGTGTGCAGAGTAGTGTGTGCAGAGTGCAGAGTGCAGAGTAGTGTGTGCAGAGTGCAGAGTGCAGAGTAGTGTGTGCAGAGTGCAGAGTGCAGAGTGCAGAGTGCAGAGTGCAGAGTGCAGAGTGCAGAGTGCAGAGTGCAGAGTGCAGAGTGCAGAAGTGCAGAGTGCAGTGCAGAGTGCAGAGTAGTGTGTGCAGAGTAGTGTGTGCAGAGTAGTGAGTGCAGAGTGCAGAGTGCAGAGTGCAGAGTGCAGAGTGCAGAGTGCAGAGTGCAGAGTGCAGAGTAGTGTGTGCAGAGTAGTGTGTGCAGAGTGCAGAGTGCAGAGTGTGTGCAGAGTAGTGTGTGCAGAGTGCACGAGTGCAGAGTAGTGTGTGCAGAGTGCAGAGATCAGAGTGTGCAGAGTGCAGAGTGCAGAGTGCAGAGTGCAGAGTGCAGAGTGCAGAGTGCAGAGTGCAGAGTGCAGAGTAGTGTGTGCAGAGTAGTGTGTGCAGAGTGCAGAGTGCAGAGTAGTGTGTGCAGAAGTGCAGAGTGCAGAGTGCAGAGTGCAGAGTAGTGTGTGCAGAGTGCAGAGTAGTGTGTGCAGAGTGCAGAGTGCAGAGTAGTGTGTGCAGAGTGCAGAGTAGTGTGTGCAGAGTGCAGAGTGCAGAGTAGTGTGTGGCTGAGTGCCCAGAGTGCAGAGTGGAGTGCAGAGTAGTGTGTGCAGAGTGCAGAGTAGTGTGTGCAGAGTGCAGAGTGCAGAGTGCAGAGTAGTGTGTGCAGAGTGCAGAGTAGTGTGTGCAGAGTGCAGAGTAGTGTGTGCAGAGTAGTGTGTGCAGAGTGGCAGTAGTGTGGCAGAGTGCAGAGTGGAGTGCAGAGTAGTGTGTGCAGAGTAGAGAGTGCAGAGTGCAGAGTAGTGTGTGCAGAGTGCAGAGTATGTGTGCAGAGTGCAGAGTGCAGAGTAGTGTGTGCAGAGTGCAGAGTCAGTGTGTTGCAGAGTGCAGAGTGCAGAGTAGTGTGTGCAGAGTGCAGAGTGCAGAGTAGTGTGTGCAGAGTGCAGAGTGCAGAGTAGTGTGTGCAGAGTGCAGAGTGCAGAGTAGTGTGTGCAGAGTGCAGAGTGCAGAGTAGTGTGTGCAGAGTGCAGAGTGCAGAGTAGTGTGTGCAGAGTGCAGAGTGCAGAGTAGTGTGTGCAGAGTGCAGAGTGCAGAGTGCAGAGTGCAGAGTGCAGAGTGCAGAGTGCAGAGTGCAGAGTGCAGAGTGCAGAGTAGTGTGTGCAGAGTGCGGCAGAGTGCAGAGTAGTGTGTGCAGAGTGCAGAGTGCAGAGGTGCAGAGTGGAGTGCAGAGTGCAGAGTAGTGTGTGCAGAGTGCAGAGTGCAGAGTAGTGTGTGCAGAGTGCAGAGTGCAGAGTAGTGTGTGCAGAGTGCAGAGTAAGTGTGTGCAGAGTGCAGAGTGCAGAGTGCAGAGTAGTGTGTGCAGAGTGCAGAGTGCAGAGTAGTGTGTGCAGAGTGCAGAGTGCAGAGTAGTGTGTGCAGAGTGCAGAGTGCAGAGTGCAGAGTGCAGAGTGCAGAGTGCAGAGTGCAGAGTGCAGAGTGCAGAGTGCAGAGTGCAGAGTGCAGAGTGCAGAGTGCAGAGTGCAGAGTGCAGAGTAGTGTGTGCAGAGTGCAGAGTGCAGAGTAGTGTGTGCAGAGTAGTGTGCAGAGTGCAGAGTGCAGAGTAGTGGTGGGCCCCAGAGTAGTGTGTGCAGAGTAGTGTGTGCAGAGTAGTGTGCAGAGTGCAGAGGGCAGAGTGCAGAGTGCAGAGTGCAGAGTGCAGAGTAGTGTGTGCAGAGTAGTGTGTGCAGAGTGCAGAGTAGGTGTGTGCAGGTGCAGAGTGCAGAGTGCAGAGTAGTGTGTGCAGAGTAGTGTGTGCAGAGTGCAGAGTAGTGTGTGCAGAGTGCAGAGTAGTGTGTGCAGAGTGCAGAGTGCAGAGTGGGTGTGCAGAGTGCAGAGTGCAGAGTGTGCAGAGTGCAGAGTGCAGAGTAGTGTGTGCAGAGTGCAGAGTGCAGAGTGCAGAGTGCAGAGTGCAGAGTAGTGTGTGCAGAGTGCAGAGTGCAGAGTGCAGAGTGCAGAGTAGTGTGTGCAGAGTGCAGAGTAGTGTGTGCAGAGTGCAGAGTAGTGTGTGCAGAGTGCAGAGTAGTGTGTGCAGAGTGCAGAGTAGTGTGTGCAGAGTGCAGAGTAGTGTGTGCAGAGTGCAGAGTGCAGAGTGCAGAGGGGGGTGTGCAGAGTGCAGAGTAGTGTGTGCAGAGTGCAGAGTGCAGAGTGCAGAGTAGTGTGTGCAGAGTGCAGAGTAGTGTGTGCAGAGTGCAGAGTAGTGTGTGCAGAGTAGTGTGTGCAGAGTGCAGAGTAGTGTGTGCAGAGTAGTGTGTGCAGAGTGCAGAGTAGTGTGTGCAGAGTAGTGTGTGCAGAGTGCAGAGTAGTGTGTGAGTGTGCAGAGTAGTGTGTGCAGAGTGCAGAGTAGTGTGTGCAGAGTGCAGAGTAGTGTGTGCAGAGTGCAGAGTAGTGTGTGCAGAGTGCAGAGTAGTGTGTGCAGAGTGCAGAGTAGTGTGTGCAGAGTGCAGAGTAGTGTGTGCAGAGTGCAGAGTAGTGTGTGCAGAGTGCAGAGTAGTGTGTGCAGAGTGCAGAGTAGTGTGTGCAGAGTGCAGAGTGCAGAGTGCAGAGTAGTGTGTGCAGAGTGCAGAGTGCAGAGTGCAGAGTAGTGTGTGCAGAGTGCAGAGTGCAGAGTGCAGAGTGCAGAGTGCAGAGTGCAGAGTGCAGAGTGCAGAGTGCAGAGTGCAGAGTGCAGAGTAGTGTGTGCAGAGTGCAGAGTAGTGTGTGCAGAGTAGTGTGTGCAGAGTGCAGAGTAGTGTGTGCAGAGTAGTGTGTGCAGAGTGCAGAGTAGTGTGTGCAGAGTAGTGTGTGCAGAGTGCAGAGTAGTGTGTGCAGAGTGCAGAGTAGTGTGTGCAGAGTGCAGAGTAGTGTGTGCAGAGTGCAGAGTAGTGTGTGCAGAGTGCAGAGTGCAGAGTAGTGTGTGCAGAGTGCAGAGTAGTGTGTGCAGAGTGCAGAGTGCAGAGTAGTGTGTGCAGAGTGCAGAGTGCAGAGTAGTGTGTGCAGAGTGCAGAGTGCAGAGTAGTGTGTGCAGAGTAGTGTGTGCAGAGTGCAGAGTGCAGAGTAGTGTGTGCAGAGTAGTGGTGTGCAGAGTGCAGAGTGCAGAGTAGTGTGTGCAGAGTAGTGTGTGCAGAGTGCAGAGTAGTGTGTGCAGAGTGCAGAGTAGTGTGTGCAGAGTGCAGAGTAGTGTGTGCAGAGTGCAGAGTGCAGAGTGCAGAGTAGTGTGTGCAGAGTGCAGAGTGCAGAGTGCAGAGTGCAGAGTGCAGAGTGCAGAGTGCAGAGTAGTGTGTGCAGAGTAGTGTGTGCAGAGTGCAGAGTCGTGTGTGCAGAGTAGGGTGTGCAGAGTGCAGAGTAGTGTGTGCAGAGTGCAGAGTGCAGAGTAGTGTGTGCAGAGTGCAGAGTGCAGAGTAGTGTGTGCAGAGTGCAGAGTGCAGAGTAGTGTGTGCAGAGTGCAGAGTAGTGTGTGCAGAGTGCAGAGTGCAGAGTGCAGAGTGCAGAGTAGTGTGTGCAGAGTGCAGAGTAGTGTGTGCAGAGTGCAGAGTGCAGAGTGCAGAGTGCAGAGTAGTGTGTGCAGAGTGCAGAGTAGTGTGTGCAGAGTGCAGAGTGCAGAGTGCAGAGTGCAGAGTAGTGTGTGCAGAGTGCAGAGTGTGTGTGCAGAGTGCAGAGTGCAGAGTGCAGAGTGCAGAGTAGTGTGTGCAGAGTGCAGAGTGCAGAGTAGGTGTGTGCAGAGTGCAGAGTAGTGTGTGCAGAGTAGTGTGTGCAGAGTGCAGAGTAGTGTGTGCAGAGTGCAGAGTAGTGTGTGCAGAGTAGTGTGTGCAGAGTGCAGAGTAGTGTGTGCAGAGTGCAGAGTAGTGTGTGCAGAGTGCAGAGTAGTGTGTGCAGAGTAGTGTGTGCAGAGTGCAGAGTGCAGAGTGCAGAGTAGTGTGTGCAGAGTGCAGAGTAGTGTGTGCAGAGTAGTGTGTGCAGAGTGCAGAGTGCAGAGTGCAGAGTGCAGAGTGCAGAGTGCAGAGTGCAGAGTGCAGAGTGCAGAGTGCAGAGTGCAGAGTGCAGAGTGCAGAGTGCAGAGTAGTGTGTGCAGAGTAGTGTGTGCAGAGTGCAGAGTGCAGAGTAGTGTGTGCAGAGTAGTGTGTGCAGAGTGCAGAGTGCAGAGTAGTGTGTGCAGAGTAGTGTGTGCAGAGTGCAGGGCAGTAGTGTGGCAGAGTGCAGAGTAGTGTGTGCAGAGTGCAGAGTGCAGAGTAGTGTGTGCAGAGTGCAGAGTGCAGAGTAGTGTGTGCAGAGTAGTGTGTGCAGAGTGCAGAGTAGTGTGTGCAGAGTAGTGTGTGCAGAGTGCAGAGTAGTGTGTGCAGAGTAGTGTGTGCAGAGTAGTGTGTGCAGAGTGCAGAGTAGTGTGTGCAGAGTAGTGTGTGCAGAGTAGTGTGTGCAGAGTGCAGAGTGCAGAGTAGTGTGTGCAGAGTGCAGAGTAGTGTGTGCAGAGTAGTGTGTGCAGAGTGCAGAGTAGTGTGTGCAGAGTAGTGTGTGCAGAGTGCAGAGTAGTGTGTGCAGTGTGCAGAGTGCAGAGTAGTGTGTGCAGAGTAGTGTGTGCAGAGTGCAGAGTAGTGTGTGCAGAGTGCAGAGTGCAGAGTAGTGTGTGCAGAGTAGTGTGTGCAGAGTGCAGAGTAGTGTGTGCAGAGTGCAGAGTGCAGAGTAGTGTGTGCAGAGTAGTGTGTGCAGAGTAGTGTGTGCAGAGTGCAGAGTGCAGAGTAGTGTGTGCAGAGTGCAGAGTGCAGAGTAGTGTGTGCAGAGTGCAGAGTAGTGTGTGCAGAGTGCAGAGTGCAGAGTAGTGTGTGCAGAGTGCAGAGTGCAGAGTAGTGTGTGCAGAGTGCAGAGTAGTGTGTGCAGAGTAGTGTGTGCAGAGTGCAGAGTAGTGTGTGCAGAGTAGTGTGTGCAGAGTGCAGAGTAGTGTGTGCAGAGTAGTGTGTGCAGAGTGCAGAGTAGTGTGTGCAGAGTAGTGTGTGCAGAGTGCAGAGTGCAGAGTGCAGAGTGCAGAGTGCAGAGTGCAGAGTGCAGAGTGCAGAGTGCAGAGTGCAGAGTGCAGAGTGCAGAGTGCAGAGTAGTGTGTGTGCAGAGTAGTGTGTGCAGAGTGCAGAGTAGTGTGTGCAGAGTAGTGTGTGCAGAGTGCAGAGTAGTGTGTGCAGAGTGCAGAGTGCAGAGTAGTGTGTGCAGAGTAGTGTGTGCAGAGTGCAGAGTAGTGTGTGCAGAGTAGTGTGTGCAGAGTGCAGAGTAGTGTGTGCAGAGTGCAGAGTAGTGTGTGCAGAGTAGTGTGTGCAGAGTGCAGAGTAGTGTGTGCAGAGTAGTGTGTGCAGAGTGCAGAGTAGTGTGTGCAGAGTAGTGTGTGCAGAGTAGTGTGTGCAGAGTGCAGAGTAGTGTGTGCAGAGTGCAGAGTAGTGTGTGCAGAGTGCAGAGTAGTGTGTGCAGAGTGCAGAGTAGTGTGTGCAGAGTGCAGAGTGCAGAGTAGTGTGTGCAGAGTGCAGAGTAGTGTGTGCAGAGTGCAGAGTAGTGTGTGCAGAGTGCAGAGTAGTGTGTGCAGAGTGCAGAGTGCAGAGTGCAGAGTGCAGAGTGCAGAGTAGTGTGTGCAGAGTGCAGAGTGCAGAGTGCAGAGTGCAGAGTGCAGAGTGCAGAGTGCAGAGTGCAGAGTGCAGAGTGCAGAGTAGTGTGTGCAGAGTGCAGAGTGCAGAGTGCAGAGTGCAGAGTAGTGTGTGCAGAGTGCAGAGTGCAGAGTGCAGAGTGCAGAGTAGTGTGTGCAGAGTGCAGAGTGCAGAGTAGTGTGTGCAGAGTGCAGAGTGCAGAGTGCAGAGTGCAGAGTGCAGAGTGCAGAGTGCAGAGTGCAGAGTAGTGTGTGCAGAGTGCAGAGTAGTGTGTGCAGAGTAGTGTGTGCAGAGTGCAGAGTAGTGTGTGCAGAGTAGTGTGTGCAGAGTGCAGAGTAGTGTGTGCAGAGTGCAGAGTAGTGTGTGCAGAGTAGTGTGTGCAGAGTGCAGAGTAGTGTGTGCAGAGTAGTGTGTGCAGAGTGCAGAGTAGTGTGTGCAGAGTGCAGAGTGCAGAGTAGTGTGTGCAGAGTAGTGTGTGCAGAGTGCAGAGTAGTGTGTGCAGAGTAGTGTGTGCAGAGTGCAGAGTAGTGTGTGCAGAGTGCAGAGTAGTGTGTGCAGAGTGCAGAGTGCAGAGTAGTGTGTGCAGAGTAGTGTGTGCAGAGTGCAGAGTAGTGTGTGCAGAGTAGTGTGTGCAGAGTGCAGAGTAGTGTGTGCAGAGTGCAGAGTGCAGAGTAGTGTGTGCAGAGTGCAGAGTGCAGAGTGCAGAGTGCAGAGTGCAGAGTGCAGAGTGCAGAGTGCAGAGTGCAGAGTGCAGAGTAGTGTGTGCAGAGTAGTGTGTGCAGAGTGCAGAGTAGTGTGTGCAGAGTGCAGAGTGCAGAGTGCAGAGTGCAGAGTGCAGAGTGCAGAGTGCAGAGTGCAGAGTGCAGAGTGCAGAGTGCAGAGTGCAGAGTGCAGAGTGCAGAGTGCAGAGTAGTGTGTGCAGAGTGCAGAGTAGTGTGTGCAGAGTGCAGAGTGCAGAGTAGTGTGTGCAGAGTAGTGTGTGCAGAGTGCAGAGTAGTGTGTGCAGAGTAGTGTGTGCAGAGTGCAGAGTAGTGTGTGCAGAGTGCAGAGTGCAGAGTAGTGTGTGCAGAGTGCAGAGTGCAGAGTGCAGAGTGCAGAGTGCAGAGTGCAGAGTGCAGAGTGCAGAGTGCAGAGTGCAGAGTGCAGAGTGCAGAGTGCAGAGTGCAGAGTGCAGAGTAGTGTGTGCAGAGTAGTGTGTGCAGAGTGCAGAGTAGTGTGTGCAGAGTGCAGAGTGCAGAGTAGTGTGTGCAGAGTGCAGAGTGCAGAGTGCAGAGTGCAGAGTGCAGAGTAGTGTGTGCAGAGTGCAGAGTGCAGAGTAGTGTGTGCAGAGTGCAGAGTGCAGAGTAGTGTGTGCAGAGTAGTGTGTGCAGAGTAGTGTGTGCAGAGTGCAGAGTGCAGAGTGCAGAGTGCAGAGTGCAGAGTGCAGAGTGCAGAGTGCAGAGTAGTGTGTGCAGAGTAGTGTGTGCAGAGTAGTGTGTGCAGAGTAGTGTGTGCAGAGTGCAGAGTGCAGAGTGCAGAGTGCAGAGTGCAGAGTGCAGAGTGCAGAGTGCAGAGTGCAGAGTGCAGAGTGCAGAGTGCAGAGTGCAGAGTGCAGAGTGCAGAGTGCAGAGTGCAGAGTGCAGAGTGCAGAGTGCAGAGTGCAGAGTAGTGTGTGCAGAGTGCAGAGTGCAGAGTAGTGTGTGCAGAGTGCAGAGTGCAGAGTAGTGTGTGCAGAGTAGTGTGTGCAGAGTGCAGAGTAGTGTGTGCAGAGTGCAGAGTGCAGAGTAGTGTGTGCAGAGTGCAGAGTGCAGAGTGCAGAGTGCAGAGTGCAGAGTGCAGAGTGCAGAGTGCAGAGTGCAGAGTGCAGAGTGCAGAGTGCAGAGTAGTGTGTGCAGAGTGCAGAGTAGTGTGTGCAGAGTAGTGTGTGCAGAGTGCAGAGTAGTGTGTGCAGAGTGCAGAGTGCAGAGTAGTGTGTGCAGAGTGCAGAGTGCAGAGTAGTGTGTGCAGAGTAGTGTGTGCAGAGTGCAGAGTAGTGTGTGCAGAGTAGTGTGTGCAGAGTGCAGAGTAGTGTGTGCAGAGTGCAGAGTGCAGAGTAGTGTGTGCAGAGTAGTGTGTGCAGAGTGCAGAGTAGTGTGTGCAGAGTAGTGTGTGCAGAGTGCAGAGTAGTGTGTGCAGAGTAGTGTGTGCAGAGTGCAGAGTAGTGTGTGCAGAGTGCAGAGTAGTGTGTGCAGAGTAGTGTGTGCAGAGTGCAGAGTAGTGTGTGCAGAGTAGTGTGTGCAGAGTGCAGAGTAGTGTGTGCAGAGTAGTGTGTGCAGAGTGCAGAGTAGTGTGTGCAGAGTGCAGAGTGCAGAGTAGTGTGTGCAGAGTGCAGAGTGCAGAGTAGTGTGTGCAGAGTAGTGTGTGCAGAGTGCAGAGTAGTGTGTGCAGAGTAGTGTGTGCAGAGTGCAGAGTAGTGTGTGCAGAGTGCAGAGTGCAGAGTAGTGTGTGCAGAGTGCAGAGTGCAGAGTAGTGTGTGCAGAGTGCAGAGTGCAGAGTGCAGAGTGCAGAGTGCAGAGTGCAGAGTGCAGAGTGCAGAGTAGTGTGTGCAGAGTAGTGTGTGCAGAGTGCAGAGTAGTGTGTGCAGAGTGCAGAGTGCAGAGTAGTGTGTGCAGAGTGCAGAGTGCAGAGTGCAGAGTGCAGAGTGCAGAGTGCAGAGTGCAGAGTGCAGAGTGCAGAGTGCAGAGTGCAGAGTGCAGAGTGCAGAGTGCAGAGTGCAGAGTGCAGAGTGCAGAGTGCAGAGTGCAGAGTGCAGAGTGCAGAGTGCAGAGTGCAGAGTGCAGAGTGCAGAGTGCAGAGTGCAGAGTGCAGAGTGCAGAGTGCAGAGTGCAGAGTGCAGAGTGCAGAGTGCTGTGTGCAGAGTGCAGAGTGTTAGACGGACCGGGAGGGTCGGCCGAGATTACGGGGAGAGGTCTCCAGGGAGAGCCGTCTCCAACGACTGTACAGATAAGTAACTTCCCCCCCACAGACGGACACCACACAAGATTGAAGGTTAACGAGACTTTATATGCACTTCTTAGGTTACGTTGATATAATACAAGGAGGTCTGGACTCAGGGGTCCCCTCGGTTCTGATCTCTGGTTGAGGAAAAGGGTAGCGGGACAGTCTTAGTTACCAATGAGTTCAATAGCTCTCAATCCTCGAGCTCGGCGTGGTTGCTGATCGGGCCGTGGAGGAGCCAAGCAGGTCCCGAGATGGATGAAGGGTGGTCGGCGGGCCGTGGAGAAGCCAAGCAGGTCCCGATATGGATGAAGGATGGTCGACGGGCCGTGGAGAAGCCAAGCAGGTCCCGATGCAGATGACAGTTACAACGGTCCGCGGCCTCGCCAGCAGATCCGGACGACGGTGAAGGATGAAGGTTACGACGGCTGTGGCAGCGCCAACAGGCAGGATGATGGTGCACAGGACAGAGCTACGGCAGCGCCAGTAGTCCGTCCAGGATGAGTTCTTCTTTCGTCTCTCGACTCCAAGATACAACTGCCTTCCTGTTCTGGAGCTGCCCCAGTTATAGGGCTGGCGTGCTTTGATGTCCGGACCCTCGCACTTGGAGGTCGGGAGGTCCGGGATGAGGGAGTCCAGACACCCAGCAGGGGGGTGGAGCCAGCGCCCGGGGAGGCGATGGGCGAGCGGCACTGGCCGGGGGAGAACCATCGACACCTCTTTCTCCCATTGACTGGCCAAGTAGCTCGCTCGCCTCCTGGGTGGAGGGTGGTGCCGGAATGTCTGAGGCCGGGCTAGGCCCAGGGTTGAGGTCGATCGGGGGCCAGGCGGCCTCGTGGCGAAGTGTCCAAGATGGCGGCCCGGGCTGGGCGCGTGGGTCGGCCGTGGATCGGACCCACGAGGTTATCATGCTTGAGGGCAGGTGTCCCTGAGGGGACGCAGGACGTGCAATGGTGGTGTGTGGTGCTTGTATGACTGGCTCGGGCTTGGTCGAGCCGGGGGAGAGCGGCCCGTCATGTGGCCTGTCCAACATGCGTCCCCCCCAGCTGAAGGCGGGGAGAGTTACCCATCCTCTGGGGGACTCTCTTCGTCGAGGCGGAAAAACCGGGACAGGCCATCCGCGTTGGCGTGGTCAGACCCAGGCCGGTGTTCAACGGTAAAGTCCATACCTTGCAAGGAGATGGACCAGCGTAGCAGTTTTGGGTTTTCCCCCCGCATATGCATCAACCACTGCAGGGGTCGGTGGTCAGTCTGCACCCGGAAGTGGGTGCCAAAAAGGTAGGGTCGGAGCTTCTTGAGGGCCCATACCACAGCGAAGGCTTCCCTCTCTATGGTGCTCCAGCGTTGCTCCCGTGGTAGGAGTCTCCGGCTGATGAAGGCCACCGGTTGATCAAGGCCTTCGGTGTTCACCTGGGACAGGACCGCCCCAATGCCCTGGTCGGAGGCATCCGTCTGGACGACGAACTCCCGGCTGTAGTCTGGGGCCTGGAGTACAGGAGCGGAACACATGGCGGCCTTTAGCTGTTCGAAGGCCGCTTGACACTCTGGGGTCCAGTTCACCTTCTTGGGCTGATTTTTCGACGTGAGTTCGGTGAGAGGCCCCACGATGGTACCATAGTCTTTCACGAACCTTCGGTAGTAGCCCGTGAGGCCCAGGAAGGCTCGCACCTCAGTTTGAGTGTTAGGGGGTTGCCAGTTCTGGATGGCGGCAATTTTCAGTTGAAGAGGGGCCACTAGACCGCTTCCCACTTGGTGTCCGAGGTAGGTCACTGACCCTTGTCCAATTTGACATTTGCTGGCCTTGATCGTGAGGCCAGCTCGCTGAAGGGCTTGCAACACTGCTTGGAGGTGGTGGAGGTGCTCGGTCCAGTGGTGGCTGTACACAGCGATGTCGTCCAGGTAGGCGGCGCTGAACTCTTCGAGCCCCGCCAGGACCTGATTGACGAGCCGTTGGAACGTCGCTGGGGCATTTTTCATGCCGAAGGGCATGACCGTGAAGTGATAGTGGCCATCGGGGGTGGAGAAGGCAGAACGTTCTTGTGCTCGGGGTGTGAGGCCGATCTGCCAATATCCTGCCGTTAGATCGAAGATGCTGAGGTAGCGGGCAGCGCCCATTCGGTCGACCAGTTCATCTGCCCGGGGGATGGGGTGTGCGTCCGTTCTGGTGACTTCATTCAGGCCCCGGTAGTCGACACAGAACCGGAGTTCGGGTGTGGTTCCGGGGGCGGCTGCTTTGGGGACCAGCACGACCGGGCTGGCCCATGGACTGTCGGAGGGCTCGATGACCCCGAGCGTGAGCATCTTAGTTACTTCCGCCTGGATGCAGGCCCGTACCCGATCAGGTACGCGGTAGGCCCGGTGGCGGATAGGAGGGCTGTCTCCGGTGTCCACATCGTGCACACACCAGGAAGTGACACCTGGGGTGAGGGAGAACAGGCTGGCAAACCGTGATAGGAGGGCTTGGCACTCTTGGCGTTGTTCCTGGGAGAGGGTCTCCGAGAGTCGGACCCCATCCACGGAGCCGTCTTGCTCCTGGGTCCGCAAGAGGTCAGGGAGAGGCTCGGAGTCGTCCTCAACCCCGTTGTCTGTGGCCATCAAGAGGCTGAGTTCTGTTCGTGCAAAGTGGGGTTTCAGTCTGTTGGTGTGGAGGACTCGGAGCGGATTCCGGGCGGACTCCATATCGATCAGATAGGTGGCGGGTCCCTTGCGCTCGATTACTTTGAAGGGTCCCGTCCATTTGTCTTGGAGAGCGCACGGTTCTGTGGGGGACATTACCCAGACCTGTTGCCCCGGCTCGAATTCAATAGATGAGGCGTTCTGGTCATACCATCTCTTCATGTCCTCTTGACTGGCCTCTAGGTTGGCTTTCGCTAGGTCTCTGAACCGCTGGGACTGGTTGCGGAGGGTGAGGAGGTACCGGAAGACATCTGGAGGACTCTTGGCCGGAGGCAACTCCCAGCCTTCTTTGATCAGGCTGAGTGGCCCCCGTACTGGGTGCCCATAGAGCAGCTCGAATGGGCTGAAGCCTAGGGACTTCTGTGGGACCTCCCGGTAGGCGAAGAGGAGGCACGGCAGCAGCACGTCCCACTGGCGACGGAGGGGTTCTTCCAATCCCCCGATCATCCCTTTTAGAGTGCGATTGAACCGCTCAACAAGTCCGTTTCCTTGGGGGTGATAGGGGGTCGTGAAGCGGTAGGTGACCCCACACTGTTGCCAGAGGGACTTCATGTATTTGGAAATAAAGTTCGTGCCTCTGTCACTGACGACTTCTCGGGGGAACCCCACACGGGAGAAGATCCCCATCAGGGCCCTGCCGACCACTGGGGCTGTGACGGTCCGGAGGGGAATAGCCTCAGGGTAGCGGGTGGCGTGGTCCACTAGTACTAGGATGAAGCGATGGCCTTGTCTTGTACGTGGGTCTAGGGGTCCCACAATGTCTATTCCGACCCTCTCAAATGGGGTCGTGACTACGGGAAAGGGTTGCAGGGGGGCCTTTAATTTGCGGCCGCTCTTCCCACTGGCTTGGCACGTGGGGCAAGATCGGCAATGCTGGTGCACATCGTTTCTCATTTTCGGCCAGAAGAAGTGGGTCACTAGGCGGCTGTAGGTTTTATCTTGTCCCAGGTGCCCTGCCAGGGGGACATCGTGGGCCAGATTTAGCAGGAAGTCTCTAAAGCGGAGTGGCACCACTAGTACTCGGTTGGCCCCCAGCTCGGCGATTCTTTGCTCGCTGTACAGTAGGTCATTGTCCCAGTAGACCCAATGAGTTCCGGAGGTATCCCCTGCGCTTTGGGCGAGCGCTTGTTGTCGGAGTCCCTCAAGGGAGGGACAGGTCTTCTGCTCCTGACGAAATTGTTCTTGTGTGGGCCCCCCTTCTTGAGCCCACTGGTCGAGATTAGCAAGGTCGGAAGGTTGAGCAGGTTCGAGGGGGATGCCCTGGTCGGGGGTCTCGGCGGGGGCGACCGGAGGCGGAGGCGCCGGCCATTCTGGTTCTTCCGGGTGATGGTTGGCACGGGCGGCCATAGACCGGGTGGTGACGCACGCCCAGTCTGGGACGCCCAACATCCCCAAGTGTTCTTTTCGCTCCACGGCTGCCCACGGGGAGCTTTCCAGGTCATTTCCGAGGAGGCAGTCCACGGGGGCGTCGTCTCGGACCGTTACTTTCAACATGCCGGAGACCCCTCCCCACTCAAAGGGGACGCAGGCCATCCGACACAGACTCTCCGAGTTGTCGGCTGATCGTACAGGGCAGAGAATGTTCGGTAGATATTGTTCTGGGGTCACCAGATGACAGCGGACGGCTGTCACACTGGCCCCGGTGTCTCGAAGGGCTTCGGCCCGTTGTCCATTGATGCTCACCCATTGGCTGTACTTCTGGGTGTTAGCGGGTAGGGGGACCCGCGGGACCATGTCTCTTCCCCCTAAGCACGCGAGAGTCATGGCGGCTGGCTCCCACCCTTGATACTCTTGCTCGTCTGTTTCTGGTTCCTCGGAGATCTGTTCTTCCCCTAGTGCCGCGGCGGCCACCTGGCGGGGTCTTGGGCTCGGATACTGCGGGCAGCTTGGGTCATTTGCATAGTGGCCTACTCGTTGGCATCGGTGACATGTAACATTGGCTCTGTATCCCGGTCGCGCCGGGGTGCTGCCCCGGTTGGCCGGGGGGGTGGTGCTGGTAGTGGGGGCGGCCGGAGTGTTGTCTCTTCCTCGTCCTTGGCCCCCTCCTCCTCCTCTGGATCGGTGGTGACCATTGTTGTTCCTGTTCTGCTCGTAGGACCCATTCCGGCCCACTCGGGTGATCTCCCACCGGTCAGCTTCGGCTGCGAGCTGCCGGGGATCGGTTAACTTGCTGTCGAGGAGGTGTTGGCGTAGTTCAATGAAGCAGTTGTTGGACAGATGCTCCCATACCATCAGATTGAACAACTGCTCGTAGGTCGTGACGTTGTTCCCTCTGATCCAGCCTTCGAAGGCTCGGCTGAAGTACGTTACATAGTCCACCCAAGTTGTACCTGGAATGCGTGTGCAGTCTCGGAACCTCTGACGGTACATCTCGGGCGTGAGGCCATAGCGAGTGAGGAGGGCCGCTTTCATATGGTCGTAGGAGGTCATCTGGTGGTCTGGGAGCTGTAACAGAGTATCGCGGCCCTCATTGAGGAATTTGCCCCATAGGCCGGCTCCCCAGTCGGCTCTATCGATCCGGTGCGCAGTCATCGCGATTTCATATGCCTTAAACCATTGCTGGATGTCGTCTTCTCGAAAATATTCTCGGACCACATCCTTGGGGATGTGCACTTTTTTGTCCGTGGTCCCGGGGGTGGACGGTCTGTCGGGCACCCCTAATTCTTTATTCTGTTTGCGCAGGTTGATCTCGGCTAGGTTCCGCTCGTGCTCGTACGTTAGTCTTTTTTCCTCGAGCTCCCTTTGCCTCTGTTTCTCCTCTCTTTCTTCTCGGAGGCGAAGGTGCTCTAAGTTTATTTTTTGCTCGGCCAATTTGAGTTCTATGTCCATCTTGAGTCGGGCCATTTCAAGTTCGTGTAGTCGGGCTTTTTCTCTTTCTTGGATCTCGTCTTGCGAGAGACCCGTTCTTTGCTCTTCAGGGGCCGTGTTGGTCTTTTTCGCGGTGCTTTGCTCCGGGGCTTCGACATCCCCGGTCTCTGCCCAAGATTCTAGGGCATGCTTAAAATCGTCCTTGGTACTTAGTCCGGTGGTAGCGATACCTAGTTCGATGCAGAACTGCTTTAGTTCACGATGGCTGTATTCCTCTAGCTTTTCCATTTGGAACTTCTCAGTTGATCCGCTCTCTTTAGTCGACATTGTTGTTCGTTGTGGGGTGAGCTACTCTCTGTACGTTATGCGGTGATTCGGATCCCGCCGCTGCCACCAATGTTAGACGGACCGGGAGGGTCGGCCGAGATTACGGGGAGAGGTCTCCAGGGAGAGCCGTCTCCAACGACTGTACAGATAAGTAACTTCCCCCCCACAGACGGACACCACACAAGATTGAAGGTTAACGAGACTTTATATGCACTTCTTAGGTTACGTTGATATAATACAAGGAGGTCTGGACTCAGGGGTCCCCTCGGTTCTGATCTCTGGTTGAGGAAAAGGGTAGCGGGACAGTCTTAGTTACCAATGAGTTCAATAGCTCTCAATCCTCGAGCTCGGCGTGGTTGCTGATCGGGCCGTGGAGGAGCCAAGCAGGTCCCGAGATGGATGAAGGGTGGTCGGCGGGCCGTGGAGAAGCCAAGCAGGTCCCGATATGGATGAAGGATGGTCGACGGGCCGTGGAGAAGCCAAGCAGGTCCCGATGCAGATGACAGTTACAACGGTCCGCGGCCTCGCCAGCAGATCCGGACGACGGTGAAGGATGAAGGTTACGACGGCTGTGGCAGCGCCAACAGGCAGGATGATGGTGCACAGGACAGAGCTACGGCAGCGCCAGTAGTCCGTCCAGGATGAGTTCTTCTTTCGTCTCTCGACTCCAAGATACAACTGCCTTCCTGTTCTGGAGCTGCCCCAGTTATAGGGCTGGCGTGCTTTGATGTCCGGACCCTCGCACTTGGAGGTCGGGAGGTCCGGGATGAGGGAGTCCAGACACCCAGCAGGGGGGTGGAGCCAGCGCCCGGGGAGGCGATGGGCGAGCGGCACTGGCCGGGGGAGAACCATCGACACCTCTTTCTCCCATTGACTGGCCAAGTAGCTCGCTCGCCTCCTGGGTGGAGGGTGGTGCCGGAATGTCTGAGGCCGGGCTAGGCCCAGGGTTGAGGTCGATCGGGGGCCAGGCGGCCTCGTGGCGAAGTGTCCAAGATGGCGGCCCGGGCTGGGCGCGTGGGTCGGCCGTGGATCGGACCCACGAGGTTATCATGCTTGAGGGCAGGTGTCCCTGAGGGGACGCAGGACGTGCAATGGTGGTGTGTGGTGCTTGTATGACTGGCTCGGGCTTGGTCGAGCCGGGGGAGAGCGGCCCGTCATGTGGCCTGTCCAACACAGAGTAGTGTGTGCAGAGTAGTGTGTGCAGAGTGCAGAGTAGTGTGTGCAGAGTAGTGTGTGCAGAGTGCAGAGTAGTGTGTGCAGAGTGCAGAGTGCAGAGTGCAGAGTGCAGAGTGCAGAGTGCAGAGTGCAGAGTGCAGAGTGCAGAGTAGTGTGTGCAGAGTAGTGTGTGCAGAGTGCAGAGTAGTGTGTGCAGAGTAGTGTGTGCAGAGTGCAGAGTAGTGTGTGCAGAGTAGTGTGTGCAGAGTGCAGAGTAGTGTGTGCAGAGTAGTGTGTGCAGAGTGCAGAGTAGTGTGTGCAGAGTAGTGTGTGCAGAGTGCAGAGTAGTGTGTGCAGAGTAGTGTGTGCAGAGTGCAGAGTAGTGTGTGCAGAGTAGTGTGTGCAGAGTGCAGAGTAGTGTGTGCAGAGTAGTGTGTGCAGAGTGCAGAGTAGTGTGTGCAGAGTGCAGAGTGCAGAGTGCAGAGTGCAGAGTGCAGAGTGCAGAGTGCAGAGTGCAGAGTGCAGAGTGCAGAGTGCAGAGTGCAGAGTGCAGAGTGCAGAGTGCAGAGTGCAGAGTGCAGAGTGCAGAGTGCAGAGTAGTGTGTGCAGAGTGCAGAGTAGTGTGTGCAGAGTGCAGAGTGCAGAGTGCAGAGTGCAGAGTGCAGAGTGCAGAGTAGTGTGTGCAGAGTGCAGAGTAGTGTGTGCAGAGTGCAGAGTAGTGTGTGCAGAGTGCAGAGTGCAGAGTGCAGAGTAGTGTGTGCAGAGTGCAGAGTAGTGTGTGCAGAGTAGTGTGTGCAGAGTGCAGAGTGCAGAGTAGTGTGTGCAGAGTGCAGAGTGCAGAGTAGTGTGTGCAGAGTGCAGAGTGCAGAGTAGTGTGTGCAGAGTGCAGAGTGCAGAGTAGTGTGTGCAGAGTGCAGAGTAGTGTGTGCAGAGTGCAGAGTAGTGTGTGCAGAGTGCAGAGTAGTGTGTGCAGAGTAGTGGGCGCAGAGTGCAGAGTGCTGTTATTTATGATTTAAGGGAAAAAAAAGAAATGTCATGAGCAATGCCAATAGCTCTACTTTTAATGATGCCGAGACCATTGCATTGTAAATGCTTGTTTAATGTTGTAAGGCCTACTTTTCTCATAGTCTAGCTTAGGGAATTTCCTTATATACCTTTTTAAGTGGTAATTCATGATCAAAAAGATGTGGTGTTGTCATACTGGGTATGTCTAGAAGGGTGATGATAAATCCTACTTACTGGTGTAGTTGGATGTTGGCTGTTACATTACTATTTTAAAAAAAATGCTACTTTTAGAAAGGTTCTCACAATTGTTAAACTTCACTTGGATCAATTAATGAACACTGCACATTGTGTGAGTTCCATTGTAAACTGTAAAAAACTGTAAAAAATTGTCCATGACACCATCAATTCATTACTTAATGAATCTCGGTTTATTCGAAGTTGAATCTTTCCAAAATAAAACTCCTTTATGACATGCATATGTGTCAGGCGTGGGTCACATAAATCCCAATGCATTTTGAGTGATGGAAACACCCTTCCTCAGGGGAATCTACAAACAAATGATTAAGTTGATAAACATGTATCGAATACAGTCACATTAATACATATGATTAATCAAAGGTTCTTAGTCCTGTGAGGTAATCGTAAGTAGGAATTGTCAAATAAGTCAGAAAAGCCCAAGTTTAGTGCACTGACCTATTTGACATGTCCTACTCAATTTAATCATGCGTATCACCGCTTCTGAGGATGCACACTGGAATTGAATTCTATTGGTTTCTATTGTTCAAGTTGTTTATTGTGAACACTGAGTGCAATACAGCTGTTTTGTTGTCTTTTCACTGTTAGAAAGTGGGCATTTCTCTGTGCTTATGACTTTGTGCTTTGTAGCCTGACTGCAATGCACGTCTGGGGTTGGTGACCGCTACGCTTTCTGCATATTTTCTGGACGGCTACAACCGAGGAAGGGCTGGGTGTGACAGGGAATACATCTGCATACTAATAGTATTCCTGGGCTGGGAGAGGGAGAGGTGGTTCACGCTTACATCTGAATAGGCTGTGTCCTGCCATCACACAAAGGGCTGATTTACCCTTACTGATTGTCTGGAGCCAAGGCTGGGCCAAAAGGGATTGTTGCACACTTCTAGCTTCATCAAAGACAAGTTTGAGTATAAGTACTGGGGCTCTGACCCCATGTTTTTAGACCCTGGATGGGACTTGTAACCAGATGTTGCTGCCTGGACAATCTGCACATTGCCAGAGAAATACTTTGCTACCAGAAGGAGCCACCATTTGAACTAACTGCTTGCTGGTGCTGGGTGGCTGGAGGGACTGTCACTCTGCAACTGGATTGTTGTGCTGGCATTCCTGCTGCTCTCTTCGTGCCCCCAAGTGTTCTCCAAGGGTTTGTTAGCTTGTCACTTCTTTGCAATCTCAGGGTCATAAAAGATTGTGTTGGAGCACCTGTGCCATGGGACTTTTGAGAGTCTAGCAGCAGTGTCCTGGTTGAGGAGCTGTGCTCGCTTGCTCCTCATATTTCCTGCCCAGTGCATGTTGAAGCACTCCCTCATTTCAGGAAGGTCATTGCTGGTGCTGTGACACAGGAATAGTCTGCCTTGTCTACCTGCAGTACCGGCGTGATGACATGGACCGGGGGCCTGAGAGCAGCTCTTAGGTCTCAGGGAGAGTGAGTGTCCATCCTACAAGGCTCATGGCCTCAATGCCTGGGCAACGCCAAGAAGCCCGTCAACGTCTGCACCAATCTTTTGTTTTGGAAACAATCTTTCCATGTGGAAGAGCCACCGTAGCACCTCTTATTGCGGCCCCCTTGAAGGACACGCTTCTTGTGAGATGTCTGAGCAGGTCCACCCTAACCCCAAAGAACACCTAGTCTTTGGAGTATGCTGGCCCTGCTCCCAAAGCTCACTAAGGCAGCACCACCCTACCAAGGGATGAGTGGCCTGTGAAGCCCCGCCCCCTATTTGGAAGGTACTGTCTCACTGCAGCCGCACCATGCGCTTGCGAACAGTTGAGTTTGTCCATTTGGGTATTCTGACCGCGGGGGACCGAACAAGGTCTCCCTACATGATTATGCAGATCGTGCCTTCCCTTTCTCCTCTTGGGGACTGACTGTGGGGACATTGTTTTCTGATTTCAAGTAGTGGTTGAAACCTCTGGAGAGGACCCAGAGAACCGCTCAATAGCAGACTGCCATGTCACTTGTAGTAAGCGCACAGGTGCTCCTGTACACTACTTCTTGTTCGTGAATGCACTAGACATAGCAAAGTTTACAGAAAATCAGCCTAATAGGAGCGCTGGGGTGCTGTGCCCTATGTTTTGAGGTTTATATGTCCTAATTGATGTGGTGTTCTCTAAACCAGTCTGCATTACGTACACAGTATTTATGAGGTCCTTTCTAACCTGAGGTGCTCAGGATTACCAGTATTATCTAAATATTTACATTGTTTATGGTTCAGGCCATTTTTGGTCTTGTTGGATGTATAAGATAGCAAACTATTTATTACATAATCCTGTGTGGGGTCTCTTTTGTGCTGTGAGTTTGTTGCTCAAATGCTTTATACATTGCCTCTGAGGATGAACCTGCCTGCTCTGCACCAAGCTACCAGAGGGTGAGCACAGGTTATCTTTTGTGTGACTTGCCCTGACTAGAGTGGTGGGTTCCGCCTAGCTTGGGTGCATACCCTAGCCAACCAGGAACCCTCCTTGATGTCAGATAAAAGGAACCAAGCTAAGCATGCTGATTCCAGGCTAGTCTTAAACTACTAATGTCCCTTGGTGCCACAGCCCTATATGTTGACACGGTACTCACATTTCATAATGAGTACTTTTCTTTGCTACAGACTTGGTTCCTTACAGACACTGGACAGCTTACCACCCTGGCTTCAAACATCTGATCCCATTCTGTGTAGGTTGTGTGGAAAACTAAGGAAACCCTATTAAATATTTCATGAATTTATCGGCTACTTCTGCTTGAACGTCTTTTAAGGAAACCATTATTAAGCCTGGGGGTCCAGACATGTATGCATACTGCTATTGAGTGCATGAAACCCACTAACACGGAGCTCAACATAGCTCGTGTTAAATAGTTTGTTTTTTGCCAAACGGATAGAGGCTCCACTTGATTATGCTGTCACCTAATTGTTAGATGAATTGTCGTGTGGGGTTCTAAGTCCTATCACGACCTATCTCTCTCTTTTTTTTGTTTGCTTTTTTGTTCGGGAAAATATTAGACTTTAAGACTTTCATTCTTTATCCATAACTTACAAGATTTGCTTTTTAGCAAATGGAATACTGTCCATAGCAGCGTGACCTATACATCTCAGATAGCACCTCATTACTTTGTGTTCTTTATTGGCATTCGTGAAGTATACCAAGGGACTGAGTTGAGTTTTTATTTTCTGGTGTGTCCCTTTATGGACTAATCTTTACTGCACTTTATACATTTTTCAGTTAAACGCCTGCCTGGTGCTCTCAGGAATCGCGGAACTGATGTAATGATGTCATAGGCTATTGAGCACAAGTTTAAGCTAATTTTAATTGTCCTTGTGATTTTAATATGCTTGGGAATAGTTTTCGAGGTTTTAATGTTATTTATGTATGTGTGGTATTTAGAAATGAGGAATCGTTCCAATTGGGTGATATTGGTACTTGTCTACATGTATGGTCCATGTCATGTAATGGTTTTAATTAACTATGCATGGAATTAAATCAAATAAGTAGTCAAAGTTATAAGGTTAAACGGGTGTGTAACTAATCTTAGCATGAGGACTTCAACCCAGAAGGGTTTTATGGCTTTTTGGCTTTTAACTACTGGTACAATTCTGCCATACCTTTCACGTGGCCTCTCACTTACACACGTTTCTGTTGTCATTCAGTGTTGCTTCTTGAAAAGGTCACCCTTGCTAGAAAAGGTTTGATAGACATCTATGGTCAGACAGTCCTCGACACTATGGTATTTACAGTAACGTTACTCGTCGCGTTAAAAGGCAATAACTAAAAAATAAATAAATAAATAAGAGACTGAACTACTTGCATTGTTATTTTGTTTTATGGGTTAGTGGAAAGTGACTGACTTATGCTGGATACCAAGCTCGCAAAACAGAGCTCGCACCTACCAAACTACAAATAGGCCATCCGGCCAGGATCGCACCCATTCTCCAAGTCTTTGTGATTGTTAAAGCAAGGAAAACTTTGATACACGCTTTAGTCACTCCTCACTTGGACTACGGAAACTCTTTTCTTATTGGTTTGAACAAAAAAGGGATTCACCAACTCCAATGTGTGCAAAATGCAGCTGCCAGACTCGTTCTTAACTTGCCCAGAAAAACATCAGGGAGACGAGCGTTGGCGACTCTTCACTGGCTCCCTATACGGGAACGCATCATGTTTAAAACCTTGAGCATAGCCCACCGCATTGCACAGGGTAAAGCCCCTGTATATCTTCAGAATCTGCTGACCATCTACCGTCCTAAACGCAATCTGAGATCTCTTGGGAGCATGCAATTCCATGTCCCTCGCATTCGCAAAGCACGGATGGGAGGTCGCTCCTTTAGATATTTGGCGTGCAAACAATGGAACACATTACCGATTAAACTCCGGATGGAGCCCTCGGAAACTAGGTTCCGCTTGAAACTCAAAACTTACCTGTTTCCGAGGAGTTAAAGTTTGGAGATGTGTCCTTGCTTCTCTTGGTGCGGATCGCTTGAATTATCTGCTTCTCTTTTGGACTGTGCCCACAACGCGGGGACACACTGAATATAGTGTAACCATGCGCTCTACAAATGATTGTATTATTGTTGTTATTGTTATTGTTATTATTACATAAATGCCAACACCAACTACTTACCTGCTCGCTCAAGGAACTACCATTTTCAAAAAATCAGTTAATGATTATGAATCTATGCTGATAAGTGAGCACCTCTAACAGGCTAGCTGACATATTAGCCCATGCCTCAGACTAATTGTGCAACAGTTTACTGTAGACTAAAAGAGTTTAACTGAGTCTGCTCCTGTTGACAAAAAGTGTTTAAAAGTGATATACACCCAGATTGCAGATTAATAACACTTTATTGCACATCCCAGTTACATTGTTCTCCGGTCCAAACCCCAGGTTAGGGATATCAACCAAGAGGTGTATGAAGCGCCAAGATACCCTCACAGGTGATGGTGCGCTTTTAAAATACACATGACATCACGTGCAATCATGACACCGTAATGCTTGGAGAACGTCGCCATTTTGCTAATGGGCTTGCACACACCAGGTTATTGCTGATTCCGCAGGACCGGTATTATCTGGTGCACAATGAAAATAGAATCCTACACAACCTTTATATTTCATCTAAAGAGCATTCTGCAGGCCTTTAATCTGTGTTCTGCAGAGGGTTAATAGCTAAATGCCGAAGTAAAGTCTTGCAATAACAATCTTCCTTAACATGTGAGCACTTTAGGTAAATCAAAACCCTGACATTTATATATTTCTTAATCTTGTGTTTAATTATCATAATAGCTGTAGGACTATTAGTTCCAGAAATATCAAAGGTATTAAAGCTAAATTATGTTTCTAAAAATCAATGTTTTGTTGCATTCGCATAGTTTTTTACTGACAAATGACATTATTTGCTAAAATCACTTGCACGATTGGCCTAAACCAGACAACCCTTGTTCCTGCTATTTAATTCTTGCAGCTTTATTATGTAATCACACAGTAAACATCACAAGGAACAAAACCAACCTGAGTAAAAACACACAGTAAACAAAACAAGGAACAAAAGGAACCTGGGTGAGGCCACGTGGGTGAAAACACACGTTGTGCTGAAAGGACTCCAAGCTGCTGTGAAGCAAATCAGTTAAACAGGAGACAGAAATGTGATGTGTTCAGTAAATTTGAGGTGCCCAGGATATGAATGCATTGACTTAAAGGTTGAGGGGAGCCAAAAAGACCAGAAACTATCCTTTTCTGTTAGTATCTGCTCTGGATTGCGCTGGAATTAAATGCCCTCTTCTCCGAGAATGGACTCGGGCAGGTGGATGGCGAGCTGGGGCACAATGGTGGTAGATAGCCGATTGTAGATGGTTTTTTAATTGGTTACTTCAGTGTAAATATATGGACCTCAAAAACATGAATAATATCCTACGACAGGCATGAGTAGATGAGTGATGGAGAGTGTTGGGAGTGGAAGTGGGGGTGAATATTCTCCCTTGTGTCTCCTTTACTCCTTAGGCTCTCTGTGGTAGGACACAAAATACTGTGGCTCATGACCATGTTTACATCTGTCTGCCTTAAGGCGTAAATATCCACATGCAAATGCGTGTTGCTAGGAGGTCATTCAGACCACTCTCTTCAGCCAGTGATCCCCTGTCCTGCTGCAGGTAAACTTCACTCTGACTTTTCTGTGAGCATGTGTGAACCCGAGGGTCCCTCTCAAAAGTAGCAACACTTAGACTCTGCGATGAAGCAGGCCTACAAGGGCAATATCCGTGTCTGTGGTGGGCTTGGGCTTAGTGAGACGTTGTTTTCTTTTTTTAAAGTTCTTGTTTATTGGCATTTTGCCATATTACACGTTCGCCCTTGCGACATGAGGTATCCAGTTTACAGTACAAACCAAGCTATTCTTCATAGGTATCACTCAAGGTCATCTGCATTAAAGTATCACCCTTAGGCCTTACAGTTATTAATTGCAAGGTACCGCCTTGTTTTTTCGGAGGGGAATATCCAAAGGTGTCATTGAGAAAATGATATGCCATTCAAGGGTAATGAAAAGACCCAGCCAATTCTCTTAATGAACAGTGACAGAACACAATAACTTGAAAATGCAATTCCTCTTAGAAACATGCACTAAAGAAAAAAAAAAGTAAGAATGGAAGAGGGATAAGCAAGGGAGGGGAGGGCCTAGTCGGCAGTCCCCACCCAACTTCAACACCTGTGTGTTACTGTCATCCATCAGCTGGGATATCCTTGCAGGGCGGGGGAGGAGAGGGCCAGGGGGACTGACACCCATGTCTGGGCCCTAGTTTCCTGGCCACTGGTTATGCGTATTTCCTGGTCTAAGCCCTACCATCGATTTTGGGCGGGGGGGGGGGGGGGGGGGGGGGTTCGTGAACCACTTATCAGTATATCGAGGCAAACCTCTGGGTCTAGGTCCAATGTATGCACTCATCTATTCATCAGTCGGTTGATTGGTTATCTTGTCTATCTGATGCCTCAGTCTCTCCCCTCCCAGGCTTGTTTGTGCTTATTTCTGGATCCTCTCCTGTGCCACTTTCAGGGTGCTCTACTGCCATCAACACTTCAGTCCATAAAGCCGATATGGGGTGGATCCTCACCCCTCTGGCCTCCTCCCTGATTAATGCCGTCTCTTCAGCCCTTGCCCATTGGGTTAAGTTTACCTTCCAGACCTGGACTCTAGGTCCCCCAAATGGTTTCCAAGTCACAGCTAGTCGTTGTCTAGCCAACACTATGGCTAGATCCATGATCCTCGTGCCCATTGTCTTGAGGCTGGCCGCGGGAATAGTCCCCAGATGCAAGCGTCCAAGGAGCGGGGGGGTGGAGTTTACGGTAGAGAGCACCTCTTCCCAGTAAGGTTGTAATCTGATGCAACTCCACACCATTTGGTCAGTCAGCATCCAAATGTCCGCTTCTGGGACAAGGGCGAGGGTAACCCTCATAAACCACCTGCATCCTATGTGGAGTCATGCATAGCATATGTACAGAGTGGAATTGGAGGTTTTTCAGTCTTGTGTTCCTAGAGATTTTATGGGGGAAGGCGAATATCTTCTGCCATTCAGGGTCCGTTACCTCGCGCTGCAGGAGTCGCACCCATCTTTTCCTTAAAACAGTCGGTGGGGGGCGTGGCCAAGATGGCGGGCTGAGCGGTCGCACTCGCTGTGAGCTCCGCCGGACCCGAGCCCTTAACCTACTAATTTAGCACTGGTCTTCCCCCGGGACCCTGCATTTAACGAGATATAGACGCTGGAGGTTGGGGTGGAGGCTGTGAGGGCCGAAATTGCCGGAATTGGAGGTTGAACGGTCCCGGAGTCCTTGCCGGGAATGGAGAGGGCCTTTGGCCCGGGGCGTAGGCGGAGCCGGGGCCTAGTTTTGGGAGACTGCCCGCCTTGGTGACTGCTGAGGTGCTGCCACTGCTTCTCGTCGGGCTTCGACTTTCAACACGGCGCCCTACCCTGAGGCGAACCCGGAGGAGCTGAGCGGCTTAGTGTCCGGAGGCGGGGCATCGACTGAAGGAGCCGCGGGGCTGGACATTGCGTGAGGCCGTGACTTTGACCTATACACCCGGACGGCGACTGCGCCAGGAGGTATGAAGCGCTGCCCGATAGCCCGTCGGAGGGACCCCCTGAGTCCTGGACTGCGTTCTCGGATCTGAAAGTTTCGAGAAGGGGGTCAAGAGACTTTGTACTGCGGCCTAGGAGGAGCACGCACGTGGTGCCGAGACTGCGGCCTACCTCTCCGGAAGCCCCGGAGGCGCACTTGTGGAAGTTTTCAGCGGATCGACGCCGATTTCTCGCCTTCGAGAGGCTGGAGAGGAGGGCGTTTGGTGTGTACTGCCCGGTACGGACTGGTAGCGAAGCGGTGGTACGTTTGAAATTAACGCGGCCCCCCCGCGATGTGGTGCCTGAGAAGAATTTGCCAGACAGAATCGAAGGGGGCCATCTGAGGAGTAATCAAGACTTTTGCCAGTGGTGTCGGCGGTGGTGGGCGAGGGAACAGGGCCGGGCTGGTCGAGCCTGGAGACTCGGGTGGGACGCCGGTCCCCGAGTTGAACGGATTGTGGGCCGCTCCATTGCTTGATGAACGAGACTAGCTGGCGGTGTGGACAGAGACCCCCGTGGCTTTTGGAAGTGGGGCACGCAGCTGTCGCGGCCTGGCCGGAGAATCGACTAGCGACTTTGTCGAGGGCCTGCCGAACGTTCCGGAAGGCGCCCTAGTAGTCTCAATGGCGAACAACAAGGGGTCCAAGAAGGGGGATCGCACCCTGCCGGACATGTTGGGCAGGAATGCCGCGAGACAGGATAGGGGGCAGCCGTCTCCGAGTCTTCCGGGTGGCTCCCAGGGAGCGACTGGAGGGGAGCCCCCCGGTCACGAGATCCTTCCTTGAGTCCCTCTTCGGCACGTTGCGGGACGACTTCCAATCCCTCAAGCAGGAGGTGGCGGGTGAGGTCCGGGAGATACGACAAGAGGTGGATGGCCTGGGAGAGAGAGTGGCAACGGTGGAGGGCGCTGGCCATGCCCGGGACGAGGAGATTACGCAGTTGCAACAAGAGGTTATAAGGCTCCGGGACCAGAACCTTGATCTTCAGTCACATACCGAGGACCTTGCAAACCGTTCCCGGAGGAACAACATCCGAGTCCGTGGTGTTCCGTCCCGAGAGGAGGGGGAGGATGTGGCTGCATACCTGCGGGACCTATTCAGAGAGGTGCTGGGGGAATCGGCTGATTTCCATATTCGTATCGATAGGGCGCACAGAGTGGGCCTACAGCATCGGGCCTCGGCGCCTCCTCCGGACATCTTGGCCTTCCTGCCGGACTATCCCCTGAAAGAGCGAATACTCCGCGAGGCTCGGAAACGGTCGTCCTTGGTCTTTAGGGGTCACCATGTAGCACTCTACCAGGATCTCGCTGCATCCACCCTGCAGAAACGCAAGGCCTTTAAAATTGCGACTGATTTTCTTCGGGAGCATAGCACTCAATACTCCTGGGGGCACCCTTTCCGCCTTATTTTCCGATGGAACGGGACTCTACACCAGCTGCGTTCCCTTCAGGATACATGCGGGGTGCTGGGTATCACTGCTACGGATGACGGAACATTCACACCTAGCCAGCGCCGTATCACCAGGGATGGCTGGCAGACGATCCCTGGCCGGCGGTCCCCGGCCCCCTCAACGAGACCGAGCTCGCCTACTGCAGCTGCGGACCTGGATGATGCACCGCGAGCTGTGGCCACCGATGCAGCGACAAATGAAGTTGCGCTGACTGCTTGAATGAACTCCGGGGGGAGATTGACAACGCCATGACTGTAACGCAGGTTTGGGGGTTCGGGGGTCGGGGGGAAGGGGTAGTGCGTGGTGGCTGGACGTCCATTTTTTTTTACTTTCCACAGGCTTGTCTGCTGAGGACCGGACTTGGACAATGGTTTCTGATGGGTTGTTGGGGGATCTGGAGGGTGGGTTCGGGGTTGTTGGGACAGTCCCAGTTGCGGGTGGGGACTGGGGTCAGTTTGGAAGTTGGGAGGGGGGGTCACAGTTCTTGAAGGGACCGGAAGGGGGGGAGGCAGGCGGGGGGAAGGATCCGGGTGTTGGCGGGGGTGGGGGAGGGTCGTCCAGTGCGCAATGGGGTTCCTTGTTATTCAGACAATGCACGTGCTTCTTGGTTTGCTTAGACTTGACTGCCGCAATCACAGTTTTGACTTTCTATTTGATTTGCTGGAGAGAAGGGGGGGCGGGGTGGGTTGTCCAGTGCTTGTTGCTTCCTATGGCTATCCGGACATTGGTTGGGCCTCTGGTTTTGATTGGTCACTTCTGCTTCACACATGCTGGTGCTCTATTCCCTTTTGTGTCACCTGTATCACTCGGCAACATACATGCCCTTGTTACCCTGGTAATGTGGGGCCCCATTGCTTTCTACTACACCCCTTTGAATGCCTCCTGACACTTGCAAGGTAGTGACTCTGAATGTCCGGGGGCTGAATAATCCAGTCAAGAGACGGGCTATGCTTTCCCTTCTAGAGAATACCCAGGCAGACATTTGTCTTCTCCAGGAGACGCACCTACTACCGCAAGACACGCACAGACTCCGTTCTCATAAGTTCCCCTCGCAGTTCTTCTCCTCTTGTACTACTAAAACGGCTGGGGTGGCGATACTAGTAGCCAGACACTATAGGGGAGAGGTCCTCCACAAGTTCACTGAACAAAAGGGTAGGCTCCTAGCATATCGGTTCAAGATAGGGGGCCTCCTGTTTACGATTGGATCCCTATATAGCCCAAATGAACGGCAGGACCGTTTCTTGCAGACCGCAATTGAGGATATCACTTCTTCCCAGGACCGTCATATTATACTCGGTGGTGATTTCAACATGGTCTTTAACTCTGCAATGGATAGATCGGCGCAACGCTCCCCGCAGGTAGGGTAATTCTCTGTGGACCGTAGGGCTCAGCTGGCGGAGGTTGACCTCCTTGATCTGTGGCGACACATGCACCCCACGGACAGGGACTACTCTTATTATTCCCATGCGCACAAGATGTACGCAAGATTGGACCATCTCTTGGTTACCTTCCCGGTGCAGGCGCTGACCTCGGGGTCGGAGATGGGTGTGATCTCCCTCTCGGACCACGCCCCAGTTGAGGCTACGTTATGTTTGCTACCGGCCGTTTCTCGGCCCAGAACATGGCGTCTACGTGACACGCTGTTACATAGGAAGGAAGTGGTAGCCCGTATTGAAGAGGCGATCCGGGACTGTCAATCCCATAATGACAACGCCGACACTAGCCGGGCCACGCAATGGGCGGCGTTAAAGGTGGTGATTCGCGGGGAATTCTTAGCAATTTCCGCGGATGACAACAAAGAACGGCAGGCCAAGAGAGATGAACTCACGGGTCGGGTTAAAGAACTTGAGCAGATTCATCGTAGGACTGGGGCTCCCCGGATTTGGAGGCAGCTGAAGGAAGCGAGGAAGCTTCTGGCAGCCTTAGATCTCGATCGGGCGGAGTATGCGGCACTCCGGCTGCGTCACACCTTCTATACTGGAGGAGATTGCTGTGGTAAATTGCTGGCGCACAAGCTCCGGGTGACACGTCAGAACCAACTAGTTAAGGAAATTTCTGATCAGGCTGGGAACGTGGAGACCGAGGACGCTAGGATCGCGGCTGTTTTCCGAGATTTTTACAAGGGCCTCTACACTGGAGAACCCCCGGACGAGGTAGCTATGGCTGCCTATTTGGATTCGGTTACGTTGCCGTCCCTGGATCCTTTGCAGGCGGAGTATTTGGATAGAGACATCCGGATAGAGGACGTGATCTCTGCTATTGTGAGACTTAAACATGGCAAGGCGCCCGGCCCGGATGGCTTCACGGCCCTCTATTATAAGACTTTCTGCACATCTCTAGCCCCCATGCTCACGCATCTCTTTAATTCCTTTGCTGATTCCGGAGCTATAACACCTGATCTACTTCGGGCCTCTGTAACGGTTATCCCTAAGCCTGGGAAGGATCCGAAACACTGTGGGTCCTACCGACCGATTTCTCTCTTAAATATTGACTTGAAGCTGTACACTGGGATTTTAGCCGCGCGCCTAGCTCTTCACTTACCCGGCCTCATCGTCCCTGACCAGGCGGGTTTTGTCCCTGGGAGACAGACAGTGGACAATACGAAACGGATTGTCCACCTTTTAGAGAAAGCTTCCCGGATTCCGGGAGAACGAATGATGCTGGCGGTAGACGCCGAGAAGGCTTTTGACCGAGTCCACTGGCCCTTTCTAGAGCGTGTTTTAATGAAAGCGGGGATAGGGGATAAGTTCCGATCCATGATTCTTAACTGTTACAAGCAACCATCTGCTGTAGTCTGGGTTAACGGGTTTACATCTGCGACCTTTGATATCGAACGCGGTACCCGGCAGGCTGCCCGCTCTCGCCCTTACTCTTTGCTCTTTATATGGAGCCGTTTGCTCAACGGGTGCGCGATAACCCTGCGGTGACCGGAATCCGGATGGGGGGTTTCACGCACGCTATCAGCCTCTATGCAGATGATGTCATCCTGTCCATTGATGACCCCCGGACGGCCCTCCCCGCGTGCATAGAGGAACTGGACTCCTTTGGCGCGGTAGCGGGGTTTAAAATGAATATGGGAAAGTCGGTGGCTTTAGACATCTCCCTCAAGCCAGCTACCAGGGCCTATCTGCAACACAGGTTCCCCATGCTTTGGTCTTCGGGTGCGGTGCCTTACCTGGGAATTCAGATCGCTCCCACTTTGCCGGCCATGGTGTCGGCCAATTATCAAGCCCAGGGAGCAAAACTTAGGGAGGAACTGGGGCGATGGAATCGCGGGACACTCTCTTGGTTGGGCAGGATAGCTGCTGTCAAAATGACGATTTTGCCACAAGTACTTTATCTTTTCCGGGCCTTGCCGCTCCAGCCGGCGGTTGGGTGGATACCGCAACTACAAGCTGATGTTTCACTCTTTGTTTGGCAGGGTAAGAAGCCTAGAATGCGTAGAACCCTCTCGCTGCTGGCCCCCGAAGCGGGCGGCTTGGGGATACTTGATTTCCGCAAATACTTCCAGGCTGCGCAGCTCCGTTATCTAGTGGAATGGAGTAGATGGGAGTCCGATAAACATTGGCTCTTCCAAGACCAAGCGGTAGCGGGGAGACCTTTGCAGGAAATTCCTTTCCTGCGTCGTCCCCATAGGCCCAAAAACCTCTACGCCTCCTTTATTACGAGGGTCCCCCTACGGGTATGGGTCGCTACTAACCTTCCACACGGCCTCACCACATTCCTGTCCCGGCTTACACCTCTAGTGGACAACCCATATTTCACACCGGGATTGGAGAAAGGGGCGTTCACGCATTGGAGGCTGGCGGGGTGTAGAGCCCTGTGCCATTTATAGAGCCCTGAAGGGGTAGTTCCCTTCTCCCAACTCCGTCAGGAATTTTCGCTACCGGAGAGCGACCGACACCGCTACATGCAGGCTCGCCACTGGGCCCTCCAGCCGCAAGTGAGGGAGTCAGCCGATAGGCTTCTTCTTCCGTACGAAAAGTGGCTCTTATCGCGCACCTCGGATGCCAAATTGATCACAGATCTCTACAAGCTTCTGCAACCGCCTGCAACACAGTTATCACCCCGGGAGGGAGCTCTGGGAGAGGGAGTTGGGGAGGACACTGAGCCCTAAGGAATGGGAGCACATCTCTTATAGGGCAAGGCACTCTGCATACCACATGGGGCTCACTGATACTCTGACCAAGGTCTCCACCTACTGGTATTACACGCCTGAACGAGTCCACAAATTTGATCATAGCAAGGAGGACACATGTTGGCGGGGGTGCGGGCACCGAGGGACACTCACGCACATTCTATGGGACTGCCTGCTGCTGGAGCCTTACTGGAAGGAAGTGTTGGACGCTATTGATACACACTTCAACATTGAATTACCACGCTTTCCTGCTTACACCTTGCTAGGGCTGCCTAACGGATTGATGTACCCCCTTAGATCCCGTAGGGGCAGACAGATAGCGATAGCTCTGGGCTCTGCAGTCCAAAACATCCTAATACACTGGCACACTGCTACGATTCCCTCCACCACTGGTTGGCTCCATAGGCTGTGGCATGTGTTGGGGATGGAGTGAATGTCCCTCACGGTGGCAGGGGATGTGGAACAGTTCAGGGAGCTCTGGCAGCCATTTCACTCCCTATTGCTTATGGAATTTAGAGAACTCACTTGCCCTAGGTACCTCCGCCTTCTGCGGCTTCCAGGCCCGGTGGAGCCTGCCCAGTGATTTGTTACTGATCTTTTTCTCCAAATGAGGCATAGCTGCTGTTTTTTTCCTTCTGGTTAGGGACTGTGCACTGGACGGGGGGTGGGGTGGGGGGGAAGGGGGGTTGGGGGGGAAGGGGGGTTGGGGGAAGGGAGTTTGGTAGTTGGGGTTCGGGGAGGGGTTGTGCAAGGAAAGTCATTTCATGCTGTGACGAAACATGATGTATAATTCTGTGGGGGCGTAACCCGTCAAGATGCCTTGGCTGAGAGTGCACCTGAGCTTTGTGGTTGCCCCCGGCTTGTCGTATTGCTGCTTACTGATATGTCTTGTCCCAACATGTTATGTCGAATAAAATACTTTAAACCTAAAACAGTCGGTGGGTTACGGACCATACCGCGAGAGATCGGTAAAACCAAGTCACCAAATGTCTGGTTGTGGGCATCGAGACCAATAACTGTAGGACAGCTTGTGTCATGGGTTCCCCTCTATTTCTGTCCCACAGGTCCGGAAACACTCTAGTCAGTGTTTCATACGTAAGTCTCTGGCCTGGTGGCAAATTATAACAGTCTATCAAATCTTCCAGCGGAAGCAATGCGCCCTGCCGATAGCCGTTCCTGACCGTAACCAGTCCAGCCTCTGTCCAGGCAGATCATTACCAGATAGTAAAGTAGGAAAAGGGTTCGCCATGTGGTAACCCTACCAAGGGCACTGCTGGTGCGTATAAAGGTATACCTGTGATTTTAGGACATATCGACATTTCAATGTTGTTGATAACCGTACCCTTGGGCTTTGGACCACTATTGATGGACAAAGCAGTTTGGCCATCAAGAGTTCCATGTGTGCCTTGTGTCCAGATTGTCCCATCTCCTCTTGGTTAGCCCCATCTAACCACCATGTGATCCACTGGAGCTAGGATGCAAAAAGTAGAGATTAAAGTCTGGTGCACCCAAACCACCTCCTTCGGGAGGTCGCCGAAGGGTGGCCACTGACACCCTATGTTGGTTCCCATCCCATATCAGATTTTGTAGCAGGGTGTCCAATTGTTTGAACCATGAGGCTGGCACTCCCACCGGCAGATTTGCAAATAAAAATACGAGTCTCAGGAGCATGACCATTTTGGAGACTGCAATTCGGGCCATAATGGCCAACTTAAGCGCTCGCCAAAAGGGCACACAGGATTTCAAGGAGAGGAGAGCCGCCCCTAGGTTTCCATCTCGGAGGTCCTCCAGTGTGTAAAATATCTGGATCCCCAAATACCTAAAGGAGGTGGGTGACCACATCCGATCTGAAGTAAGACCCAGAGGGTCTCTTCGCCGCAGGGGAGACCCGGAATACATGATCTTAGTCTTATTGACCCGAAGGCCGGACACCGCTTCAAAATCACACAGGAGCTCTATGGCTTCGGGAATGCCAGAGGTCCCATCTCTCAGGCAAAGGAGTACGTCCTCTGCATACAGAGAGATGATAGGTTCCCACCCCTTGAACACCAAGCCCCAGCCTAGACCTCCCTGTCTAAAAAGCTCTGCAAGAGGCATGGTAGCCAGAGCAAACAGAAGTTTCCCATACCTACATTATACTGTGGGGAGAGCCTTGTGCTGGTTTTAACTCTAGCTATCAGACAGTATCTAATAGTTTAACCCATTTAATTTAGTTCTCTCCCAAAGCCATCTGCATCATCATGGCGAAGGAAAAAAAATCACAGTGCACTGTCAAAAGCTTTTTCAAGGTCCACTGACATCTGCATTGCTTCTTGGTCTGCAAGTATTGTGGGGTGATACACCAAGTGATAAACCCTCCTGATATTATGAGATGTGCTACGTGTGGGAATAAATCTGCACTGGTCTGTATGTATTAATGTCTTCAGACATGAGAGCAACAATAGGGCCAGCACTTTTGAAATGTAAGATTAACTTAGAGAGGGGCCGGAACTCGCCGACATGGGCTCCCTCCGTCTTAGTCTTGGGCAGGGGGATAACCACGGCATCGTTGGTGGAGTCCGGGAGAGCACCAAGCCTCCAAAAATCTGTGTACAGATTTTTGAGGCAAGGGGCCAAAGTCCTAACGTAGGTTGAATAAAATTCGATCCGGAGGGCATTGGGGACTGGCGTTTTTCTCTTCACCATTCTTTTGGTGGGTACTCCGGTCTCTGGGCTGAGGTGGAAGTTTAAAATGATTTGAAACATTTTGAAAGGTTTGTAGAGCTGGAAGGGCATGGTAAGAGGCCAAATGAAGCAGATCACCTATAGAAGTTAATTACAAAGAAATGATTGACATTTAACTTTACTTGTGCGTAAATAAAGGAGTTTGTTTGAAAACAGTGTGAAAAGCATTGCATATGATTAGCATTAGTTATCAGGAAAGAGACATGTTCAAATTGAGACAAAAGATCAACCAGTAAGACACAGGACATACATGAGTGTTTGTGTCCGTCTGTCTGGGTGATAGCACAATTCTCTGGTTTCTGACTTATTTTTCTGTGGCTGGGCTAAATAGGGGAGGAGTGACCTACCAGAGAAAGTGAAGATATCTGTTCTTGCAGAAAATGCTTTTATTTACCCTTACATTTGCCCTGGCATGTCCCTAGCAGGTCCCATAAAGACCATCTTTAGAATCCATCCGTCTGAGCATAGGTGCAGATCTTCTGCTAACACCTGGGCTCAGGAGTGAGTACAAAGCAGAACAGTATTTAGGTATTGCTAGTGGAGCACCTTGAAGAGCCCTGTGGCCAGTCACTAAACGGGTTCATTTGGAGCAGCTAGGACCAGTTAATATTTTGTATGTGTTTGCATGTACCTGAATTTGTTCAACTATGTGTGTGGGTATTTATGTATGAGGTTGACCTAGCATTTGATCGACATTCTGATATCTGCTGGGCATCCAACATATCTAATGAGCTTTTGAAGATCATTGCTAAATGTCATGGTCATCTTCAGAGTATGATGCCCTCACTGGAATCTGACAGCCATCTGTGCCATCTATCTCTAAACTCCAGATTGTAATAAGTGATGTATAATTCAAATTTTTCTTCCGTTATGATTACCATTATAGATTCCTATAAACATTCAAGACCTTCTACGCCTACTTTATGTGGAAGAATGGGGCAAATGGCAATCTACGTAGGCTTAGCCCTGAAACCTCAAATAGCCTGCAGAAATATTTTCAAGGCCTGGTATACCTAGCGTTGTACATCATTATTTCACTTAGCCACCTCATAGCTGCCCTTTCCTTTTAGCAAACCCCAAGTTTTAGGGTAGGGTCACACCTCACTTTTAGAATTTGCCTCTGGTGCCTTTATTTGTAAACACTTTTATTGTTGAGGAGTTTCTCTTTCATATTTGTGTCCAACCTAGAAGGCAAGGAAGAAAGGGTAAATTTCGATGGCAGATCACAACAAACTCAATATTCTAATCTGAGTCAGTCTGGCCCAGTTACCTAAAGGTCCAGGGCTGGCAGCATGCTCTTGGTTCTCTTTTATCAGGGCATTATATCTGGTCCATCTTTTCCTTTTTTTGGACAGATTTCCTCCTTTGTGCCCACCTCGCAGATACTCCCCTCGTTCCTACAAATGGCAACAGTGTGATTTTGCTTGTTAAGTTTGCACATCAATTTGTGGGCACCTTCGGTACTTCTAAAACTAGATTTAGAACCGCAGGAGCTGTTGGATAATCATCACTCTCTACCTTATTGCTTCCGTTTCCCCCACATCTCATATGATCAATCTTTTGCCTCATTTCTCCCCTTCATAGTTCTTACCCAGCATGGTTCTTGATGAACTGCAGGACCCACATCTATGCTGGTGAATCTGCTCTTAAATCCAGCAAAGCCAAACACCACTTCTTTTTGCAAGATGGTCAGCAGATCAAGAGTAATCACTGCACTGTGAAGTCTATGATAAAGCGGGTAGCAAAGTTCCCAAATTTCAAGGAATTAATTTACATACTAGTTACAGGCATTTTTGTATTTTCAATGTTCAGTTTTTATTCTGTGTTCCTTACATGCTTCGTTAACAGTACATCTTTCCAGGTTTGATCCCCAGAAGTGATTTGTCTTTGCTGTTTTTTACTATAGTTGCCCAACTTGATGACATTGGATTCCAGTTCATCAGTACTTGCCTGCAAAATTGCATTTAAGGGTCTCTATAGCATTTGCTATCCTGGTCAATATGCATAGTCAATTGTGCCAATTGGATGAAATTTAAGTTTTTTGTTTTTTAATATGTCATCTTTGCTATTTTTGTGTGCTCTTTTAACACTATCATACTTTGAAATATAAAGACCTAATCAAATGAACAAGCTACAGTTTCATCAACAAAGAGACTAGTTTTGATCTACCGGTAATTAACTGCACTGTTGATAGTGTTTTGAGCCACTTTACTGAATTTCCTTACTACATACTGCTTTGTAGAACTTGATGATCAGATACCGTCCTCTGAGTTTATGGTGGACTTGCATGTGGTACCCCTATCACCAGTGATTGTTGAATTGTAGTTTCATATGTGGTCGACTTCTCACCAGTACTTGTAGTACCAGGATAATTACTTTTTTGTGGTATTTGGCACATCCATATCCTGAAGGAAATTCTGGCTTCAACATTTTGAAGTTTCACCCACTTGTACATAGCCGGTTCAAAGCTAGCCATTGGCTCTCTTGTTACTAATTGTTTGAACTAAAATAAGGTTTTATTGATAACTGTATCTCCTCAACTGGATTGTTTTAACTATTTTCTTTGCTTAAACACTTTTACGGCTCATATTGTTCACTGCACAGTTTGCTCCTTTGTTTTCCTACCTTCATACATTTGTTTAGCTAAATTAATATATTGAATAAGCAATTTGTCACGGGTTCTCCGCCAGAACAGGTTGTAGCGATAAGGGGTCCACCTCCAAATCTCACAAACACTCTATCACAATACACAGAGTATTTATATGATTAGGCAAGGGAAAAGGAGAGGAAGGGAACAGCAGGGACAAAGAACCTGAAACGACAAGACACTGATTAGCATGTATACATTAACATCAGTCTACTCATTTAATTCTCGCTAAGAACTGAGATATACCTTATACATGCGCAAAGGACTTTATGAACATGTACTCCTTATTCCCACTGGAATCAAGAACCTAAAAAAGAATAGGTACAGGTCACTATGCCACTCGTATGCTCGAAATGAGCGAACAAAGCAAGATGTTTCAGGTGCCCTAATATATCATAAGCTAGTATATTGTAGCCTCACTGTTATTCAATATTCACAGCATGCTACGGTTCCTCCTGTCCTCCCTTCTTAGCATAGTTTTTTCATAGCAAAAAATAAATGTCAGGCCTATAAAGGTTGCTTCACCAAAGCCTAGAAACGAAACCTTATTCCATTCATAGGGTCTTGTTTCTCCAGCTACCACAATAGTTCTTCAAATACGGTAGAACGTGGCGCCGCCACAGTCTCCGCTTTGGCAGTTGTAATCCAATCCTGTCAACAGAAGTAGTTCTGTGTCAACAACAATCCTCCAAGGTAACGGTAATGCATAGCGTACGCCACTGCACTCCGCTTCAAAAATGTTCCCTTTGGCACGAATCTTCAAGTAAAAACCAAACCAGGAAAGCACAGTAACCATACACTTACAAAACAAAACTTCTAAGGCACTAACGGGACTAAAATGAACTGTCCTCCGTTGCAATGTGCTTCCAAACACCTCCGAGACAGATCCTCTGTCTCACGAAGCGTAACCAACCTGAAAGCACCCAATGACGAGTTCTTCGCTTACCACCGTAAGCGGAATGCGGGAACTCACGAAACTTTCATAAGTCTCCCGCCACTCCATGGAATGTTGTTTCTTGGTACGCCGCCTCTGATCCTAGGCACGCTAATAGGTTACTTCGGCGCTCCAACCCGGAAGCGTTCGCGGGAACCACACAATTACGCACGACGTGATGTGCGTTGCTCATCGTCTTAAAGCCCGCATCACGCGTGAGACTCCTGGGAAATGTAGTTTCTTGAGGCTCTGTAGGCGCATCATGCTAGTTCCTGACAGTAGGCCCTCCGCCAAGCACCTCCTAGGACCAGGCTTGGCAGGGAACCTGCGATGAAAAGAGGACACAGCACCAGGAGCATGCACATTACGCCAGGGCTCCCATGAGTCGTTTTCAGCCGAATACCCCTTCCAGGATACCAAATAACACAGCATACCTCTACGCAGCTTGGAGTTTCGTATGCTGTGAACCTCATATTCCAGCACCCCATCCCGCAGCACCGGTGGGGGCAACCTCCTGCGGCCTGAATTAGCTGGTTTTAGCAGATGACAATGGAACACAGGGTGGATTTGCAGAGACCCCGGCAGCTTAAGTTTATAAGCAACAGGATTGATCTGCTTCACAACTTGGTAAGGGCCAATGAACCGTGGATGAAAAATACTGCACAGTCTGGACCTGATGTTTTTGGTGGACAACCAGACTCTATCCCCCACCTCATAGTGAGGCCCCTCGATTCGATGACGATCCTCCCAATGTTTGTACACCTGTTTAGCCTTAACCAAATGTTTATTCACTTCCCGATGTATCCGCTGAATGCGCAAGACTTGAGTCTTCACAGACGGATAATCCATGACCACCTCAGGGATAACCACAGGCAGAGTGTTCGCATCATACACATATGTGGCTTTGAAAGGAGAAACACCAGTGGAACAGTATCAAGCCTTATTATAGGCCAACCACAAAAGGTCCCCCCAAGAGTACTGAGCTTCTTTAGCGAAACATCTAAGGTATTTTTTTCAAGGTCTGATTTAACCACTCAGTCTGGCCATCTGTCTGAGGGTGAAAACTTGTGGACAGAGCGGATTCAATATGCAGGGCTTTACACCACATTTGTCTCTGTCTGACACTATAGTTTCTGGAATACCATGTAACTTAATGATACTGGCCAACAGCTTAGCAGTTTGTGCGGCGGTGGGAAGCGAGTGACATGAAATGAAATGCCCCAGTTTAGTGAGGCCATCCGCCACCACCAAGACTTATGTACATCCCTGATCAGCAGGGGGCCCATTTATAAAATCCAAACTTATGTTCTGCCATGGCCTTTGGGGAGTTGGTAAGGGCATGAGTTTCCCTTTTTTCTGGCTATTCTCCCCCTTTGCTCTTGCACATTCCTCACAACGCGATACCCATACAGACACATTCTTGATCAGAGTTTCCCACCATAAATGTCTTTTCAAAGCTGGTATAGATTTAGCTATACCTGGATGACCCACCAAAGGACTCGGGTGACACCACTCGAAAGCTTTCTTTCTTAAGTCAGTGTTAGGTAAATACAATTTAGACTGAACAAATGGATGCCCCTGTTTCACAGTTCTTTCATTGCTTTGCCGTGCCCAGGCATCCCAACCACCTCTGATATTATGATTCTGCACCTCATCCAAGAAGGTCTCGGCGCGTATCACACAAATCACTTTGGATGGATTAATGATTGCCTGAGTGTCTCCTGGTCTAGGAGTAGAAGGCATCTCTTGTCGGGACAGCGCGTCTGCTTTGCGATTCTCTGTTCCTGGTCTGAATGTAACCACAAAATTATACTCCGCAAAGAAAAGCATCCAACGTAATTGCCTTTGTGTGAGATGCATGGCGGATTTCATATACTGCAAGTTGCGATGGTCTGTATACACTGTTATGGAATGACTGGCTCCCCATAAATAATGCCTCCATTCTTGGAACGCCTTCTTTATAGCAAGAAGCTCTTTCTCCGCTATTGTGTAATTTATTTCCGCTGCGTTTAGTTTATTAGATAGGTATGCTACCGGATGTAGTTGTCCTGAATCTTTGTCTCTCTGAGATAGTATTGCCCCAATCGCCTCATCTGAGGCATCAGCCTCTACTACGAACGGATGTTCTAAGTTTGGATGAGCAAGTATCGGAGCGGTGGTGAATGCCTCCTTTAAGAATACAAACGCTTCCCCTGCTTCTTTGGACCATGAAAAAGGGGTACCTTTTCTCAACAACCTAGTAATGGGAACTGCAACTTGAGAGAAGTGAAGTATAAATCTACGGTAGTAGTTGGCAAAGCCAAGAAAGCTCTGCACTTCTCTCACATTTCTGGGGATGGGCCATTCCTGCACCGCCTTCACCTTTCTCTCAGCCATTTGGAGACCATCAGGACTCAACATGACCCCTAGAAATTCCACTGTGGTCGCCCCAAACTCACGCTTACTCAGTTTCACAAACAAACTGTGCTCTCACAAACACTCCAATTCCTGGCAGACTTGGTCATGATGATGTTCTTTATTGGCCGAATAAACCAATATATCGTCTATATAGACAACTAAAAAATGGTCTACGTATTCTTTTAATGCATCATTTAGAAAAAATTGAAATTCCGCCGGGGCATTGCACAAGCCAAACGGCATGACCAGGTATTCACAAAGACCATAACGTGTCTTAAAAGCGGTTTTCCATTCATCTCCCTGGCGTATTCTTACTAAATGATAAGCACCTCTGAGGTCTGATCTAGTGTATACCTGGGCCTCTCACTTGGTCCAACAATACTGGAATAAGAGGCAGTGGATAACTGTTTCGAATGGTGTTCTTATTCAAACTCCGATAATCCACACATGCCCTGAGAACTCCGTTAGCTTTTGAAATGAAAAACAAAGGAGAAGCGGCTGGGGATCGGGAAGGTCTGATGAAACCTATAGCTAGGTAATGGTCTATGTACTCTCGCAAATGCTGGGTTTCTGGCACCGATAATGCATATACCCTAATGGATGGTATTGTGGCCCCTTTTACCAGATCTATATACAGCAATCATATTCCCTGTGCGGGGGTAGCTTCTCTGCCATGCTCTCACTGAACACCTCACGATACTCCAATATATTCCTCAGGCAGGATAATCTCCTTCTTGGCTGCTGTCGCTATTAAAAATGGAGAAGTCAAAGCTGCCACCTGGGAAGGTATACTGAATACAAAATGGTCTTTACAACCTTCTGACAGAAAGAGAACTGACCTGTCTTGCCAATTAATAGTAGTATTATGGAGTGACAACCAAGGCATGCCCAGAATAACCTCGTATTGAGGAGCGTCGATTATGTTAAAAGATATCTCCTCAGAATGTTGTCCTCCCTGGATGTCGATGGACAGTAACAGCACCTCGGTGCGTTCTATGATAAGCCCTGACTTGAGGCTTGCCGTCTACTGCTAGCACTTCCTCAGGGTTATCTCTCAATACTCTGGTTAGGTTTAACTCGTTTACTAAACCATTATCAATAAAGTTGCCTGTGGCCCCAGAGTCCACCATAACCACTACCTGATGGACTTGATTCTTGCCTTCAACGTACGCAGGGAGCACTATATGGCCTTCTGTATCTCCGGGGATAAGGGTAGATAATGAAGGAAGCTTCCATGCCTCACTAACCCCTTCCTAGTTTTTGTTTTCCTCGGTACTCACTGTCTCCTTACTCATTGCTGAAACTGCCACTTTCTTATTCCTGGCCCATACACTGGACGTCTTAGGTTTGGAAGGACATTCTTTCACATAGTCAACCTTCCGTCCACAATACATGCATAAACCTTGGGTTCTCCTGCTCTCACGTTCCTCTCTGGAAAGTGGTGCCATGATTGCCCCTATTGCCATAGGTTCTCCCCCCCACCCTCAGGAGGACTCCGAGCCTTATAGGGGGTCCTATCAGACCTGTAATAGTTCCTATCCCATTTCCTTCTCTCCCTTCCTCTTTCAGCTATACGACTATCTAAATGCAGGGACAGGTTAATCATATCCACACAGGTGGTAGGTTGAGGATCTATCTGAGCAATCGCATCTTTCAATTCCTCACGCAATCCTTGATAGTATAAAGACATGCGTTTCTCCCCAGGCCATTCAGCTTCAGCCACCAAACGATTAAATGTGGTAAGATACGAGATCAACTCCCCCTTTCCTTTTCTGAGATTGAGCAATTCCTTGTCAGCACTAAAGGTAGTGGCCCTACGAACGAACACTTTTTCGAACACCTCTCGAAATGCATTCCAGTCAGACAACACAGCATGGTTATTTTTTACCAAGGAAACCGCCCAGTCAGCTGCCTCGCCTGCTAAATAAGAAATGGCAAAAGCTACTCTATGATGGTTAGTTGGGAATGATGCTGGCTTACAGGAGAAATGCAATAACACCTGCGTCAGAAAAACTTGGCTTTTGCGGGGTCTCCTGTATATCTTTCTGGGTTCGCCAAAGGAATAGGCGGGGGTACACTAACTTGGATCTGTGATGCTTGTGAAAAAGGGTTCTTGTTCATTTGCTCTACCTTATCTTTCAAGGCTGCTGTTTCTGCCTTGGATGAGGCTAATTCTTGCTGCACTAGAACCAGGGCGTGTAATGCGTCCTCCATGGAGGCCATCTTTTGCTACAACCTGGTCAAACGGAGATAATATTGTGGGTGCGTAATTCTGTCACGGGTTCTCTGCCAGAACAGGTTGTAGCAATAAGGGGTCCACCTCCAAATCTCACAAACACTCTATCACAATATACAGAGTATTCATATGATTAGGCGAGGGAAAAGGAGAGGAAGGGAACAGCAGGGACAAAGGACCTGAAACGACAAGACACTGATTAGCATGTATACATGAACATCAGTCTACTCATATAATTCTCGCTAATAACTGAAATATACCTTATACATGCGCCAAAGGACTTCATGAACCAGTACTCCTTATTCCCACTGGAATCAAGAACCTAAACAAGAATAGGTACAGGTCACTATGCCATTCGTATGCTCGAAATGAGAGACCAAAGCAAGATGTTTCAGGTGCCCTAATACCCCTTAAGCTAGTATAATGCAGCCTCACTGTTATTCAATAATCACAGCACACTACGGTTCCTCCTGTCCTCCCTTCTTAGCATAGTTTTTTCATAGCAAAAAATAAATGTCAGGCCTATAAAGGTTGCTTCACCAAAGCCTAGAAAAGAAACCTTATTCCATTCATAGGGTCTTGTTTTCTCCAAATAGATACCACAATAGTCCTCCGAATACGGTAGAACGTGGCACCGCCACAGGTCTCCGCTTTGGCACTTGTAATCCAATCCTGTCAACAGAAGTAGTTCTGGGTCAACAACAATCCTCCAAGGTAACTGTAATGCGTAGCGTACGCCACTGCACTCCGCTACACAAATGTTCCCTCTGGCACGAATCTTCAAGTAAAAACCCAACCAGGAAATCACAGTAACCATACACTTACAAAACAAAACTTCTCAGGCGCTAACGGGACTAAAATGAAATGTCCTCTGTTGCAATGTGCTTCCAAACACCTCCGAGACAGAGCCTCTGCCTCACGAAGCGTAACCAACCTGAAAGCACCCAATGACGAGTTCTTTGCTTACCACCGTAAGCGGAATGCGGGAACTCACAAAACATTCATAAGTCTTCCGCCACTCCATGGAATGTTGTTTCTTGGTACGCCGCCTCTGATCCCAGATGCGCTAATAGGTTACTTCGGCGTTCCAACCCGGAAGCGCCCGCGGGAACCACACAGAATTACGCACAACGTGATGTGCGTTGCTCATCGTCTTAAAGCCTGCATCACGCGTGAGCTTCCTGGGAAATGTAGTTTCTTGAGGCTCTGTAGGCGCATCATGCTAGTTCCTGACACAATTTTCTTTTCAATTTTGCCAGTCCCAGCCCCTTTTTAGGTCTTGCGCCTAGCATTGCAGTGCACAGCATTGCTCGTGCAGCGCAAGCCCTTATGTTAGGGGGTTTTGAAAGATGACCACACGCTTCTGCGTGTGTTCAGGCTTTCGCCGGCCTCCATTGGCTTTAGTGTGTTTTTTTTCAAAATAAGGCACGCAATTGGGCGAAGATGGGCGCATGTCCTGCCTTTGGTCCGCCCATTCCCATCAGTGTCTAGCACGCGCATCAGTGCGGCACAGACAGGCTCCCTCGCCCCTCTGTGGTGCGCGCGCGCGCCACTGGTTAGGCTTCCAATAGGCAAATTCACACGTCACACATGATTCCACCAGGGCAATCCCTATACAGAATGAAGGCAGGAGCAGTGGTGTACTGGCAGGAAGGTGGGTGAGCGTAATAGTGCCGAGGATCATGCACAAATTGTTTTTTTTTCACAGGGAGCACACTGCAGCCAAATAGATTGCTCAGCCGTGATTACGGAGACTCTGCGTCTCTTTGCAACCATAGCTCTTAGTCCACAGTGCAGCTTCCCTTGCACTTTTATTTTTCAAGACATTTTGTTTTGTTGCATTTTATTTAACTTGAACTTCACCCGAAGGCATTGGAGCGCTTTACATAATAAGCGCTAGTTGGTTACATCACACAAGGTCACTCTTGTTTCCTTAAGGTACGGAGAGATATAGAGATTTGGCCAGAATAACCTGGTAGCTCTGGTCCTAATGCGAGATCCGCTCCCTTGCCTGACGTCTAGAGAACATGTCAAGGCCACTTTTACCATGTCAGTTCTGCTCTCCGGAGACCCTAGGCATCTGCCGGTCACCTTTAGAGCACAGTGCGTGACCTGGACTCTGGATTCACCACAGCACGTGCAGCATTCTGTCTCCCAGTCCACTCACTGCACTTTCATCGCCTTTAGCTGCTGCGTGGCTGGTCCAGCGAGTATGTCCTATAACTTCATTGTGCGCAGGCGGGGGGTATCTTACAGGCCTCGGGCACTCCGGCAGGCTTTCCTAGAAATTGAAACGTGGTGAGGATGTTATTTATGACTCTTGCCTTGCCCATGTTGCCCCCCTACTGGCATTCAAAAGCGCCATGATGCGCACTATTCTTGCTGCATCATAGTTTTCTTTTTTTCTACTGGCATGTTGCCTCTAAAGTATGCAGCCACCATTTTTTAACTATCTGTGTAGTTTTGTTACAATCACGGCACAGGTGCTTTAGCTTTAAATATCTCAAGCTAAAGTGTCAGTGCGGCAATTGCTTTAAAAGTAAAGAAATGGAAAACAAATGTTTTTTTCCATTTGTTTACTTTTAAAGCAATTTCAGCACCCACGCTTTAGCTTAAGATGTTTGAAGCTGAAGTGCAAGTGCCGCAGTTGATTTTAATTTTTTCTTCCATGGAGTATTAAAACCATTAACCGTTTGATGGCCGCTGCCACTTCTGCTTGGAGGCACTACCTCATAACCAGCCCTTTCTGTGTGATTGACTCCCAGGCAGCGTTGGCCCCGGGGGACTGCCGCGCAGGCAGGCCGGGCGGGCACCGACTGTTATATACTCGTTTAATGAACCCTTTTAAGATTATTATTCAGTAATTCTACCTCCGGGAGCATGCTAGAGGTAGTGGGAATGCTGATAAGGGTGTAGGATTAAGAACCTGGAGATTAGCATATATATTTTTTAGGGGGGTGGTGGGGTGCGATGCTTGAGGACCTGTTTACAGACCCTCATTGTCTCATAAAATGAAAAAAAAAATTGTTGCAGTTTTTACATAGCGTGAACTCGACCCCAAGGTATCAAAGCCTTAAAATGAGCACTAGTTGCATTACACGCGGGCACATTCATTTTATTTATTTTTCAGGCACGAGGAGGTTAAGTGAATTACCCAGAATCACAGGATGCTGGACCCTCCTGCCAGATTCGTACCTGGTTCCCCAGCTTCAAAGTCGGCCGCCCTGGACGTTAAGCCACATCCTCTGATAAATGGACCGCTTCCTAACTTAAGTTTGCTAGGTCCTAATTTTACTTTGGTGGTCAAAACGTGTTTGTGTGATGTTTAATAGGAAGAGTTGTATAAGGCGGTGCTGCATAAAATTATGGGGGTGTAACATCGCAACACTGATTTTAGGGTAGGAAACCAGCTGAGATGTTCTGTTAGAAGGGCTGTTCCCAAGAAGGTTCTTTGCTTTTGTTTTATATTTTCATAGACCACAGTAGTTCTTTAACGGAACTGGATCACATGTATTTCCCATTGCAGAGATTCTTTTGTTGGTCTTATTATGTTGAGGATTGCTTCCCAGGCTTTAATCAGTTTGAAAAGGAGGCTTCCTGGAAGGAAAAAAAAATGCATTTTCAATGCAATAGGTCTCACATTTGTGTGAGTTTGAGCTATTGGCATTGTAAATGACAAGGCCTTTTATTTATTTATTTTGAAAGCCTGCAAGCGCATGTAAATATGCACTTTGTACTTATAGTTCTTGCTTTTCGAAATGCATGGCTGGCAGTAAAACAGGCACAGTTACTGACAAGCTTACTTCTTGTAAGCAACTACCACTATAAGTACAAAGTGTGTGTTTATGCACTGATAACAGGTTTTTAAAACTCATAAATAAAAGGCATTGTCATTTACAATGCCAATAGCTCAAACTCTTGCAAATGCGAGACCTATTGCATTGCAAGTGCTTGTTCCAATTTATTGAAATTTCTGAAACACTGGTTTGTTTCTGGGGATTTATTTTTCTCTGGCATGCCAATCTTTTTCACTCTTTCACCTGCCTCCCGCTTGGAATACGGAATAGTCGTACTTGATGTGCACCCATAAATGCATTGAATTTGTATAAAAATTGCAGATTTTCCTTGATAATATTGAAGGATAGTCCTGTTAATTTTGAAGACAAAGGAGGCGAATATTATGCTGTCTCTTTTCTTGCTTTATTTGTTATAGCACTTAAAAAGAACACTTCAACTCCCATAATCTCGCTCCCCTGGGCAGCAAGTTATCAACACAAACACAAGACATCCCCAACTATAAATAGAAATAGTTCATACGCCATCTCATATATTCTTGACGAGTCGCAGCTTATAGACTATACAAAAAAAGAAAACCAATCACAAACCGAAACAAATTACCAAGAAGGTCCTTCTCCTCCTAGGACACATTTTCAACTTGCTCAACATGACATTGTCCAGCTAGATTATTGTAGGATGCTGAATCTGTTGATTCACCTTCTTTATCTTTAATAAAATTAGGGCTCTCCTTCAATATCATTTAAATCTTATTACAAGACATGAGGCTCTATTATGCACTAGGCCTAAGCACAACCGCATGCTGTCAAGGTTTGCAATAGAACGTTTTAAATGTAAATACCCTTGGCCAATCTGCTGCTCTCGATTTTATCCCTCAAACTGGTACCAGCCAAAAAAGCTTTAAAAGCCTTTTCATCCATTGCTGTGTGAGAAACAAAACAATCCTCCTCTCCCTATGTCATTACCATTTTACGTTTAACCCACCGACTAGAATAGGCTTCAATGTCTTGTGCAAAAGTGTTGATCATGTGTTCTCAAATTGTATCTATGTACTGCTTGAGACATCTGACCACACACAACTTAGGTTGTAGGGGAAAAGTGGGGAACTTGAGAGAATCAGAGACATTTTTGGTACTTCTTGATATTGTAAAATTAACCCATACAAGATAATTTTGTATGGCATGAACATCCAGCGCTCTAACAACTGATACCCTTTGAAAACAAACCAAACCTAAGAACATTACCAGGTTTGGTGACAAGCGCTTCAAGGATACCCTGTCATTTTCTTCACACAATAGAAAAATGCTTTATAACCACCTCTACATCCACCAAAGTATTATTTCTAGGCTTGGTGAATGTGCATATCTGTTAACCTTCAATAATTTTACAAAGGAGTGTGTGCTCTCCAACCAGTTTGCCTTCAACTTTCTGATGTCTTGTTGACCTAGCTGATCTGTGTCCTATAATATTTCTATAACCTTTCTGTTCCACTGCTAAGAATGCCAGAACATTTAGAACATCCTTTTCTCCTTCCACCAACCACCTAGACACCTGCTCCACAGGGCCCTTACTCGCACACATTCCATATAAACAGCTATTTCAGGAGGGGTAGCTTTCTTATATTGCTCCTTAATCGTGAAGTGGCATCCCACACCACATCTGATCCTGCTCCTCTCTTGCTGAAGTCCGCATAAAGTTGAAGACCTGGCTTTTTGTTTAAGCAACTAACTACAGGTAGGGCTAGGCACACACAGGCTCAGTGCTGGGATGCCCTTGTGAATGATGGTGTGCAAAGCAAATACACCTGTAATAGCATCAAAGAAAATGGGATCAATATCTCTTCCCACTGAATAACTTCTCCAGGTATCTCAGGCTGACTTACAGGCCTTGTTGTACTATTTGCTCAGGACTAATTGATTGTACCTCGTGTAGAAGCTACTTTGGGAAGCCCTATCATGCCTGTGACCACCCCGAAAGACTTCACGTCACCAGAGTGAGCCTTTCCTCCAAAACCAGATTGTGAGACCACCCAAGAGGTTCCCTCAGCAGCTGAGGAAAGGTTGACATAAGAATTGGGCAATTGACTGACAAGTCTAACCATGAAGGGAAGTGAGGCTGTGCCCTCCACAAGGAGTTAACATTATGACTGTTGCCAATTGGCTGTGGTTCTGGTGATAACTGGTGGAAAAGCATAAAGATTACACTTGGACCAATTCTAAATGAAAACTTACAATCCTACAGCTTTGTTACCTGTTTTTTTACTAACTGAGCTGTCACATGGGATGCAGAGAGGTATGCGCTAGGGCTGTACTGGCCCTACCGGGCAACGCGCATTTCCACGGTAGGCTAGAGGGATGGGGACGTGTCTGTCCCTGTGGGGGCTGTTTGGGGGGGGGGTCGGTTTTGTAGCAGTGCTGCAATATCGGCACCCTGTAACAAAAGTTGTGCTTCTCACTAGCATCTCCCCCCCCCCCCTTTCCACGGGCCAGTCCATGCAGCTATCTACCACGGCTGGTTACTGTTCCTAGTCCGGCCCTGATATGCACTGAAAGAACCCAAGCTTGTTCGGAATCTGAAATACTTGGAGATCCATATACCACTCGCTGATCTCATATGTGGTCCATGACTTTGAATCCACAACTGAATTTATGGTCTCAGATGATATTCCGCCACCTGGGAGATTTTTGTGTATGAACCAAATTCCAAAAGGGAGCTGGCTAGATCCACCAATAGATTTGACCTTGTTCTTCTCAGTTTGTTTATGTACCCGACTGTTGTCGTGTTGTTTACATGAAGGAGGATTGCACTTTTGATGCTATTCTTTGCCACGTCTTGGATTGCAAATGAGCCTGCAAGAAGCTATAAATATTGTATGTGCATTAAGGATTGCTTCCTGGACCATTCTCCTTGAGTTGAGTAACTGCCAAATCTTTCACCCCAGACCTCCCAGACTTGTATCTGCTTCTAAGAAAAGATCTGGGTATGTAGGTAAGATGGCTGACCCATTCCATGTGTCTACATGACTGACATATTCACCAAACTATCTCCTCTTAAGACTCCTGTCCTGATCTAAACAGCTTGTGAGTATTCCGGACCTCTCTGATTGTGTCTTATCTTCAGGCTCTGAAGAGAATGATAATAAAAGGGTTTTGGAAAAATCTTCTGAATTGAGGACGAAGGTGAAGGAGCAGTGTTTTCTACATCTTGATGTTCAGGTGTAACCATTAAATAACCCTCACAATTGGTAGTATGTACCTTTGTTTGTCGACAGGGCAAAGTGGAAAGGTGTGATTATCCACATCAAAACATATGGACAATAAAATAGTCATTATTTTTCAGTACAGTCAATAAAGAGACTTTGTGTGAGTTAAAGGGTTTTATTTTCCAATTCCTTGGTTTCATTATTTATTCACAAATATTAGTCTCTTAGTATCAATGTTAAAAATGAATAAAATCTAATAATCATTATTGCAATATAAGAAAGAATACATTTGTAAGTATAACAGACACTATTGTTATAATATCTGCATGTTCCATAAAGAAAATTAAATCTAAATAAAATAGTTATTAAATAGAATAAGGTGGCAGTTCAGATACCCAATAAAGAGTTCTGAGGACAGAATAAATGCTTAGGCATAAAGTCTTTGCACGTCAAATAAAAGGAAAGATCAACCTGGAAAGTATTCTCAGCTTTCAATCACCAGACATCTTAGAAATTAATAGCTAGGCAATCTCCTAAATTGAGAGGTAGGATCGTAAGAAAATAAGAGATGAGTCTCCAACAAATGCGAGTGAGAGAAGCCCACCTCTACTCTAGGACCACACACACTAATATAAACGCACCATATTCTAGATGGTAACGTTTCTCTTTTTTCTTTTACAACATTCATTGGGATTTCAATAAAAATTTGAGAATAGGTATAGTTCCCAATTTCTCACATTTGCACAATGGGACATAGACACAAGTCCTCGAAGATAAAATTTGCTGTTCAGACAATTCTTCCCATAAATCATCCTTGTTTCCTCCCCTCCTATTCAGAACCTCACTATCAGTTAAGTAGTACAAAAACAAATGTCTATTCACTAACAGAAGGCTAATGGAAAATTACAGCATCAGCAGCGTGGCAATACTCCTCTTAAATTACACGGCCCTGGAGGATGGGGTTCCTAGACCTTAAGAGGCTCAGTGAGGGAGGCCAGGTGCCCCACTTTTTTTTTTGTGTGGCTCTGTGATGGGGTCCTCAGTACATCAAGAGGCTAGGAGAAAGGGGGTCGCGTGGCCCCCTCCTCTTTATTTCAATAAGTAGGACCAGGTAATGGGGTCTCCAGGGCCGATAATGCTCTGTGAGTGCCCACCTCATTTATTTGAATAAGTGGCCCTGGGGATGGGGTTTCTGTGGCCGATAACTGCTTGGGAAGGGAGGGCACCCGGCCTACCTTCCAGTTTATTTTTAGAAATGGTCCTGGAGGATCGGGCCCCCAGGGCCTAACAAAACGTAAATGAAGCCCAATAAAGCCTAAATAAAGGGGAGTGACAGCTGCCCCCTTCCCCTTTCTTTTTGGAAATGGCTTTGGGGGGTGGGGCTTAACACGGCTCAGGGAGGGGGCCATACATAACTTCTATGTATGGCCCTGGGAGAAGGGGTCCCCAGAGCCTAAAGAGGCTCAGAGGGGTGGGGGGGCATGGCCCCTTTCACCTTTAAAAAAAAGGCCCATGGGTCCCCATGGCCGGTCCCCACGGCCTGCCCCTATGGCCAACGCCCTGCTGTGCATGGCCAAAGGCCCTGTTCAGAGTGGGGTTGACTGCTTTGGGGGGGGATTGGCAATGCCAAAGGCCATGCGCAGCACACGGTTGGCTGCAAGCCAGGGTTTGTGGCCAACCCCCGCCGTGTACAACTGAAGGCTGTGCACACCGTGGACTCAGCTGCATGTGAAGGGCTGGCTGCAGGGCAGGACGCAGGCTCCGCCCGGTGGGGGGGGGGGGGTTGCGTTTACATATGTAACAAAATATTACTTTACCCTTTTTTTTCAGTGAATTTTAGAGTAAAAAAAAATGTAAAGTAATCAATCCAATCAGGGCACTTGTAAAGCGCACTACATACCTGTGAGGGTCTCAATGTGCTGGGGGGGGGGGGGAGGACGCTGCTACTGCTCGACGAGCCAGGTCTTGAGTAGCCTTCTGAAGGCCAGTAGGTCTTGGGTCTGCCGTAGGTTGGTGGGGAGGGTGTTCCAGGCCTTGGTGGCGAGGTGGGAGAAGGATCTGCCTCTGAATGTCGTTCTTCGGATGCGGGGGACAGCAGCGATGTCGGCAGAGCGGAGCTTGCGGATGGGGGTGTGTAAGCGGAGTCGTTTGAGGTACGCTGGGCCGGTGTCATGGAGGGCTTTGTGTGCGTGGATGAGGAGCTTGAAGGTTATCCCTTTGTTTACGGGGAGCAAGTTTACGGGGAGCCAGTGTAGGTCTCAGGTGGGGAGTGATGTGGCTGTGACAGGGGATGTCAAGGATCAGACGTGCAGAGGCATTTTGGATGCGTTGCAGCCGTCTTAGTAGTTTGGCCGCTGCTCCTCCGTCGAGAGCGTTACCATGGTCCAGCCTGCTGGTGACGAGTGCCTGGGTGACTGTTCTTCTTGTTTCAGTGGGGATCCATTTGAAGATCCTGCATAGCATTCGGAGGGTGTTGAAGCAGGAGGGGGAAATGGCATTGACCTACTTAGTCATGGTGACTGAGTCGAGGATGACCCCCAGGTTGTGTGCGTGGTCTGTGGGAGTCGAATCAGTTTCCAGTGCGGTCGGCCACCATGAGTTGTCCCAGGCCAAAGGGGTGGACCCAAGGATGAGGACCTCCATCTTGTCCGAGTTCAGCTTCAGTCTGCTGATCCTCAACCAGTTGGCGACTGCCTTCATTCCTTCGTGGAGGTTGGTTTTGGCTGTGTGAGGATCTTTGGTGAGGGAGATGATCAGCTGGGTGTCATCAGCGTAGGAGATGATGTCGTGTTGATGGGCGAGGGGTGCCATGTAGATGTTGAACAGCGTCTGGCTGAGGGACGAGCCCTGGGGTACGCCGCAGATGATCTTGGTGGCATTGGAGTGGAAGGGAGGGAGGTGAATGCTCTGGGTTCTGCCGGAGAGGAAGGATGTGGTCCAGTCCAGGCCTACCCTTTGATTCCTGCATTGTGTAGGCATGTGCGTAGGGTGAGGTGGCAGACTGTGTCGAAGGCGGCTGACAGGTCCAGGAGGATGAGGGCTGCTGTTTCTCCGTTGTCTAACAGGGTCCTGATGTCATCTGTGGCGGCGATACGGGCGGTTTCAGTGCTGTGGTTGCTGTATAAACTGGACCGGGATGGGTCCAGGATGTTGTCTTTGAGGTAGCGGGTCAGCTGTTTGTTGACTATTTCCTCTGTGGCCTTAGCCGGAAATGGGAGCAGGGAGATGGGCCGGAAGTTCTTGGTTTCTTGAGTAAGGCGTTGATCTCGGCGTGTTTCCAGCTTTCCGGGAAGGTTGCTGTCTCGAAGGAAATGTTGATGGCCTTGCTGAGATGGGGTGCAAGGGCTGCGCTGGCTTTGTTGAAAATGTGGTGGGGGCATGGGTCTAGCGTTGAGCCGGAGTGGATGGTCTTCATGATATTGCTGGTGTCATTGCTGTTGACACCTGTCCAGGAAAGTTGATGGTCGGTGCATGTGGTGGTGTTGGTGGGGGCGGTGGTCGTGGCATTGAAGCTGTCGTGGAAGTCGGTGATCTTGTGGTGGAAGAAGGTAGCCAGAGAGTCGCATAGGTCTTGCAATGGCAGGATGTTGTTGGCGTTGGAGCTGGGGTTGGAGAGTTCCTTCACGATGTTGAAGAGCTCCTTGCTATTGTGTGCATTGTTGTCTAGGTGATCCTTGAATGAGGCCCTCTTGGCGGCTCTAATGAGTTGATGTCTGCAGGTGGTGTTCTAGTGGGCGGTGTAGCTGTCCGGTGATCGTTCGCGGAGCCAGTTCTTCTCCAGTTTTCGGCATGTTCTTTGGGAGGCCTGGAGGTCTTCGGTGAACTAGGTGGCTTTCTTGCTGGTGTGGCTGTTGGAGGGTGTCTTGAGCGGGGCGAGGGTGTTGGCTCAGTTGTCGATCCATTGTCTGAGGTTGCGGGCGGCGGGGTCGGTGGGGTCAATGGTGTCGGCGGGTGGGTTCTGGGCGAGGGTCGTGGTGAGCTGGTTATCGGTGACTTTGCTCCAGCATCGTTGAGGCAGCAGTTGGGTGCGGTGGTGCTTGGTGGGCTTCCTGAAGGTGAAGTGGATGTAGTAGTGGTCGGTCCAGTGGGGTTTGGTGGTGCAGTTGAAGGAGACATGGGGGCTTGCGGTGAAAATGGGGTCGAGCGTGTGTCTGATTGTGTGGGTGGGTGTTGTCACAAGCTGTCTGAGGTTGTCGAGCAGGGGGGTGTAGTTGTTCTCAAGATGAAAGTTCGGGTTTCCTAGGAGGATATAGTCCATGGAGGCGAGGGCGTGCGTGCTGATCGAGTCGGTGAACTGTGGTCGGGGTCCGGGGGGTCTGTAGATGAGGGTTCCTCTTAGGGTGGTGTTCCAGATCGGTGTGGATCTGGAAGTGCATGTGTTCGGCGGTGCTGAGGGTGTCGTCGGTGTTGGTCGATACTCTGAGGGTGTTCCTGTGGACGATGGTGATTCCTCCTCCTGTTCTGTTGGTGCCGTCCTTGTGTGTGATCTTGTATCCTTCGGAATGGCAATGACTATGTCTGGTGTGGATGCAGGGTTCAACCAGGTCTCTGTCAGGAAGGCGACGTCAGGGGAGGTAGAGTCGAGGAGGTCCCAGAGCTCGACGGCATGTTTGCGGGCGAAGTGGGTTTTGAGGAGGATACATCTGAGGTAGTTTGGTTCCTTGGTGGGCGGTGTGGCTGGCCGGATGCCGGAGAAGTTGCAGTTCCGGCCGGTGAAGGGTCCTTTGGTGTGCTTCGGGCTTGCCCGGTAGTAGGTGTGTTCTTGACCGGGGTTGAGTGCATGGAAGGTGCTGGTGTCGTAGTGCAGTCAGGCGTCTGGGTGACTCCGGGGTCCAGGGGTTCTAAACTGGGTGCGGTTCAGGCACGGACGGGCGCAGACGGGTTTGCCTTTGCCATTGGCGCTCCAGCGGCGCGCGCCCGCTGCGCGACCACGCAGCGGCCGGCATATGTAGGGGAGGGGGCAGGGATGATCGTCTGGGAGGCGGGAGCAGAGCGGGGCGGGATGCGGGATGGGAGGGGAAAGGAACGGCGGGAAAGTAGGCAGGGAATGCGGGCAGACAGTAACCGGCAAAAAACACAGGCAGAATAAATTTAAAATAACAGAGCAGACTGAGAGGAGAATTAAATAAGAAAATTAAATTAAAATGCAGCTGACACGGGTGGGAGCGGGCGGAGGGGAGGCTCGAACCCTGATGCAGAGGGTTGGCTGGCAGAAGGCAGAGCAGATCGCCACAGAGCTGTGGGGAGATTGACCTCCTTAGACCAAGGTCTGTGGACTCGCGCGCGCTCCCCTGCAGCAGCCGGCATATGTAGGGGAGGGGGAGGGAAGATAGGCTGGGAGGCGGGAGCAGGGTGGAACGTGGGATGGGAGGAGGAAGAAACGGCAGGGAATGGGGGCAGACAGTAACAAGCGGAAAACACAGGCAGAATCAATTGAAAATAACAGAACAGACTGAGAGGAGAATTAAATAAGAAAATTAAATAAAAATGCAGCTGACCTCGGCGGGAGCGGGCTGAGGGGAGGCTCGAACCCTGATGCAGAGGGTTGGCTGGCAGAAGGCAGAGCAGATCGCCGCAGAGCTGTGGGGAGAGCGACGTCTGTAGACCAAGGTAACTATAGTAGCATTGTAGTTGGCCAAATATGTTTGTGAAATTAACGTTTTAAAAGAAAAAACTCACAGAAATTTACCGGTAATAGTTAAGTCTCCTTTTTGCAATCCACTAGAAACACCAAGAATTTTGTCCTACTTGAGGGTACCAACTTTCCAAATTGATGATGAAACCCAATGACTGAACCAATTCTATGACCCCCCTGAACTCCCTTCACCACCTCCCATGTACCTTGGCCCAAGTCCTGTCACAGGAATGTTATTGTCCAGGTATGCAATCATCCTCAATCCCTACACTCTGAGGGCTTCCGCCAGAGACCTTCTCAACTGGGTAAAACACCAAGAAGCAGGGGTTTACCCGAATGGAGAAAACTTGAATGTCACCTGCTCTTGCTACAGAAACTGCAGGTATTTTCTGTGCACTTGACATATTTGCATATATTTAGATGCTGCATACAGTCCCCCAGAAGGAGGATGTCCTTCGGGCATACCATAGTCTCCATTCTGAAATGGCATTACTGAGCGAATAGTTTGAGCTCCCTCATTTATTTCTGGCTGATATTTTTGTTCTGCACTAGGAATAGGCTTCTGACGAAACCCTTTTGGTGTAAGTGACCTAATTCTCTAGTACCCTTCTGCAGCCACTCCTATACCTCTATGGTGGCAAGGTCACAACCTTCCCTAGAAAAATATATTGGCAAAGGCCACCTGGTCTGTATGTAGGTTGCATAGAACTTTATTTGAAATCCCCCCCTCCCACCATCTGCAATACCCATGATTCTTGTGATATTAAATCCCACAGTGCAACAAATATGGTCAGCCTGCCCCTCTCTGTCACAAGAGGGGAGGACATAAATCTTGCTTTGAGTTCCCCCTCCACATGCTTGGCCTCTGTTGATGACAAAGTGCCTCCTTCTTCGAAGGAAGAATGTTGGCCTTGATGATCCATTCTCCTGGCAATAGAAGGGTGTATAAAAGGCTCCCCAGCTTGTGAATTCCAACCCAAGACAATGGTCTCTGGGAGGAACCCATCTAAAAACACTGGCCATGGATTATTGTGCCTTGTTCAGAGGAACAGGTCTCAATGTAATGCCCAATTTCTTTTGTAAATTCATTCTGAAACGGAGACTCTTGATAGCTCCTTTATCTCAGCCTGCTAGCTTCTCAAATTTGGGATCAATAGACAACAATCCTTTGCATCGCCCCAACATAAAAACCATGCATTTGCATGTCTAAGAAAACAGACCACTCTTTGGGCTGACCCATAAATTGCTTCCATGGCCAAAAGACCCTCAAACTGCTTCAACTCTTCAGAAGCACAGAAAACGCTGGAAACTGGACCCAACTTATCCAATAATTTATCTTGCCACAAGGACTGTACCCTAGCAGAACTTTTTTGCGGTCCTTCCCACCGTGTATATTGAATGAGCCCAGGTTCAAACATGGGAGTACCTCCCTCATCCAAAATAACAATATGAGGCTTATCCCAAAGTTTTTGATCTCTTATTTTTCGAAGAACATTAATACCGTCATCAATACCATTATAATAATTGCAATTTTATTAATCAAAGTCTGTGAACATAAATAATCAAAGAGCCTCTCATTTGGGCCTCCGATGTTACCCACAATATGATTTTGCCAAAATGACAGTCATTATCTCAGTCATACCTCTGAGGGGGAACCGAACTCTTTTTCCTCATGCGTTTGCCGCCATGGCTACATAATTCCTTTTCCTGGGAATGTAACCTAATCACTGCAGGAATTAGAGAGCTTGGAATAACATTTGCCATGGAATTTCCTACATCAGTGGCGACATTTCGAAATGATGAACACTTTTAGTAGTAGAAATAAAAACCGAATTGTCCAAAAATGCACAAAGGTTTGTCTTAATGTCATCCTCCTCATTATTAAGACTGCAGTCAGCCGTTTAAATCAGCAAACCGGGAACTGAACCTCCATAATATTTACTTTGAGTAAATTATATCAAACGAATGAAAACACGCACACATTAACCTCTTCCGTGCTCGTGACAAAACCACTCCCGTCACGAGCCACGGATGCACTGTGCTGGTGACGGAGTGGTTCCGTCACGGCACGGCCGCCCCGCCCACGCCGCAGGAATTCCGCACATTCGCGGGCGTTCTATTAAGCAGGCAGGGCCATGACGGAACCACTCAGTCACAAGCACAACGCGCCCGTGACTCGTGACGGAGTGGTTCCGTCACGAGCATGGTGGCGCCGCGCGGACCCCCTCCCCCCTAGCGCAGCGGCAGAATTACCGCCGCTGCCAAGGGGTTAATCAAGGCAGCTGCTTGCATAGACACTTCAATGAAGAAAGAAGGGGGGTTTGGCCCTGTAGGGAAGAGGGTAGGTAGGGCCTATTGTAGCACAAAAAGGGGGGGATTTACCTATGCCTCTGTGAACAACAATGAAAAAGAAATTTAATGCTGAACAGAGGGGAACCACGTTTAGTTAGTTAACCCAGACATTTATTTATGTCATTGACTTGTTTCGTTATGTGTTTCACATTTCAGGGCGAGGAAAACACATTGTCAACTTCACTTTAAGCCCAACACGAATTTTTAGAAAGAAAAAGCAAAAACGGCATACAATGCAATTAATGTGTAGAAAAAAGTAAATAGACAAACCATATAAATGTGCTTTTACAAAAAATGTTACCAACAGTCATAAAACCATTAACAGAAAACAGTACAGGGGCGATGTCATTAAGTCAATACATTAAGTTTCAGGGGGTAAGTACTATTCACTACACAACCCAAAATCCTGTTACGATATTATTGCAATGGTTTATATTATTAGCAACAGGAATGATAGCCAAAACAATCAATTTTCGACAAGCATGAATGACTGAATGCCTGATTTAATGCTGACGCGTTTCGAATCCTAATGTTCTAATCATTGGATTCTCATCAGGGCAGGGAATTATATCCGCAGGTACTGTATGGAGGAAAGGAAAGGGAAAATTGTTTAAAAAGGGTCCACCTTTAATGAAGGGAAAAGTGCTTTTTCGAATAAATGCATCGAACGATGCAACATACCTTATGTGACCAATACAAACTGGTCTACATGTTTCTTTATTGAAATGTCATCGGACAACCGTGGAAATCATTCTGCGGGAGAGCGATATTGGTCTGATAAGTTATGGTGTTCTGCTTAGGGGCTGGCACCAATTGTGTTTGGAAAAATGTAGGCAAGTGAATTTACCTTAAATCTGATTTCCAACCGGACTTCACGAGTCAAGTGTTGGATTATTAATTCCAGTATTAGGTCCCCTTAGGCCATCTACAAAAAGAATTTAAATAAATCTTAGCGCGATGATCGATTTAAAGAAGTAACAAAGTGCAAGGTGGAAGAACATTAAAAGGCTTACTTGTTTGTTAATTGTATTGTTGTTAAAGGGGTTGTTGCCGTGAGGCGTCCTGGAAAGGAAACGAGCACAAAAGGCCAGTGAATGGCGGTGTATATGCGAATGAAAGACAGAGAGAAACTGCCGGGTTTAGCTTGTTGGAAAAACATCAAGCGTCTTACCGTTAATTAGGACCCTCGGTGCAGTGTATACTCCGAGTATCACAGGAAGACTTTAGTTCCACTGTCAGATTTATTCCTGAAAAAACATGAGTGAATGATTGCCTTAAACCCGTAATTAAAACGGAGTTAGCGTGTGTGTTTAAGGAAAGCGGCAGAGTCTTACCGTGACTAACTGCTGTCGCGCGATCGACTCAAGTAATGATGCGAAGGCAGCAGCGAGCGAACGCGGGTGAAATGTTAAAAGCTAAACCTTTCAGTCACATGGCCAAGGGCGCCAATCAGGGCTTGGAAGGGCCGATGCCGCTGAGAATTATGGGAATTGTAGTGAGCCTTGAAATGGGGACGTGTTATTACTAATTTACACTGGAATTTTTCACGGCATGGTTTGAAGTTCTTATATTCTATTGACTTCACTTAGTACATTTAACCCATAACCCATTGTTGACACTGTTGAATCTCATAATGAGATATGCCTCTTTGCTCTGGTCTCAGCGGCATCGGCCCTTCCATGCCCTGATTGGCGCCCTTAGCCATGTGACTGAAAGGTTTAGCTTTTAACATTTCACCCGCGTTCGCTCGCTGCTGCCTTCGCATCATTACTTGAGTCGATCGCACGACAGCAGTTAGTCACGGTAAGACTCCGCCGCTTTCTTTAAACCCACACGCTAACTCCATTTTAATTACGGGTTTAAGGCAATCATTCACTCATGTTTTTTCAGGAATAAATCTGACAGTGGAACAAAAGTCTTCCTGTGATACTCGGAGTATACACTGCACCGAGGGTCCTAATTAACGGTAAGACGCTTGATGTTTTTCCAACAAGCTAAACCCGGCAGTTTCTCTCTGTTTTTCATTCGCATATACACCGCCATTCACTGGCCTTTTGTGCTCGTTTCCTTTCCAGGACGCCTCACGGCAACAACCCCTTTAACAACAATCCAATTAACAAACAAGTAAGCCTTTTAATGTTCTTGCACCTTGCACTTTGTTACTTCTTTAATCGATCGCGCTAAGATTTATTTAAATTCTTTTTGTAGATGGCCTAAGGGGACCTAATACTGGAATTAATAATCCAACACTTGACTCATGAAGTCCGGTTGGAAATCAGATTTAAGGTGAATTCACTTGCCTACATTTTTCCAAACACAATTGGTGCCAGCCCCTAAGCAGAACACCATAACTTATCAGACCAATATCGCTCTCCCGCAGGTTGATTTCCACGGTTGTCCGATGACATTTCAATAAAGAAACATGTAGACCAGTTTGTATTGGTCACATAAGGTATGTTGCATCGTTCGATGCATTTATTCGAAAAAGCACTTTTCCCTTCATTAAAGGTGGACCCTTTTTAAACAATTTTCCCTTTCCTTTCCTCCATACAGTACCTGCGGATATAATTCCCTGCCCTGATGAGAATCCAATGATTAGAACATTAGGATTCGAAACGCGTCGGCATTAAATCAGGCATTCAGTCATTCATGCTTGTCGAAAATTGATTGTTTTGGCTATCATTCCTGTTGCTAATAATATAAACCATTGCAATAATATCGTAACAGGATTTTGGGTTGTGTAGTGAATAGTACTTACCCCCTGAAACTTAATGAATTGACTTAATGACATCGCCCCTGTACTGTTTTCTGTTAATGGTTTTATGACTGTTGGTAACATTTTTTGTAAAAGCACATTTATATGGTTTGTCTATTTACTTTTTTCTACACATTAATTGCATTGTATGCCGTTTTTGCTTTTTCTTTCTAAAAATTCGTGTTGGGCTTAAAGTGAAGTTGACAATGTATTTTCCTCGCCCTGAAATGTGAAACACATAACGAAACAAGTCAATGACATAAATAAATGTCTGGGTTAACTAACTAATCGTGGTTCCCCTCTGTTCAGCATTAAATTTCTTTTTCATTGTTGTTCACAGAGGCATAGGTAAATCCCCCCCATTTTGTGCTACAATAGGCCCTACCTACCCTCTTCCCTACAGAGCCAAACCCCCCTTCTTTCTTCATTCAAGTGCGGGTTTTTACCCGAGTGGGTAGGGATTGACACATCGTGTCTTCCTTATCAAAGTATTGATTAATTCTTCAGCAGGAGACGCGTCTCCTGCCTAGCATGGCAGAGAAAGATACATTGTCCTTCACGGAAATCCACATTCAAAGTCTTATTGAAGCATCTCCTTTTTCCAATATAACTTTGAGTACCTCAGCCAAACAGCAAAATGAGGCAGATAAATTAACCAGTCTTCAAAAAAAGCATATACGAACTGAATTACACGGCCATTTCTTACTTAAACACCTTAAAGCTGGAACAATCCCTTGGGGACTCCAGGTGAAAAACATTCCGGTGATCTTCACTGAAGACGCGGATTACAAAAAAGGTTTCAGTCAAATTAATACGAAATGTAGTAGGGACCTGATGGTCCATACTATAGAGACAGCTCAACGTATTTGTGGTCAAGAAGAGAAAGAAATTGAAGAGCTAATTAAGACTATATCTGACAATCAAACTGTCACGGAAGCCAAGATTCTCCTAGATAAGATTGAAAAAAGAGATACAGCTCTTTAAGGATAATACACTAAACATTAAAGCATCTCAATTTGAAAGGGATTCTAAATCGTTCAAATTGGAACAAGTGTATCCATTCTTGAAGGAAGACTTCTACCTTGGAATGATGTTAAGGCCCCCCTTGATTCACCAGATGTGTAGATCAAGGAACAGGTTCCTTACATTTTCAGACACAACATCGTCTGACTCGTCGTCGGATTCTCGACAAGACAATCCCAAGAGACGAGGGGCTGCAACATCATCTCCTTTTTTAGGCAGGGGCGGACAGTCACGAGTCCGCTTCAAACAGCCATGGGAGATGCGGACTCGCCACAAAACCTACAAGAGTTAGAAAATTCAACCATAGTCAATCTTTCTAACAGACAACTGACTAAAGATGAAGAAACACTTCTGTCCCTGGGCCTTAAGTTTGTTCCCAATAAAAGAACTGACTTTACCCAACTGATATTGGAGGCATTAGATTATTTGCCGCAAGATTAGGTTGAAGGTTTTCTTCGCTGATGCCGAAGTGATGCCTAATCAGGAAACTACAGGATTGAGGGTCAAATCAAGGTTCACTCCGACCCAAAATATCCCTAAACAAGTCATAGCCTTTGAGCAAGCCGTCCTTTCTTCTCTCTCCAAACTAGAAAAGCAAAAAAGTTTTGTACATAAAAATATCACTAGAGGAGTAACATCAGCCATTCAAGATCTCAAATCAGACACGTCCATTGTAATTAAACAAGCAGACAAGGGCGGGGCCGTAGTTATTTGGCCTCGCACCATGTATCTAGAGGAAGGTACAACACATGTCAACAACCGAGAATGGTACAGACCAATAAAGGAAGATCCAGTTATGGCTATACAAGACAAGATTGCAAATATCACCAAGGCAGGACTGGAGGAAGGATTCGTAGGCCCCAAGGAATTTGAGTTTTTGAATAAAAAATCACCAAGAACGCCAGTTCTTTATTTTTTACCAAAAATTCACAAGAACGATAAAAAGCCACCAGGCCGACCAATTGTGTCGGGGTGCGACTCTGCACTAGAACCGGTCTCCAAATACATTGATTTGTTCTTAAAACCGTTCTTACCGCAGGTCAAGTCATACCTCAGGGACACAACTGATTTTATCACCAAGATAGAAGGACAACCGTTTAATGAGGCAACACAAGTGATGGTGACCCTTGATGTCACCTCACTTTACACTCAAATCCCTCAAGATGAGGCGCTGCAGGTCTTAGAATTATATCTTGACCAACGAGAGAGACCGCACAGAGTGCCCACTTCATTCATTCTATCATTAGCTGAGATCACGTTACGCAGCAACTATTTCAAGTTTGAAAATGCGTTTTTTGTCCAAATAAAAGGCATTGCTATGGGTTGCCCATATGCACCTGAGATGGCGGTACTGTATATGGCACAGTATGAACAAAGATTCATATACAACAATAATCCATTTATTGGCCATATAAATCAATGGTTGAGATACATTGACGACGTCTGGCTCCTGTGGCAGGGGAGCCAGACCGAACTCGACCAGTTCTACAATTGGCTAAACTCAAGACATCTGGACATTAGCTTCTCAATAGAGTCCAGTAGAAGCAAAATGACGTTCCTTGACATCACAGTAGGCATCCGCGTTGATATTTTGACAACAACCTTGCACAAAAAAACAATTGACAAACACCATCCTCCATTACAAAAGCTCGCATCCACAGTGTTTGAAGGAAAATCTCCCTTTTGGCCAAATGCTAAGAATTAGGCGAAATTGCTCGGATGTGGCAGACTTTGATTACCATGCAACAAATTTTTGCACTGAGATGGCGAAAAGGGGTTACCCAAAAAAACTCCTCAAACATTCAAAAAAACGTGCAAGATTCACCCCGAGGGAAAACCTCCTCCAGAAAAAAGAAAGAGGTGAACTCAATGAATTGGTGTGTGTTACAACTTATGGATCACACACGAATCAATTCAAGCGCATTATTTTGAAGAATTGGCATCTATTAGAGGACTTGCAACATCCTTTAAATAAACCCATTTTCGCCATGCGCAAAAACAGGAGCATTGGACAACAACTGATAAAAGCTGACAGCCACATCCCAAAACAAGAGTGATTTGATAACACAGTGGAATTTAAAACCAATAAGCGGGCATCATAAGTGTGGCAACTGTGTATCATGTTCTACCACAATGGAAGGTAATTTGTTTGACCATGACGGGGTCAAATGGAAGCATGAGATGTTCACAAACTGTAAGACTAAAAATGTCATCTATGCCGTGGTATGTCCCTGCGACAGAGTGTACATTGGTAAAACCTGCCAACCTGTAAATGTGCGGATTACACAACACCGCTCTAGAATTAAGAAAAAAGTTATTTCTGCACCCATGGTGGAACATTTCATGAGCCATAACCATGGAGAAAATGACTTTAAGTGGACAGTCCTTACATGGGTTGATCCCAAACACCAATCACAAGACATTGAGGCTGCACTTTTGCGCAAAGAGGCATATCTCATTATGAGATTCAACAGTGTCAACAATGGGTTAAATGTACTAAGTGAAGTTAATAGAATATAAGCACTTCAAGCCATGCCGTGAAAAATTCCAGTGTAAATTAGTAATAACACACGTCCCCATTTCAAGGCTCACTACAATTCCCATAATTCTCAGCGGCATCGGCCCTTCCATGCCCTGATTGGCGCCCTTGGCCATGTGACTGAAAGGTTTAGCTTTTAACATTTCACCCGCGTTCGCTCGCTGCTGCCTTCGCATCATTACTTGAGTCGATCGCGCGACAGCAGTTAGTCACGGTAAGACTCTGCCGCTTTCTTTAAACACACACGCTAACTCCGTTTTAATTACGGGTTTAAGGCAATCATTCACTCATGTTTTTTCAGGAATAAATCTGACAGTGGAACTAAAGTCTTCCTGTGATACTCGGAGTATACACTGCACCGAGGGTCCTAATTAACGGTAAGACGCTTGATGTTTTTCCAACAAGCTAAACCCGGCAGTTTCTCTCTGTCTTTCATTCGCATATACACCGCCATTCACTGGCCTTTTGTGCTCGTTTTCTTTCCAGGACGCCTCACGGCAACAACCCCTTTAACAACAATACAATTAACAAACAATCCTTTTAATGTTCTTCCACCTTGCACTTTGTTACTTCTTTAATCGATCATCGCGCTAAGATTTATTTAAATTCTTTTTGTAGATGGCCTAAGGGGACCTAATACTGGAATTAATAATCCAACACTTGACTCGTGAAGTCCGGTTGGAAATCAGATTTAAGGTAAATTCACTTGCCTACATTTTTCCAAACACAATTGGTGCCAGCCCCTAAGCAGAACACCATAACTTATCAGACCAATATCGCTCTCCCGCAGGTTGATTTCCACGGTTGTCCGATGACATTTCAATAAAGAAACATGTAGACCAGTTTGTATTGGTCACATAAGGTATGTTGCATCGTTCGATGCATTTATTCGAAAAAGCACTTTTCCCTTCATTAAAGGTGGACCCTTTTTAAACAATTTTCCCTTTCCTTTCCTCCATACAGTACCTGCGGATATAATTCCCTGCCCTGATGAGAATCCAATGATTAGAACATTAGGATTCGAAACGCGTCGGCATTAAATCAGGCATTCAGTCATTCATGCTTGTCGAAAATTGATTGTTTTGGCTATGATTCCTGTTGCTAATAATATAAACCATTGCAATAATATCGTAACAGGATTTTAGGTTGTGTAGTGAATAGTACTTACCCCCTGAAACTTAATGAATTGACTTAATGACATCGCCCCTGTACTGTTTTCTGTTAATGGTTTTATGACTGTTGGTAACATTTTTTGTAAAAGCACATTTATATGGTTTGTCTATTTACTTTTTTCTACACATTAATTGCATTGTATGCCGTTTTTGCTTTTTCTTTCTAAAAATTCGTGTTGGGCTTAAAGTGAAGTTGACAATGTGTTTTCCTCGCCCTGAAATGTGAAGCACATAACGAAACAAGTCAATGACATAAATAAATGTCTGGGTTAACTAACTAATCGTGGTTCCCCTCTGTTCAGCATTAAATTTCTTTTTCATTGTTGTTCACAGAGGCATAGGTAAATCCCCCCCTTTTTGTGCTGCATAGACACTTCAGCAGGCAAGCGTCTACTTTGAAACAAATAATACAATGTATCTGACTATAAAATTAATGCAGGCAAAACTCGCCAGGAGCCTCGAGCTGCTTCAATGTAATTATTCACATATGACCCTTAAACAGGCACATTTGACCTTTAATAAACAAACCAGCCACAGTGTGCTGAAACAAAGTAACAATTTCACTTCACTGTCTAATTGACTCAAAACAAAGTATTAACTTTACACAGTGCTCTTGAAGGCAGGCATCTGTGTGATAAGTCCAACCACTTAGTTGAATCTGGCCAGGCAAGTTAGGCTGTCTTGTTCAAATTGGAGCAGGATCAAGACTGATTTGCATATGGCTGGATTCAAACGTATGTGGCGTGGTGGGCAAAAGTACAAAGGACTGCAATGTTACCCCTAGTGATTGCCAGTGGTTAGACAAACTGCAAGCACCTTTTGTAATGTTGAGGAAATTTCCTAAGTGGCAAGGGCATGCCCAGACTTGAGTCCTTTGCTCACTGTGCAACTGGAGCAAAGTTACCCCCGACTGATCAGCCCCAATCAGAGCAAAACCCATCCTGGGTTGCTGGTGCTTCGGTTCAGGGAAGACTTGGTCTGGCAGTTCAGGATGGTTTGTTCCTTTTGGAGCAAGGCCAAGACTAATTTGCATATGGCCGAATCCAAACTGAGGTGGCGTGGGTAGCAAAATTACAATGGGTTGCCATGCCAACCCAAGTGATTGCCAGTGGTTTAAACATTTTTAAGCATTTTTTCCTTCACCATTTGTGTTTGATATAAAAAACATCTCTTTAATTGTATGCATTGTCTATATAAGTATCTATGAGAACTTCATATTTGTTGAAATATTTTTGCTCTTTTTCGTGGACAAATCGTTTTGGGATTTTTTTTCAGATCTAGGAAATTAGTTGATTCAAGATACAGTAAAGGATGAAAAAAAAATTCACTAAGAAAGATATCGGCTGCACAATCTAGGTTGACAGCTCCTAATATTGTACAATGTACATGATTAACAGCTCTTCTTTTCCGGTCGGAACTATACAACCTACCACTCCATTTCATACATTTAAACATCTGTTCCACACTAACATAGTGCCCCTGCTTGAGAATGCTCACACATGCACCATAATGTTCAGGGCTGGACTGGTCTTTTTGAATTTCCGCTGTGGGTTGGAGCCATTGGAGGCTAGATTGGAATGTCCAGGGCCCTCTGCTGGTGCTTTTGTCAGTTTCTCCAGCTCCTCGAATTTAATTGCAGCAGGTGCACTGGGCATCAGGACGAGAGAGAAAGAGGGGCGAGAGGGATGGTGAGTGAGGATCAGAGAGGGACAAAGAGAGAGTAAAGGATGGAGAGCGCATGAATGGATGGATGGGAAAAGAAATGAGCCAGGAAAGGAAGGAGACCGGGACGGTTTGAGAATTTGTGGTTTCCAGTCCGGTCCTGGCAATGTTGAATTGTATAAAAGGACCCACTTCACAGCGGCTTTTTTAGACATTGGTGCTTTTTATGGTCAGAAATGTGTATTTCCCAGATACCGAAATGCATTACCAAAATCTGTGCAATTTTACATGTTGAGATGGGTATCAGTACTGGTGTTTACCACAGTTCCCCTTTCTTATAGTCTACATGTAGGTCATGATGATATACACCTCAATAGATTGGAAAAAAAGACATCATAAAAGCCAGGTAATTGTGCCATGTAGATAACCGCAGTTAGCAAATCTGCTTTCTTCCTGGAAGTTGTACCATGTATGGGGATGAGCAGTGTGTCTGAATGCTAAAATATCCATCGAGTTGTTGCAGGCTCTATTTTTTTTTCCGAATCCATGAAGAAAACAGTAACATCGTTCTAGATGGTTGGATTACTTTATTATTCTGTTTATTTCTGTCTTTATGTAGCGCATGACTGTCATAGATTCTAGCCTAAACAAAATAGAGAAAACAGCACTCCTGTAAAGCAGTAATTGTAACAATTAGGGCAAGATAGATGGCCCCTGGTATGTAAGACTCTAGTATTTATAGAGTAAACACAAAAGCATTCAATAAGGTGACATTCAATGGCAATGATTCAGATATAGAGTTCTGAGATATAGTCCACTTGTTTTTTGTTATCTTCAATCTTTATTCTTATAATTCCAAAACACAGGTTTTCCCAGCAAGATTAAACATCACCAGCACGTGTTTCGTCCTACACAAGGACTTTTTCAAGGCTGGAAAATTACAAAAAATACATAATGTAATAATTCATGTTAAAATGTATGAATACAAATAGTGATAACAATTAAAAACCATATATACATTAGTGTTATGTACAAGCTGACCTTGCCTTTTATATCCAACTTAATGTAACAAGACAGGCAGACCTGGATCTTATAAAACATAGCCTCTGGTATCAGCAAGTAAACACAATATCACCAACAAATACATAAAATGACATAGAACATTGACAGTCCCAAAGCGGGATATCTTTGATAATTAAAGGAATCCCTATGGGGCTGAGCATAATAAAACATAAGATTTAGAGCATTTGGTGCTCTTAGGACTAAATATATACATATACCCTATGGGGCTAGGCAAATAATGCATTAAGTACTATTAGAGCTATATATATGCAGATGCACCCACCTTGTAGAGGGTGAACTTGGATGTCCGATGGGTATCCAAAGTGGAATGGTAAACCAAAATTGTAGAAAAGAATAATATGTCTGAGGAGAAAAAGGCACAATAAATGTCTAGATTAGGGAATTAAGATGACTGACGCTTGTGTCCAAAGCACTCGACTCGTACTGTAACTAAACAGAATAGGACGTCACTAACAAGGTTAAGTAAAGAATGTGGCTGGATAACTGTGGGGTAAGAGTCTGGGAGGTATAGACAACCGTATAGAGTCTAAAAACGGAGTAGCTGAGATGTACATAGCTACCACAAAACATGGTAAAGGATATGCAACAGCACTATACTGGTGCAGTTATTACTAGAAATGGCTTTGCCCATATGTATAGGAGTCTAGACAATATAACTCACCCAGAATTCAAATAAACGGTGTGAAGTTAGGGTTCGTAAAGTAACATTAAGCAATCATCCGGTCCAAGAAATTAATCACAAAGGTCGCATATGACCTGGCCAGTACGCTGTAGACAAGAGAGAACGAGTAGGTCACACATGGTCCCGCAAACGTAAAAGGCAGCTGCGCATAGATACATGCAATTTTAAACGTGCTGGGCAACACATGGTAACCACACCGGGACCCACAAGAAATATAAATATTCGGGAAGAGTATCAAGTTGTCAACAACCTCAATAAATGGAGGAAAATGTGAAGTCTAATAGTGGATAACATTCAAGCAAAATAGTGTTGCTACATTGTAGGGAGAAGATACTTATAAAATAATGTAGACGAAACTCACCTAGCTGCACAGTTAAGCAGAGTATTATGTAAATGTCAGGTTCTCATGGGCGAACATAGGAACGTGGACCGGAGAGTATGCAATAGTAAAAAGCGACAACCATGATAAGTTGAGACGCTACAAGAGGCAAGTACCAAAAATTAATTAAAATACGGTAACCAGACTGTTAAGTATTACCCAAACATGGAAACGTTAACTGGCCACTGGGGTACACTTACCCTGAGTTAGGGCTGTTACATGACCTCGATCGGACGGTGTCTGGAGCGCGGAACGCCAAGGTACAACAGGCGGCATTATATACAGTCGCCGGCTAAAGTGAAACCGCCGCCACACACGTGGACCGACGGGTCATAAACATAAGGGAAGGACTAGTGCGTATCAAAGCCGACTCACCAGACGCAACGTGGCATCCATCTTGGAATATCCATAGGGATTAAAGACAAACCAAAGTACTGGCCAAGACTATATGGAATACGATAGTCAAAGAATTATTTGGACACAAGCGCAAGCCGTAATGAGCTCCCAAAAATTATATCAAGACATGAAAGATAAAAGTGCAGGAGTGTTTACGAGATATATGAGTAAAATAAGCTTCAGTGAGAGAAAGACTGATGCGTGAGGCTCATAGAGTGGTTATGCACATAAGGTTGAGAAATTGCCTGTATAGGTTGAACATCATGTATAACATCATGGCATAAATGTAGATATAATTTTACAGAAACCTGGGTACATTCAATCTAATCTTTGAGGAAAACGTGAAGCTCACGGTCAATATTAAGACCCATATCTACCGCTCGTAGTTTTATTAACCATTGGGATACACATTTCCTCAATGTGTTTGTTCTGTCCCCTCCTCTAGGGTGAGCTTTTACCTTCATGATACCATGAAATTTAACCGCAATGATTTCAGAGCCAGCATGTACAGTATTGTAATGGACTGCTAGTGGATAGCTTCTGTTGTGATTGCGGATTGCTCGTATGTGTTCTTGTATTCTTTCTTTCAATGGTCTTGTGGAGCTGCCAACATAGATTAGGCCACACTGGCACACTATACAGTAAACACAGAATTTGGTGTTGCAATTAATGAAGTCATTAGTCTGGTACGTGTGGGGCGAGTTGTATTTGAAACTCTTCTTTTTGTCATCAGCAAATTGACATATGCAACATTGAGTGCATTTGTAGAAACCCTTAGGTTTATTGGGAAACCATGTATTGGGGTTATCGGTAGGTGCAGGTTCTTTAATTAGGGACGGACTTAGTCGATTCCTAAGAGTTTGTCCTCGTTTGTATACAATTCTGGGTTTACTTGTCAAATAGGAATCCAGATCTGGGTCCATTCTAAGAATGTTCCAGTGTTTGTTTATTTTCTTGTACACCTGGCTGCTGTGAGAATTGAACTGGGTAATAAAAGCTACCTTCTCTGTCAGTTTTTTTATTTTTGTTCCTTTTCTTGGTTTTTTGTTTCAAAGTCTCAGATCTAACCACCTTGTTAATGCGATTATGAGCCTTGTTCAATGTTGCCCTGTCATAGCCTCTCACTGCAAAGCGTTCTTTGAGATTTATTTATTTCATGTTGAAAATCTGTGTCGCGACTGCAATTGCGACGTAATCTGGTCATCTCACCAAATGGTATAGCTGTGATTTGTGATATAGGGTGTGCACTACTTGCATGCAACACAGCGTTGCAAGCGGTACTCTTACGGAACAGTTTACTTTCCAATTTGTTGTTGTTCACAAACAGAGTTATATCCAGAAAATCTACACTGCTCTTACTGTAGTGTGAGGTGAAGCCAAGATTGTATGTGTTGTCATTAATATATGTGACAAACTGATTAAGCGATGTTTCATCCCCTCCCCAAATTAAGAAAATATCATCTATGTATCGACACCAGAAAATGATGTGATTAGAAAAATCTGGGGGACCATTTTTCCAGATATGGAATTCCTCAAAGAATCCCATATATATATTAGCAAATGAGGGCGAACATTTTACCCCCATAGCTACACCGGAGTGTTGGTGGAACCATTTTTTGTTGTGAACAAAATAGTTGTTGTTGAGAGCAAAGCGGGTGAATTCCAATATCATTTCAGTATGGTAATATAGAGTAGCATCACGTTTAGCTAGAAAATATGTAGGGCATCATCCATCCATGACAAATCCTCTAGTTTGTTGAGGAGGTCCTTAGTATCCTCTATGTAAGAGGGTAAATTACGTACAATTGGTTGCAATGTAATATCTATGTACTCAGAGATATGTTCTGTGACACAGCCAATTCCCGATATTATGGGTCTGCCCGGCGGTTGAGTGGTGCTCTTATGTATTTTGGGAAGAATATAAATATAAGCTGCCATGGGATTAGGGTTGTAGAGATACTTAAGTTCTGCATCAGACCAAACTCCCATGCTATGCCAATATTTTAACATTTTCTCTAAGCAGTCATTGACTTTAGAAGTTGGATTAGCTGGAATACAGGTGTAGGATGTAGTGTCCATAAGTTGTCTGTCTATTTCGGAGAAATAATCGTTTTTATCCATGAGGACAATGTTCCCTCCTTTGTCAGCCTCTTTAAAAACCACATTGTCATAGCTGCATAGTTGTTTAAGGGCTCTCCTTTCCTGAGTATTAATGTTGTCACATAATGTGGTAGAAGACCATTTGAATTTATTCTCTAATTTATAGAGTTCTGTAGTTACCTCTCTGAAAAAACAATCAATCAGATTATCATGCGGTAGTTGTGGTACAAAGATAGATTTATTTTTTAGACCACTACTTGATGTAAGGTTGTCGTCAATACCCAAATCTGTCATGATGTCATGTATTTCTGGAGGGTTGTCAATACTATCATCCAGTTCTAATAAAATTTGTACATTTTGCATGTCTTGAATAGATTGACCACTTTCCGCTACAGTATACACAGGAATGGTTGACAATTTTTTGTTTGCATCAAAAAACTTTTTTAATTTCAGTCTTCTGGTGAATTTAAACAAATCAACATGTAAAGAAACAAAATCTGGTTTAATCATTGGACAAAAATGTAGGCCCTTTTTCAGAACATTTTCTTCTGTACTGTTCAATATAATAGAAGACAGATTAATTATAGACACATTGGTTTCACAAGGACATTCAATAGTTTGGCTGATGTTGATAACATCAGTGTTTGCATCTACTTTCTCTGTACACGCGAGGCTGATCTTGTCACCCTTTTGCTCTCGTCTGTTCCTGTTCTTTCTCCCACCTCTTCTGGTTCGTTTCCTATGTTTTTTCGGCTGTATGTCGATTTGGTTCCCTTGCGGAACCGTTCGAGTTCTAATAAAAAAGCCGAACCAGTGTTACCCACATCAGGAGTTGTAGTATTAGGTGAGATCTCACTTCTGGTTTCACTGAAACCACTAGCACAACTGGAAAGATCAGAATTACTGGCTGACATGGTGGTGTCAGCTCTTTTCTCTGTCAGGGAAGCTGTACCTGTTCTTGGCTTCACTTCGTCAAATTTTTTTGCGAAAGTAAAGATTCTACCATTACGGTAATCATTTTCATCTCTTTTCAGTTTTCTGAATTTTTTGTTTCTGATGTAAATCTGGTGAGCATTGAGTATTCCTTTAAGAACATTGTAGTTCTTTTCTGTATTTTCGGGTAAATTAAGTGACTTTATCTCCTCTTCTATTGCCTCAATTTCAGTCAAAAGTTTGGCTCGTTTGCGTTCTGCATGTCGGATAAGGATGTCAATCATTCCGAATGAAGAGCCAGATATGAGTTTTTCCCACTCACTAAGGAGATCAGGATCAAGATCCTCAAAGGTCGGGAAAATTATCACACGTAAGCCCCTAGGGATTTGTTTTAATTCTATGTATTTCTTTAAGGTGGCCAGATCCCACCAACTAGATAGTTCCGCTTTCCGGAGCCTTTCTAGTTTGACAAATAACTGTTTCAAACCAACCGGTTTATCTTCTACACTAATAGTTGGTTTGGGTTGAGATCCCTTGTCATGGAAAATATCATTGAATAATTTGTCTCTATCATCTGAAAAATTTGCCATATCTGCTATTAAGCGTTTATCAGTGTTCTAGATCTGTGATCAATTTTACACAGTTCACGTGTACAGAGAAAGAGGTGGTGCAGGACTCACTTTTAGTATTAGCAAAAGAAAAGAAAGGGCGGTAGTGTTCCCAAGAGGGAAATGTCCGCACACACTCTACATAAACAATTATTTTTTTCTTTAAGTTAGGTACACATTGTATGGAAACAACGTAATCATTAGGGTGCTTTATAAACTCAAGGCACCTACCACCTGAAGATGCCGTTAGTACACACTAGAAAGTGCGTCACATGAGACCAAACAAAATAGAGAAAACAGCACTCCTGTAAAGCAGTAATTGTAACAATTAGGGCAAGATAGATGGCCCCTGGTATGTAAGACTCTAGTATTTATAGAGTAAACACAAAAGCATTCAATAAGGTGACATTCAATGGCAATGATTCAGATATAGAGTTCTGAGATATAGTCCACTTGTTTTTTGTTATCTTCAATCTTTATTCTTATAATTCCAAAACACAGGTTTTCCCAGCAAGATTAAACATCACCAACACGTGTTTCGTCCTACACAAGGACTTTTTCAAGGCTGGAAAATTACAAAAAATACATAATGTAATAATTCATGTTAAAATGTATGAATACAAATAGTGATAACAATTAAAAACCATATATACATTAGTGTTATGTACAAGCTGACCTTGCCTTTTATATCCAACTTAATGTAACAAGACAGGCAGACCTAGATTCTAGCCTAATGCACATATTCTCTACAAATGAACAGTACAACGTATATGTATAGCTGTTTTACTGTAGTCCTCATCATAGTCTGATGCAAGGTGACAGACCGAAGCTAGCAAATGGTCATATCCATCACCTAGTAGTGTTCAATTCCACAGCAATAATCCATACATCTACATCTGACCAGGCATGGGGCAACAGAAGAGATCTGCCACATACTGCTGGCCAAAGGAGCAATGGCGACTCCTCCGTTAGGACAGAGGAGCATTGCCCCACTGCTCGCGGAGCAGTGTTAATAAATAAGGAAATAAATAAAATTATAACTGAAGTCATTTCTGTTATCCTTTTTCTTTTCGGCCAGGTTGGGTGGGTATGAAATTCCCAGATGTCTGGGAGTCCCTCAGCTGGCCAAGCAGTCCTGCATACTAGGCATGTTCCCCACCAGGCTGCATTACGTAGCCTGATGGGAAACATGCCCACCCTCCCAATCTCCGTCTGAACGCCGAGCGATGGAGCTCAATCTAATCACTGCGCTGCATTGCAGCGTTGTGATTGGCTTAGTGGAGGGAGCCTTGGTGCTTCATGGTTCCAGTGGAGAGAAGGCAGAGGAAAAGCAACTGGGAGGTACGTTAAAAAAAAAGATTTTGAAATTCTCCCCCTCACTTCCCCACCCGCCCTTCCACTCCAGTTCCCTGCCAGCTGCTACTGCAAAGGAGGATTCTAATTTAGCCCACTTCTGTAGGTCCAGGCTAGCTACATATTATTTCCACTTCTTGGCCTCTCGCAATGACAATCCGATTTGGTATAATATTACTAAGTCCATCCCAGCAGGTCTCTCCACCACTTCTGTCTCTAACCTATGCCTGCTCAGGACCATAAACTGTAAACAAAATATCTCAGAATGGACAACCCAGTGCAGTAACAAGGTAAGTAGACTATGAACGTAAAATACCAAAAAGGAACTTGCAGAATAGCTCAAAGCTGCCAGCTTACTAAAAACCAAGAACAACCTGCGTATCATTTCATCAATCACAGTGCTAAGCGCTGGGTCCCATAACACGATAACTGCACCTCTGTGGTTCGTATACATAACATGGAAACGCTTCTCATAGAAGGTCAAAACAAAGACAACATCCTTCCAACCGCACAACCTACTTGGTGTAGCATGCTACCCATGTAGGCAAACGGGCAATGAGCACTATGTAAATGTTGCAATACAAGGCATTAATGATGTTGGGGTCCTGCTTTTCAGGTGTGAAGATGATATGGTTCTGCCTTTCAGGTGCTTATACGGAGATTATAAGTTCAGCTTTCACAGTTTCATGTTTGGAGATTGTGTGCTTCCTGCTTATCATGTTTTTGAAGATTTGAATTCCTACCTTTCAAATGTAAGCAGAAAGGGCATGTGATTACATGACATAGCAGTCTTTTCAGAGGAAGATGAATCATGAGATGCCTATCCAGAAGATGTGGGAGCCTCGCCTTTCTGGTATAAATAGTGTCTGTCTCATTAGGCTTGAGTAAAGTATGTGCGTGTATCTGTATGTGTGTATATATGTGTGTGTGTGTGTGTGTGTGTATCTATATCTATATATATCTCTCATATTCACTGGGAAAAAATGTTAGAGATATTATCGTTAGATGAAAATATCACGTAAAACATACCATTTGAAACTAATAAAACCACTGAAATTCACCAGTTCTAGTTATTAAACTGTAACTATAACTCATACCCTAGGTAACTAACTCGCGCCCACACCATGCATTATAGTATTATCCACAATGATGGCATTTCAGATGTGATTAGGGATGTTATAAATGTAGTCAATTAAGATGTCATGAGTGATTTAATATGCAAGTGTAAAAGCGGTGTATGGCGAGGGCGCAAGCTATAGTTTATTTTAGGGTACTCTCACAAACTAGGACAAATAGCTGGGCGGCGAGTTTGTGTTTGCTCTTTCCTGCAGCAGGATGTAATTTTTGCTTTTTTCAAGGCTCCGTGGGAGGTTCTATTTCAGTTATTAATATGTGTAGTCTAGTCTTGTGGGAATGTTTGCCTGGTATACTGACTTGTTTTCCATCTTGAAGTGGGTTTGTGCATAGTCTGTGTGCATTTGCATGATGTATCTATATATGTATGTTTATGTGGTGGTACTTGGGGAGAAAGACCCAGAAGGTTTATGCAGATACTTAATGGCAATCTGAACAATGAGGACCCACGTGGCACTCCACTGGCCACCTCGAGTGATGAGAACTCACAAGTCCAAAGCCAAACTATCTGTCTGTGGTGAGTTAGGAAGAGTCTGATCCATTTACAGCTGGTTCTGGGGAGGTTATCCCTTTCCTCATACCTTTTTAGAAGTATGTTGTCGTTCAGAGTGATGTAAGCTTCTTGTTTTTATGCAAGGAGATCAGGCATTTTTCCTCTGTTAGTCAGGTTCCAATCAGAGTCCCTTACAGCTCTTGACCCAGACTGATTGTTCTGCAGGTTGTGATTAATTTAAACTTATTGTTTCACCTGCCTCATTAACTCTCTGAAAAAGATTTTACTGGGACAGGAAAGGTTACATATCAAGTAGCAATTTGTCAGCATCTTTATATTGGACGTTGCTTTCTTTACAAAGGATATAACAATGGGAGGCCAGGGACACATCCACTGAAGAAAGGGAAGCATTAATTATGGATTTGAGGTTTGCTGCAAGTAAGATACTGGTTGAAGCATCTGATTGGAAAGAGCTCGGCAGGAAATCTGGAGAGCTCATCTTAACCATTTTGAAAAATTATGTGAAAATAAACTGAAGCATGGTTCTTTCTGCTTAGCAGTTTCAAATTTCACCACTCGCTTTTGGTATGATACTTTGATTCATGCTCTGCTTTTGAGAGGGGTGAGCGTGTCCCTAATTTAGCTTGTAGTAGAGGTATCTCAACAAGAATTAAAGGTCAGACATTTGGAGTTATTATTGATGGTGCTGAAAATTCAAATCTACTTAAACTTTTTAGGTCAAAATAGAAGTTTTTGGGAATCAATTAAAAAATGGTTATGGGGCATTATCTGTGCACAATGGAAGAAAAAAAAAACCAATAGCATGAAAATATTCACATGATGAAACCAGCATTCGTAAATCCTATAGGTCTAACCTCTGTGGGATTTATTGCCTTTGTTAATTTTTTATAGTTATTTTGTATGATATGTCATTATATAAGCATGGTATGGCCTGTCGTTGTATGGGATTGTATAGTATGTACTGTCATTGTGTGCAATTATGTGACATGGTATTTTATGGCTTGACATTGCACGGCATGGCTTGTTATTCCATAGTATGGTATGGTATTGTAATGAAATGAAATGAAATGAATGAAACTTATATAGCGCATGACTTACCCTGGGGCATCTCCGCGCTTGCTTAGGGAACCCGTCCTGGTATTCCCCTGTGAGATAACCCTGACAGGGTATCCACAAGGTGAAAGCCAGGCATCCCACCGCGAGGGGCCGTTGTGGAGATTAAGCAAGCTATTGCCCAGAGTCGCAGAGTGTGAACCCATGAGTCGAGAAGGCACTGGAGCGAGAATTAACGAGTCCGTGGAATTATTGAGCCCAAGACCCGCCGAGGCGGGGAATTGAACCCTGGTCCAGGGCCAAACTCGAGCTCCAGGTCTGCCGCCTCTAACCCCTGAGCCACACTTCTCCACAATGTATTGTTTGAAATGACCTGTCACTGTATACAAATGCGTGACTTGTCCTTAAATATTATGGTTTGACATGCCATTGTATAGTTGGGGCATGGTATGGCCAATCATTGCATGGTTTGGTATGATATGGTATGGCCTGTTAGGGTATGGTATGGCCTGTCAATGGTGTGTATGGTGTGTGTATGTATGTCTGTGTCTGATGAGGTGTGGTGTGTAGTGGGCTGTAATGTTAGACGGTATGAGCTGTCCTGTTACGGTACATTATGTGCTGTTATGGCGTGGGCTATCAATTTATAGGTTGGCATTGGCTGTCCTTGTATAGTGTAGGGTGGTATGGCCTGTCATTGTATAGTGTGGTAGGTATAGTATTTTATGACCTGTCATTGTATGGGAGGTACTGTCATGGTATTTGGTTTTATGGTGTGGTATGGCCTGTCATGATACAGTATTGTATGGTCTTTCATGATACGGTAGAGCCTTTCTGTACCTTACACTGCAGGAGAGGCTAACGAAGGGTGTTTGGGCAGGAACTTTAGTCACCAAGGCTGTGCTTGGAGATGCCTCGCTCTGCACCAGAAAAATGCCCCCATGTACCTTATACTGCGGAAGATGCGAAGGAGTGGTGTGGGGGCTTCTATTTGCTCATGTGGTCATTGAAAACACCTCTCTACACCAGCAAGTTGCCATCTACGCATTTTGTTCTGCGGAAGATGCGAATGAGGAGTAGAGCTGCTAGGTGCCAGGGATGTGGTCATAAACACCCTGCTTTACACGTTATTATGTGGGAGATGCTAACGAAGATTGGGGGGGGGGGAGGGACGACGGCTTCTAGGCACCAGGCTGTGCTTGGAAAAAACTTGCTCCCCCACCAACAGTTAATCGGCCCCACTGCACTTTATTTGGCTGGGAGAACCTAAAGAGGAGTTGCGTGTGTGGATGAAGGGCGTTTAGGCACAAGGAGTGTACTAAGAACAAGAATCTGTTCCTCTCAACCCTACTGTCATTAAAATTGTCAGTTCCAAACAGACAAAGACATTTGCCAGTGATTTTTAATTTTTATTTTTACTTAAAACAATATTTCATGGTCTCTCTTCTCTAGCTCCAACCCGTAGGAATGGGGCATAATCATCCCACACCTCAAAGGACAATGCCTCAGAACAGGCTGGGTGATTATGTAATATGTGGACCAAGGCCCAAAGATGAATAGTCTCTTCATGGATTGGGGTCAGAAAGTCAAAGATCATTCTGTTGTGATTGAAACCAAGACACAACTTCAAGTAAATCTTCACAATCGTCAGAGAAAACCCCAAACGCTCCCTGCCAGACGCAGCTGGGCCAACTGTCATAAATCCCAGAGCAGATGACATCAATATAGAACACTGAAAGCATCACAGGGAAGCGTCATCCCAGCCTGGCAGAAAGAGCTGTATTACAATATAACACATCTCCCCATCTTACCTTAAAAGAAACACTAAAGCAAACAACGAATGAAGCAGACATGAATAAAGAATGAGTGAAAAGAAAACAAAGAACAAAAATGAACAAATAACAAAAACACACGGGGACAAGTCAAAAAAGCTGTTACATAAAGTGCAAGCTAACTCTCAAGCTACATAGTCACTCAAATAAGCCGGGGCTCTTCTTTCCCCCCGCCTCCCTCAAGACACGAGATGAGCCACTCAACCCATCCCCCTCCCTTCCATCAATTACTTCCCCATCAGACCCAGCAATATCCTCCAATGGCAAAGTAAGATCATGTTGTTCCTTTGAAAATTCTGAATCATTCATCAACTTCCACGGAGAAGAGACAGCAGAATCCAAAACTTGTTTTGAAACCTCACCCAACTTCCCATTATGTCTCTGATACAATGCAACAAGTCTCAAATTCCATGTCTGACAATTCATCAACTTGACCCAATTACCCCCAACAGCCTTCACTTTGAATGGGCCTCTGAATTTATTTAAAAATTGGTGTGAACACCAGGCTTGACTTTCACCCAATCACCGACACTAATGAAATATCTCACATGTGACCGCTTATTCCCACAATCTCTTATTTCATCTGTATCTTACTTTCCACGCGTCCATAATGGCACTAACTTTGTACCAGCTTCCTTTCCACGCATCAACCCAAATGGACTCTCCCCCTCAAAATGGTGTTAGGAGTTGTCTTATAGGCCCAAAGCATTTCACTTAGATCCAACTACTGACAACCCTGCACTATGTGCTAATTGCATCGTTCCCTTTACCATTCTATTTATTTGCTCAACCAGTCCATTTCCTTGTGGATTGTACAATGAACACTAATTTTAACTCCTACAGAATCCAAAAATTCTTTCATCTCACAAGACGTTAATTGCGTGCCTTTAGGAGTATGGATGGAAATCCTTCCCTCTGGAACACCTCACGCAACACACCAATGGTGGCACTCGTGGTAATGCAGCTCATAAAGGCTACCTCGACCCACTTAGATTTATCATTAACCAAGACCAATGCATATTTCTGATTTTCCAGTAGAAATGTAAAAGGACCTATAAAATCTAAACACACCTTCTCCCAAACTTCCCCTGCCTGAGAAACATGCTGTGGTTCTTGTGCAACTCCCAAACATACCCTCAATCTTTTCTCCAATTCTTAGCAAGCTTGGCACCTCGCTACCCAATCTTTTACTTCTCGGTCCATATTTGGCCACCAATACTTCCCCCTCAATCTCTTTAAAGTCATCGTTTGGCCTAAATAACCCTCATGGGCTAAACTAATCAATCTCGTGTGCAAACCATATGGTGGAACAAATTTGTCACTACACATGATAATACCATCCTCAGTTAAAGACCGTTCATACACACCCTTGAAAAATGGTCTCACACCTTCAGGTATGTTGCTCTCTCTCCGGACACACCCCTTCATCATGCGCACAACCCCAGTCAAAACTCCATCCTCCTGCATATGCTTGAACCATGTACTTCTTGACACAGCATTGGCAAACCCTTCCATGGCATCATCCACATTCGCCACCACTTCAGTAGGTAAGCCCGTTACTATTCTCTTTTATCAGGCAAACGTGACAAACAGTTGGCAACTTTGTTTCTCCACCCTGGTACATATTCAACCTTGCAGTCAAAGTCTTGCAATCTAACCACAAGCCTAGCTAGTCTTCCAAAGCAATTCTTAATACCCCAAGGACCCAGTACTCTTAACAATGGTTTATAGTCCGTACGCAATTTAAATGGACTTCCCCACAAAAACACTCTGAAATAGTTAGTGGCCCAAGCTGCTGCCAATGCCTCCCTCTCAATCACTGAGTAATTCAGTTCCACCTCAGACAAAGATCTCAAAGCAAAAGAAACAGTCTTCTCTTCCTTGCCATGCTTCTGCGCAAAGACGCCCCTATGCCCACAGCACTCGCATCCACCCTAACAATACTCTCCATTCCACTTTCAAACTGAGTTAACACTCCTGCATGTGCAATATAATTTTTTATCATATCAAACGCAACCTGTTGCTGTTGTTCCCAAACACATTTTCTTCCTCACCTCAAAAGTTCTCTCAAGGGTTCTGTCTTGTGAGCAAAATCAAACACAAACTTAGAATAATACCCACAAGACCCATATAGGATCTCAAAGTGTCTCTGTCATGTGGTGTTTCTGCATTAACAATTGCACTAACCAAATTCTCTTTAGGTTTAACTCCCTCACTTGTAACAAGATGGCCCAGATACTCCACCTCCCTTGTCATAAATGTACATTTCTCTTTATGCAAGGTTAACCCTGCCTTCGCAATACAATTTAACACTTTTGCAAAATTTTTGTTATGCTCCACCTCATCCCCTCCAAACACCAGGATGTCATCCTGGAACACGACGGCCTTCTCCACACCCGCAAGAACAGAGGACATCAAACGTTGAAACACACTTGCAGCTGAGTCTGCAAAACTGAAAAGTGCCTTCACCAGTTATAAAAGAAGTAAGAAAAATTGTTGTGATTGAAACCAAGACACAACTTCAAGTAAATCTTCACGAAGTACTTTAATCGTCAGAGAACCCCAAACGCTCCCTGCCAGACACATTTGTCATTTATGACAGCTGGGCCAACTGGCATAAATCCCAGAGCAGATGACATTGATACGGCGGGATTTTTGATCTCTTATCTGATCACTATAGATTTAGATCCCAACTCAGGTCGACTGAACCTTTGGTACCTGTCATAGAGTAAAAAGCAATCCACTACTAGGTTAATCAGTTCAAGACTTTACGCAACTCTGAAGAACCACTTACCACAAATAAGTTTTAAAGTTTTATTATAAAGCCAAAGATAACTGGAGATACAAACATCTCAATATAAGGTTCAAAAGATATACTGGCATCAATACAAACATGAATTCTCTAAATGTTCTTAGGCGACAGAAGAATATCACCAAGACTAATTCAAAGATCAGCAAGTTTGCAAGAATAGACACAAGTTGTAACTTGAGCGTCATTTACAAAAGAAAGAAAAATCCAGATTAGACTGTCCCTGCACTAGACTAAGTGACATCCCTACTTAGCAGAGTCTTAACCTAAAAAGGTGTCAGCCGTGGTGACTTCCAAAGAAGTTCACTCACTTTCCCTTAGTCTCTGTTGTAAATCTGTGCATCGCAGTTGTCCCCTCTCTGCCTACCCATCCGCTCTCTAAGGTTCCTCAGGCCATCTGCTCTAACTCCACCCAAGGGTGCTGTCCCTAATACAAAATCACAATTACAGTTGAAACGCCCCTCAAAGACGCCCCTCACGTACACTCCTCACGTGGTGTCGGTTCTGGCTTTTTCCATGCTGATACTCCTCTGGGCTCCTTGTTAGCGTTGACCTTGCTTCTCAGGCTCTTTTCGGCAAGACGGTACCCCCCAGGAAATTCCTGAAGCCTCCTCCAGGCCTGTGCCTGTCTCCCAGAACAGAGCTCTATTCATCACTCTCTTGATTGGAACCCCCTCGCACCTGCAAACAGACACCCATGAAGTGGGCCCCAAATTCCGGCCTCCAACTTATCTCCTAAGTCGTAAAACTTCGAGCTTGGTTCACAATTTATGCTAAACATGACCTGATTCTAACCAGCACATGCAGATCAAAAGAAACGACTTCTCTCCAGGCCTACTAGAATTACATGAAACAGGCCTGTACACTCTATGAACCTTTATTTCTCAGCCTAAAACAGTAATCTAACTTATTACACACTCTGGTTATAGGAAACACTTCTATAAAACATATTTGCAGACTATGATCAATAATGCTTTGAATTATAACAACAGTAATCCATCTTATGTGAAACTGTAAAGGCACGTTTTCTTTTTCAATGAACAGCCATGAGGCCTACACGTTTCTACGTTTAACAGCATTACATCCTCCTCTGCAACAGTCACATAACATGAAATTAATAACACTCTAACATCTTCTAAACATTACTACATTAGCTTTTCACACTGATATATGCATTCTGTATTAGTTAAACACTCGTATGTATATGCACTCTATAAATTCGACACTCTTATGTGTTCCTTCAACTAAACTCGTGCAATGTGCTTGTAAATATGGTGCACTTCTACATTTTACTCAAATTGCGCTCTCTCTCAACATCAATATGGAACACTAAAAGCATCACAGGGAAGCGTCATCCCAGCCTGACAGAAAGAGCTGTATTACAATATAACACATTCATTAGTCAACCCCTATTTAACACCATTAATCAATTGATTTAGGAGCTGCCACTGGGGTGTTCATCTATCTAACACGCTCTAGTCATGCTTGCCATCAGGACAACAAGATTGGACTGAAACCTGCTTCATTATTGCCTTTTTCCTTTTTCAAGCCCTAGTTTGGAGGTTGGATGGCTGCTTGTTTGCGTTTATTATCTTATTCTGTAAAATAAATATACGGCAGACATCCTGGTGAAGCCCTCGTTCCATTGAATTTAAACGTGGAAAAGAGCATCATCTGGCACCTCTCACCCTGGTACTTGTTAACTCATTCTTCCAATGCTTGTTACCAGGCACCCCTAAAGAGAGCCACTAAGACGAGCTCTGCAGGAGCACAGAGAGCATGCCCAGGGGTCCATGCGACGCGGCAGCTGGCAATCATCTGAGCGTATTTGTTTACATAATCTATAAACAAACGGACTTGGCATATCATTTAAGACAGAGAATATCATCACTTTATGAGAGAGAGATCAGTTTTGTGTCTGGAAAATTCTCCTTATTCAATGAATAAATCACATGATGTAAACATAGTTTCCTGTCTGAAGATTGCAGTCTGCAAGTTCGACCCAAAATTATTGGTGCCAGACCACCTGTACAAACCGTGCGCATCCACTGTGTCCTTAAGCAACCAGAAACATTCAAATCAGTTTACAAGAAGTTCCTTTAAAAACAGCAACTTTAGCAACATGCACTTACAGATTCAACACGTTTCGGCTTAAGGATCTGTTGACTAAATAAATGGAAAGCGGGTTGGGATGGGTTTAAGCAATGCAGGGAGTCAGACCAGATGAGCAGCACATAGCAATTGGGGAGGGAGGCGGAGCTGATGTATCTTCACAACTTTGGAGCTGTGGAACCAGGCTCTAACGTCGGTATCTGCTCAATGTCATGTGAAATGGGGCATATAGTTCAGTGGTAGTCCATGCTATACATAAAAGAAGTAAAACCGAAGAGAACAATAGTGGCGTGGGCCAGAGGGTGAGATTGTAACTTAGAGTACTGGGCTATATATATTCTTTATTGTTTGGTTAAAAACCATTACAAATTAAAACTTGATCAGTTCATCGTAAAAAGGACCGCAGAATAGAAACCCACTAGAGCATTGTCAATAAATGATAGTCCGCATGTAAAAAAAAAGTTAAAAAAATTAGAATGCAGAAGATAGAAGTTGTTTAAAACCTTTGAATGCATTGTGGGCAGATTGTCTTCGCCTGGAGGACCGGGAACAGTACGGCTGATGTTAGCAGTTTGAGGTTCTGTTAATCCGGCAGACTGGCTGCTGCCCAGCTGTGGTGGGAAAGATTTGTTGGCGCTAATTTCTTCCAGCTGCTTTGACGCTTTGTGGACAAATTTAGTGAGCCAAATGTTCAGCTTGGTGTTTTCTGGACTGAGGGCCGCTACTACTGCTGGGGTGAGGTAAAAGGAGCTCATAAGGTGGACAGCAGAATAAAATTTACACTCATGGGGTGCTTCAGGAAAAAGAAAGATGAACAAGATTTTCACATAAATCCTCTCACTTTGAACAGAGATAAAGAGTAGTAAGAAAGTGCCCTTGGAAGACGGTGCCTGACACTTGACCTCCGTCTTTGAATGCACAGCAAATGTGACCAGATAAGAACAAGACTTACAAGCCGGTTTACCGAAAGGGAGCACTTGGAAGGATAAGACAGCACCTCACATTTGGCCTTGGTCTTTGAATGCCTAGCATATGCGATGTTATGTTGTTAACAACAACTTCTAAAGCGCACGGGCACCCAAGGGTTTCATGGCTCTATTGGTGAGCAAAATTGCCGACAGATAACCTATGCAGATGCTTGCTTAAAAAGCCAGGTCTTTAAGGCTTTCCTGAATACCAAAATATTATCACAGCTTCTGATTGTCAGAGGAAGGGCATTCCAGGTTTTAGGGGCAAAATGGGCGAAGCGACCGCCACCTTGTCGCTGCTGTTTAAAAGAGGGTTATGGTGAGTAAATAAAGGTAGGCTGAACGGAGATTTCGAGTAGGCTCATACTTCACAATCATGCTGTTAATGAACCTGGGGCTTTTCCCATGGAGGGCTTTGAAGGCCAGGCAGCCGGCCTTAAATGCAACCCATTGGGCAATAGGTAGCCAGTGGAGATTAACCAGCAGTGGTCTTGCCGAGCGCCATTTGGGCTGCTTATGAATAAGTCTGGCCGCTTGATTCTGAACGATTTGTAAGCGCCTTGTTAAGAATGCAGGTAAGCCCAGGTAGATGAAGTTTGAAAAGTCCAGCCGAGAGAGGACCAATGCGAGCACCACCTGTATGAGAGCCGAATGGGTCAGCAGGTGGGCGAATATTTTGATTTTACGCAATTGATGGAAGCTAGAAGAGATCACAGCTCCCACCTGTCCTCTAAATGAGAGATCTGCGTTAATGATAATACCCAGACTTTTCACCTAGGAAGAGGGCGAGGAAGGTGGCCCTAGTTTTATCGGCCAGTAGTGCAGGCCCCAGCTAACCTCACTTTTCCCCGGGAGCACCAACTCTGTCTTGCCTGGATTAAGTTTCATGTGGTTCTGATCCATGATCGGCGATGAGATGAGAACAAAATTTAAAGGCCTGCTTACAGAAAACGAGTTTGTGGAAGAATATTGTAAAACACAGTTTAGGTAATGGGAGGGATGAACTGAACTTGAACAACCTAAAGAAAATAAAGCCGGCACATGAAAAGCAAGAAAAAGTGAATTACAGACCACAAATCCAATAGCAAGCAACCGGCTGAATGCATTCCTAGGCCAACTTTCTGAAAGTCCCCAAGCTGTCTTTAGCAAACCAGACAGCTGTGCTGTGTGGTAGACTGCGACCTAAAAAGGACCAAAATGCACGGGTCCGAGGAAAAGAAGGCACCTCTGTATCATCTCTGGAGTTATCTAAGCATGGGCGGAAAATCCGTTTCGCTCGCGGATTTTGCGGATTTTCGGTAAATTCGCAATCCGCGAGATTCGCGAATCTCCCGCAAAATCCGCGAGCAGCGGATTTTATGGCTTGCTCGCACTGTTCGCGTGAGTTCGCGGCTTCCCAGTACAACTTCGCGCCCCGCGAATAAGCGCAAAATTGCAGAAATACGATCTTAGCAAAACTGAAACTACTTACCAGGTTCAAAAGTTCAGGCTCATCATTAGTAGCCATTTCCTGTAGTGCTTCCTGAGGGGCCCCTCCAGAGTTCAGTTGCAACTATTATGTGACCCTGCTCTGAACCTCAGAATAGTTACACATATGCCACAAAGGTCCTGAATTACAGCTAAGGGAGACAAGCAGGAGCCAGGCTGGAAGTTCAAATCCATTAATCAGCCCCTAATTCATTATTGTCAGTTGGGGCAGGGCAGGTGTTGTAACTAATTTTGCAACAATGAAAGCACTTAGCAAGTGCAAAAGATCACTAATCAGGAAGCACTAAGGAAGCAGGTGCCAGCTAAAAAAATATTCTGTGACACATTAATCAGCCCCAAATTAATTCAGGTCACTTGAGGCAGGGAAGGTGTGCTTGCTTTGCCACAATAATGTACACTGACTGGACAACCAGAGGGTGCTGTGATGAAACAGAGGGTGGCATGGGTGGGCCAGAGGGTGGCATGAGTAGTCAGAGAGTGGCAGTGGTGACAGAGTGGCAGTGATGAAGAAGAGTGTCCCAAACAGGCTGGACACGTAGAAACAACAAGGTCGCGAAACTTGCGACCCGACATGTAAGTTCGCGTGTTGCGAAATTGTACAAAACCCTCGCGAACTGGCAGAAACCCGCGCGAACACAAAAAAAAAATCCGCAAATTCGCGAGAATTCGCGGATTTTGCGGATTGCGAGTTCGCAAATCCGCAAAATTCGCGAACGCGAGATTCGCAAAATTCGCCCATGCTTAGAGTTATCTCAGTTTTTGTTCTTGTGTGTATTTTTGTGCTGTTGTATTGAAATTGTGCTTAGGGTGTTTCCTTGTATCGCCTATTGTAGTTATTTCTATTGTATACAGTCCTCTGACCTATTGACCTGGTCGACATTTTAAAAATCTACTTCCATTTTTAGAATAAGTAAGAGAAAGTCTAATTAACTCAAATGTGAAAAATGTCACAACCCAGAAAATGTAGACCTGCTTAAAAAGAAAAGCATTGTGGTGCCAAATGATCTAAGTTATAGTTATAGAAAAAGTACACATGTGGTGGCGCATACAAAACTGATCCTGAATCAGTGTAATAGAAGAAGCAACATAGTTACCACAAGAGCTTACTGTGGCATTTTCATGTAGGAGTTTGGGACTCTGCCTTGGTCATGTTATTAATTACTCCTACTTCAAAGAACACAAAACCAACTATCACTGGTATATGGTAACCCATCTTGTTTTTGCTAATAAGCGCTTTGGACCATGCAAGGGGTTAGAAAGCACTATAAAAGTACTAATGAGTTAGTTAACTTTATCATACTGGAACAAAAGCAGAAAAAATGTGTTCCAGTTGGTAAGCCTTCTGTTGCTTTGTAAAGTTTGGGAAAAATCATAACTAGTCTCTACTTGTATCATATTCAAGAGTTGATCAGCCAAATACATTCATTTTCTACTAGTGGTTCATAACAAACTAAGTTATTTCCTTCAACAAGCAAACTTCTAACAACACTTATAGTTTTTTCTTAAAAGTTTGCAGGAGAAAATGGCCTCTTCAGCCGGAGCTCCATATCCTTCGCGATGCATTTTATCCCTAATAATGAGAACCCTCTACTCATTTCCCAAAGTACTGGGAAAGGGCACCACAACATGAAAAGACTGTCACAGGCCCTGAAACTCTACCTAACACTACCATTACATTGGAATACAATGTTCTAAGATTTGAGCACGTGGCGGCCTTCCAATATGGCTGCCTCCATTTCTGTAGAGCAGAAAGGCTGCGATCTAGGATTAGACTCAATCGTCTAGGCTACAATGTTCCCATGTCCAGATGATCTCATCTAAGCTATATGAAAAGTGAGTTAATAAGGTTGCCAATGTTCTTTACTGCAGTACAGTGATCAATTGCATAAACACCCCAATACTAACTGAGGCCGTCGCTGCCCTTGCATTAGTTGGAGTGGTGTGGCTCACTGGTTAGAGGCGGCAGACCCGTAAGCAGAGAACGGCCCGGGACCAGGGTTCAATCCCCGACGCGGCAGGGTCGTGGACCAGGGTCAAACGGACTCGATAATTCTCGCCTCGGTGCCTACTCTAACCAGGGAACACACTCGGGAACTCTGGGCATTAAGCTTGCCTCATCTCTACAACGGCCCCCCACAGACGCCGGGGATGCCTGGTTTCACCTTGGAGATACCCAGAAAGGGACAATCTCACAGGGAAAACCAGGACGGGTTCCCCAGCGGTCTTCAGCGCCAGGATACTCCTTGGAGTCACAGTGCGCTTTACAAGTACACCCACATTAGTTCTACCACTGCTAAACCGCTCACAATTAAACAAATCGAGTCTACCCTCTCACGAACTCCGTTGCATGGTGCTATTAGAGGCACATCGGAGGACCCTCTAAGTGTAGGTCTCCTTAAGTCCATCACTGGAGGGTTGTACCCATTTGAGCCTAATCCTCTACGTTCTGACGGGTAGCACCAGAAGAGTCTGTTTGGATGGCAAGCCGCATGCTTTGTCAGTAAGCCCGCTCCCACCCCTAGCTCAGCAAAACACACAAGATGATGGACAGAATGTTGCACATTGACAAAACCTTCACCCCCAGTCACAGATCTGGGTTTAATCCATCGTTCTTTTGCTCACCAAGCCCCCCAAGTTCAGACATGGCCATATGCAAATCAGTCTTTACCTCGTGCCTCATGGGAACAGTCCAGCCCGAACTGCCAAGCCATGTCTTCCCTGGACCGGAATCAAGCATCCTAGGACCAGTTTCTGGCTATCCGCTGTCATCAGCCAGGATAGCTTGACTCCAGTGGCGTAGTGAGCACGGGACCCACGTCGGGACATACCCTTCCCACATAGGGCGAATAGCAAAACACACAAGATGATGGACGGAATGTTGCACATTGGCAAAACGTTTACCCCCAGTCACAGATCTGGGTTTAATCCATCGTTATTTTGCTCACCAGGCATGAGACGGGTATGCTCAGATGTGAGTCCCGTGCTCGCCATGCCACTGGAATCAAGCTATCCTGGCTGATGAGGCCTGAAAGCCCGAAACCGTCCTAGCATGCTTGCTTCCATTCCAGGGAGGACCTGGCTTGGCAGCTCGGGTGGGACTGTTCCCATGGGGCACAAGGTCAAGACTGATTTGCATATGGCTGGGTTCAAACTGAAATGGCATGGTGAGCAAAAAAACGATAGATTTAGGCCCAGATCTCTGTACTGGGGTGAATGTATGACATTGTTATGCATTCTGTCCAACTGTTTTTGCATTTCCCACCCCTAGCTCAGCATAATTGCAGGCAAACCTAATCATGACCTGTGATGACATATTTGATCAGGCCTGCCCGCCAGATATTGTTAAATAATGGTCCATGCCTATTCACATCTCTACAATGGGAGTGACATCTGGTGCCATGGTGCTTTACAGGTAGTGGACCTGTACGGCCGTTTCTGTTCAAGCCGGTCTCCACCAGTTCGGCTGGGTAAACCAGAGCATGAGAGTGCTCCACCTTTAACAATTCACTGTCTCAAAAGAGTGCTCTGTTATGACTTTCACTGCTAATTTATTACCTAAATCACAATCCCCTGTGCTCATCTGGCCTAGTCAAGTGATGGTTTCCAACCTTTTCTGTACTGAGAGCTAATTATGTTTAATGAAACTCATGGAGAGCCCCTAATATTATTAGTGTTGTATAATATAATTTTTTTTTATCTCTGCACTGACTCGCCAAATGTTGGGCCAGTAGGTCCTTGTTAGAATTGGGATATCTGGTTGGCTAGGGCATGCGCCTAAGCCAGGGAGAAACCACCACTCTAATCAGGGCATGGGAGTTACACTGCTCACCCCCTTGGTAGCTTGGCAAAGCAGTCCGGCTTATCCCAGAGGCAATGTGTAAAGCATTTGTGTAACACACTCACAACTCGGCGAAACACTAGGCACAACCTCAAAAGAAACTCCACACAAGGTTATGTAAAAATAGCCTTTGTTTTATGCATAAAACACATTAGAACATATCACTTATATACACTGTGCCACCAGGCACTTGTCATGTATTTACAGGTATTACATAAACACCAATAGGCCAATCGGGCCACTGTTCTAATCATCTCATATCAGTTTGTGAGAACCACCAGTAACTACTGGTAAGGGTGCACTTAGCGCACCACCATTAGGCATGAAATATCATCATGGTACATCATGGTACCTTAGTTAACATTTATCAGGTGCCCACATCAGAGTGCACCCAATTGGTCTACCACTCGTAGTGTGGCTGCTTTGGTAACTGAGGCGGGGGCCCATTTCTGAACTCTCTCCGCCATATCCACAGGAATAATAGGAGGCCCCTAACTGGGCACACAACTGCAAGCTGCCACAACTCTCCAAGGTGCAGCTGCTGGTGCCACACAAGTTGGAGACCTCTGAGTCTCATACACTTTAAGTCTGGGTAGTCTCCACAATACTACCAAGAGGCAGAGCAATGCCCCTTTGGTCAGGAAGACCTCACTTGGCCCTCCCCGCAAAGGGGTCGTCATCTACACATGGAGTGAAGCCTCGGTTGGCTTTCCTTCTCCGCAGGCCAGCTTGAGGTGTGAGCCGCCTGGCTTCTGGTCAAGAACAAGGCACAGAGCATGTCTGTCCTTGTCAAGGTTTCCGACTGCTCAGGCAACACCCGGGGCCCCCTGCCTCCTCTCGAGTGCTGACACCTAGGACTGCCAAGTGCCCACCACATTTGAGGGAAAGTGCCCCAATTCGCGCACCGTCTTTCTTTTCGGGTTGTGGGATACGGAGCGAGTTCTCAGGGTTTCCAGCTCGTTCCTGCTCACGGCTGTGGTCCTTACCCACAACCAGGCCCAGACACTGTCTGACTTCTGGTGGCTTCTTTGCCACGGCGCTCGTCGCGAGCGAAGTTGGAGCCCCCTTCTTGGGCTTCTAACAATGAAGTTATAAGCGCCACCACACACTACCCTAGTCAGTGCTCCTGGCAGATGGCTCAACACAGAACGGGGCCATGGGGGGAACACATCGCTCACCATGCACTGTCATAAATCCTGGTAGGGCAAACCACAAAGTCCTGGGGGACCACAGGAGCACACCAGCAAAGTGTCCCCCAGGAGGCCAGCACACGGAGTCCTTTAGGCAGAGTGGTAGTCCCCACCTCACCCCCAGCCCCAAAAAGGCAGCAGATCAGCAGCGACCCAGTCCCATGGCAGTTCCTCCAGGTCCCACGCAGTCTTCTGTTCCAAGCAGGCACCAGTTCAGTAAGTTCCAAAGACATGAGGTCATCGCCCCAATATTTATACTGTACTAAGTCTTTGTTCTGCCTTCTAATACAGGGCTCTGAGCCCAGTCCAAACCAGTTTTGTGGGGTATTTAACTATATATTTTCAGTGCACAACACTCCCCATTGTAAGTGTAGGCCCTGGTCCCAGACACACCACAGGGGGGGCAAAGCAATCATTGTGAAAAGCAGGCATAGCCCTAATCCGATGCAGGTGCTACTCCTCCCACCACTCCAAATGCAGACCATGCCTATTCAGCCTAGCGCTGGTTCATCCTGACTCTCTGGAGCCACCGCACCTCCCCAGCCCATGGTATTTCCAAGGCCAGACAGTCCATACACAACAGGCAGGCTCAACGACACATAGCACACAGAACTGCCCACTTCTAAAAGTGCCATTTCTAAAATAGTGATAATAAATCTGTGAACACCAATATGCAGTATTTATCACCACTGTTCAAAACATACCAAACTTGATTACACTACCCCTCTCCATTCCAGAATTACTACTGAAGCACTTATCAGGAAATCCCTAATTCATGCTCATGAGAGAGTAGCCTCCCAGCAGTGAGAAACAAAAATAGGGGGTTTGGCACTACCAGGACATGCCACACAGTCAAGGCACATGTCCTACCCTTTACCTACACTGTACCCTGCCATAGGGCTAGCTAGAGCCTACCTTAGGGGTGACTGATCCGAAGCAAAAGGGGAGTCGCAGACCAGGCAACCACTTTATGTGCCACGTCACAGCAGCAGTAAACTGCGTGCACAGTCCCTGCAGTGGCAAAGGCCTGAGACCGGTTTGAGAGGCTACTTTGGTGGGTGGCGCAAGCAGCGATGCAAGCCCACCGGTAGCATTGAATTTACTGGCCTGGGTACATGGGATACCACTGTAAAAGGGACTGATGGGTACATTAAATATGCCAAACAGGTGTAGACCAATCTTACCTGTTTACTATAGCTAACACATGCACTGATGAGCAGTGATAGTGCCCATAGTCCTAGAACCACCAACAGGTCAGAAAAAAGTACAGGAGGAAGGCAAAAAGTTCTGGGATCACCCAGCAAAAAAAAAGCCAAGTCCAAAAGTCTTCTTACTTAATCTGAAACTGTTCTCACGTTTTCTCACGGCCATATTAGAACTTCCCTCATACTTGTATTTCCCTTGTTGTTCGCATGCTGCAAGATGCACCTTTTACCAGCACACCCTTGTAAAGGTTCATTAAAATATATACATGCCTACACCGTGGCACCTTGGAGGTGGTTAGTTTTCTACTTTGGTCCCATGTAATTCCTATTCTAGGTTTGTGGGGAGGCAGGGCGGGTGAGGAGCTTGTGGGCTCTAATTCTGTTATTGCTTTCGTTCCTCTATCCTTTCCTAGTCATTACCTCATCTTCTTATCCATTTCCAGGGTTGGTCCTATATTACTTTAGGCACAATACCAGGTCACGCAGGATCAGTGAATTTAGTAGGTACCCATCTCATGACACTTCCATTAGGTGGAGGCCCAACTCACCACACATTGGGATGATTCCGCTTACCCGCATGTCTAAGGACCCCTCATCACATCACACATGTCGAAGTGTTTCGACTTACAAATTTACTCTTGATACAAAAGGGTTGAACCATCCAGTTAAAAGGAGGAAAAATGAGTATACTAACAAATTCTGATGTGATTTAATACTAATGCAGGAATCTAAACTTGCCTCTTCAGACTCATCCTCCTTTAATGCTCCATTGTTCTCAGAATTCATAGATTCACCCACCCACAAAAATAAAAATGGGGTTTTTATCACTAAACAAGCAAAAATGACTGTTTTGGACACACTCCAATCAAAACGGGAGATGGATACTTAAAATACTTGTCACGCTTTAAATAATTTATTATCTGTGTGATAGTCGCCAAACACTAAAGACATTGACTTCTCGAAATGCATCGACAAATTGATCAGAGGTCTTCTCAAGGACTCCCAAGTGATAAGAGTGAGAGACTTCAACCTTCCACTTGACCTCACCATTGACCATAGTTCGAGAGCAAAATTTAGACTGTCCCCATCCCATAGATTGAACCATAAAATGTGTTCTAGCTTTTCCCTGGTAAATATGTGGCGTATCGAACACCCGGATACAAGGGATTATACTTTCAGATCGCCACCACATAAATTATTCTCTAGAATCTATGATATATTAGTATCCAATAACCTGGTGAGAATGATCTCTGACTTGGCCATAGAATCCAGACCGGTCTCTGATTATTCGGCCATATTAGCATCTTTGGACTGGGTCACAACCACTCCAAAAGGTCAAGCCTGGGGGCTCAATGCTGATATCTTGCAAGACAAAAACCACCTCAAGACGACCCGCCAAGCCATGAGAAACATTTTTCTTGACAACCCCCTCAACTATTGCCCGCCCCAAACGTGCTGGGAAATGTTAAGGTAACTATTAGAGGGTTAACCATAGGTATCCCGGTTCCTGTTAACACTTCTGCAAATATCCTGTTAGTGTCTAAGTTCTAGTTGCTTTACCTCAATTTTTAACTTTTCTATTTGGAAAAAGGCACACTCCTGTTAGACACTCTAAACTGGGAAAACATACACATATAACAAACTCCTTAGCTCTAGCTGGTAAATGGGTGACTAAATTCAACTCAAAATTATGTGCAGGAAACACTGCTGGAACAATCTTACCTCACTATCTAAAGAACATACAAAACAACTCACAAATGACTCCTGTTAGGGACAAACGAGAACAGCTGAATTTAGTCTCCCACAAAATTTCTAATGTCTTCTTGGATTTCTGCAGATCCCTGACAAAAACACGAACATTAACCCAGCTGGCAGTTTAACCTACCTAAATAAGCTCAATCTACCCCATCTAGATGATTATCCCCAGTCCTAACTGAACCAGACCATTACCAACTCAGCAATCAAGTCGCTCAAAGTTGAGAAGAACCCTGGGCCAATTCTATAAATCATTTACTGGAGAGTTGTGTAATCCCCTATTAACTCTTTCAGAAGTACATGGTCACTGGGCACATTGGAGGTTGTACCGCAAAAGCCACCCTAGCCCTACTCCCTAAACAAGGAAATGACCCCACACCCTAAAAATTATAGCCCAATATCGCTTATCAATTTAGACTGTAAACTTTATGCTAAAATCTAGTTAAACGTATTGGAACAATATTGCCCCTCATGATCGGCCCATATTAAGCCGGTTTCCTTAAAGGCAGACTCTCCAATGATAATATTAGATTATTGGGGCATGTCCTACAGATCTCCAAATACAAAGAATTCCCCAGTTGCTGAAATAGCACTCAATGTTGAAAAAGCATTTAATAAGGTTGTGTGGCCCTTCTTGAGGACCTCTATCTTGCGTTAATCTGGGTGAAACATTGATAAAATGGGTAATGACCCTTTACTTGAAATCCAGCTCTAAAATCAGGTCCAACATAGTGCTGTCGAACTCGTTCCTGCTCAAAACAGGTACGAGGCAGGGTTGCCCTTTCCCCCTCCCTTTTCATCTTGGCCATTAAAACAGATTTGCTGTTGTCTAATGAACAAAACAACTCTATAGGCATAAATATTAAGGGTGTCTTTTAAAATTGCAACATATACGGATGATATTCTAATCATAACCGAATATGCAGACATTGCGATCACTGAAATTAAGATTAAAATCGATGATTATGCTGCAGCTTTGATTTATACCCTTAATAAGGACAGGTTGGAGGTTTGTCCACTGAATATTCTTTGCACTAAATAAGTCTTTGGAAATTCTGGTTTAGCTTGGAATCCCAAATTTCTTAAATATTTAGGTCTGAATTCAATGACAACCTCACTAAACCTATCTGACACAATGAATCCTTAGTGTTCCAAAATGTTCATAATTTCTAGAAGGTTGGTCCCCAAATTTCTGACCTGGTGGGGCAAGCTTGAATCCATAAATTTCAGTAAAGTTACAACTCTGATTGTTAACTACTTCCTAAACATGTAAACCTATCCTTTGCTCAGACTAATTTTTTCATAACATAGATCACACTTCTCAACAAATTCATTTGGAATTCAAAAAGGCCATGTATCTCCCTAAAGAAACTCAGCCTACATAAACACTTAAGTGGTGTCAACCTTGCTGATTCCACAAAATACCAATTTGCCTTTTTGGCTGCCCAAAAGGCAAAATAGTTTGCCATCACTCCTGACTTTACACCTCCATGGCTCTCTTTGGAGCAGTTTCTAAAAGACCACCTTTCTCCGACGTGCCTTCTAGACATTTATATAGATTGTCTTGTCCTTGACAATTTGATTTTAAATCATTCTGAACCTATCCAAATACATCTTGATCTTCATCCCTCAGATGTAAAAATGAAACGCTCCCTAAAGTCCTCAATGTGGTTCAATAAGGAAATCAGACTTGATCCCAATTTCCCCATTGCCCCCTCATGAAGGTCAAAAGGAATCTCTATTGTGGGTGAGCTTGGCTCTAGAATATACTCTATCATTCGAGGATATTTCACAAAAATTTAGAATACCCCTCTCTGACTTTAGCGACTTCCTCAAATTGTAAGTTACAGTCTCTAAAAACAAAGCTTTCCCTTTTTAAACCCTCCTCACTCCCAATCATCGTAACAATTCTTCAAATTGGTGGTCATGTGGCCTCCAAGATCTATGCCAAGTTCAGACCTGTATCCACCTCGCTATGTGATGCCACCCAACAGAAATGGCATAAGGACTGGTCTCAGGATGGTCTACACAATCAGTCAGACAGTGACTGGCCTAAGTTATGGACTTCTCCTATCACCAGAAAAATAACCGCAAATCTTGCCCAGACCAAACTGCATATCCTTCATAAAACCTACTACACCCCTCACTGACTTACCACTCTGGGCCTTCTAGTTGATGATTGCTGGCACTGTAATTCATCCCACGCACACCTTAGTCACATTCATTATGATTGATCTTTGCTCCACAATTTCTGGACTAAAGCGCATGACACCACTGATAATATCCTCCAAACTAAACTCCTTAGGAACTTTTAATTTTCCATCTGTGGAGCCTTCAACCCCTCATACACTAAGGACTTAATGTGTCAGGATTTATTACTAGCTGATTCATTATTCAGCCCCTCACCCACAAAGACATCCTCTTCCCTTTGAAGTCACTGGGAAATGCCTCCAATAATATCTGGTGGGAGTGGTTGAGATGCATTAGGGGCACACACACTATCCTCTCTACTCAATCTCCCCAGATTTCAGGTAACTAGGCTCTATGCAACAGCCTCGACCGGTACCTGGAGATAATTAAACCTCCTTGATCTGTCCACTACTTCTATCCACCTCACCTTGTTAAGCTGAGCTATTGTCACTGACTGTGAGGTCCGGACAAAATCTCTAACCCGTCCTCAAGATAATGTTGGGTAATAATCACCTCTCTGCATAGCTCTTTCCTCTTCACTTTGTTTCTTTCCTACTTTCTCCTGTCAGTTTTATTTATTTCCCCCCTCATGGTTGTGCAATAGAGGTTCTTCCCTAGCTGAGTTCTCCGATAACTGCATACCAGCATTTGTACCCATCAAGAATACAGCTTTGTGACCGTGTACTTTGTATAGACTGTATTTGGCTCTTGAATGTACGCCAACCATTTTTTTTGTGTATTCAAACTTTCAATAGAAACTTCCGAAATAAAAACAAATTTGATTAAACAGTAGGACTGAGGCTAATAATCTAGAATTGGGGCATCTTAAAATACATAAACTTGCAGAAGCACCCGTGGTCGCACTTAAACCTACAAGTGGAAATGTTCAGAAAAGAACTTGCGATGTAATACCAGTGGAACTGGAAATGTAATTAGTTTTGATTCTTCAGCTTTAAAAGCAACAGCAGCAATGCTTCTTTGTGTTCCTCCCCTTCTCCTACGGTATAAAAGAAATGAAATATCAGCCCAGCAGCAAAGCCACAGGGAATGTCGCTGAGTGGAGCCTAATGCGATTCAGTCAGATAGTGTCTTAAGAAAAATGATTAAAGATTGTTTATACAGAACCTCTACTCCTACTAGAATGTTGCCCGTCAGTTCACGGAAGTGTCTATATGCATGAGGTAGGAAATGGAGCAATTGTACTTGCTGTAGCATTGAAAGATTCAATTAATGTGCACCGGAGTGCATGGGCATGTTTATGAAGCACCAGTAGACTAGTGGTTCTGCATTGGCCTTTGAAGGACAGCCCAAGTCTGTGATGTGCTTTCAATGGTTGAAGGGATTTTGATATGTGCTAATGAAGTGTATACCAGGATGGTTGGCTTAGTGAAGATGTGATAGTTCTCAATTTTGTATGCCCTGGGAGCTTGGTGAGCATCGTTGCAGAAATTGTAGTTTTTCTAGTGCCTTACTAGAGTAATGTAAAGGAGATTTATGAGTGACTCTTTCAAGTGAATTAAAATACAATTCAACTTATTTGTTCTATGATAAGTCACTAAAATAGTTATTGTACAACTTGTACCATTATGTTGCAAGAAAAAGTAGAACATTTGTAAAGCATTAAAACATTTAAATGTTGCAGGGACTGATGCAATGCTCCATCACAGAGAAGTAGTGCTCCTAAAAATGAGGAACCGGGAAAGGATGAAGCACAGTGAAGAAGCTTTGATCATGACTTTATCATCTCTATTTTACTTCTATCAAAGCTTCTTTCATCTTGTGTATTTCAACTGAAGTTTATAGGCAAGCAGGTCGGTATCATAATGACTAATTGCATGTCCGAAAAACTAGAGTGAGCCTGAAAAATCAACATCCAAAGAGACTGAGTTTCCTTTTCCATTTCGTTTGTTTTACAGTCTCTAAATAATTTTGGAAAGACCAGTTATGTCGTCAAGGTCTGTTGTGGTCAAGTTTGCTATTTAAAATGGATATGTATTCGTTTTTAAATCTGACTTGTATCTCAAAGTCCCTCTGTTGCAGCAAATTATGATAGACTTGTAAGCCCTATCTTACATGATGACTCCTTTCAGCATAAAAGATCTCGGACCCTGATCATAAAATAACCAGGGTTGGCTTTGTTTTGTAATGACTTCCAGGGTTTCCGTGATTTGGATTGCGAGACCTTGGCAAGACTAGTGTTGCATCATTCTTTGAGACGGGGCCTTAGCTTTCACTATTTATAGTTGTTCGACTAGAACTCATAAATTGACTGAATACTATTGATATTATTTTTAGATAGTTCACATTTGCATAACACTTTTTAATACATTCTAAGTGTACTTTGCGAAGTTCTTTGCTGATTGAGATGGGTGGTCTCCGAGGTTTGTTATCTCTTACTTCACTTGCTTGCGTTTCAAGTGGGATAAAGTATACGGGTGTGGTGTCTCGGAAAGACAGCGCACACAACCACAGTAGTTACAATTAAACACAATTAGCTTGTTTGTTGGAAAATGTCCATAGGCATCTGGTGCTCTATGAGGAGGAAGAGCCACAGTCTTTCCCTCCTGGAAGATTTCCAAAGGTCAAAGACTGGGTTCTCCGAGCACTCAAGAATTCAGGGTTCCTAAATATGTTCTTGATTAAATATCCGTTGGTCCTTTTTGCCCTTGCCAGCACATGTTTAGTCTAATGCTGAGAATGTTTTTGCAGACTTCATCAGCGTTATTAACATAAATATAATTACAATTAGGGAGGAGCAGCTACATCTGCAAGATCCCTCCACCAGTGCCTGAGACCCATAAGGCACCTAGTGTCGTCTCAGAAAATTGACGTGGTCAATCTCGGTCCTAAGTTTGCAAGGATGGAATTTTTTTAAATTCTAGTTGGAACATTGTGAGTCATTTTATAGAGCCCATTAATGTGGCATAATCTGATACGATCATTGTATTCGTTCCAGATGACCGCGAAGTCACCCTATGACATGCACATGCTTGTATCCCATATCATAATATCATCAGGATTATTAGAATAGTCAGAAAAGGTCTGGAGACTCACCTAGTCTTCTGGTGATGTGTACAAGTAATATTAAAAAGAAGTTGAATAGTCCATAAGCGTAATGTTGGAAAATTAATGATAGCATCTTCAAAACTGCCTCTTCAGGAGTGTCTCATTCAATCCGTGGTAGGACTTTAGGAGAATTTGTGGTGTGCTTTTTGTTTTGGGTTGCAATAGTTTACTTTGCAGAGTAAATCTTTCAGATAGCTATGGTTTCGCATCGGGTCATTGAGACAAATTAGGTGCATCACTTTAACTTGTCAGGCCAGATTACAGAATATTTGTTCTTTTTCTGGGCTTCTGTCTTAACTGCTGGATTATCATAAATGGTTCTGCGTCTCAGCTCTACTTTGTCTGTGTGTCATACAGTTGCTGCAATTCAGGTTTTGTTATTAATCACATTCAGGCATCAGCCAGTTGGCCACATTCCAGAGCATGCATCTCTAAGTTGAACTGCTTAGAAATTAAACTGTTGGTGTCCTGCTCTAAAATGGACAACTCATCCATTTTAAGAAAGGATACAAGCTTTGGTATTTTACATTCTCCTGTAAACTGTGACAAAATAGGAATCGGAGTAGGTTAGAAGCCCTCTTGGAAGCATGGGTATTACTCGTCAGTTTTCAACTGTTCGCCGGTTGCCAACAATTAGTCAAAGCCGGGGTGATGGACCAATGGACAAGTTAATTGGGTAATTGCTCCTCGTACCATAAGGGTGAGAAACAACCTAGCAGCATGAAGCACTATGTAAAATAATATAGAAGGGATTGTGCAATATTTCTGTTCAGTTAAATTGTTTGAAATTGTATTCCACACTTCTGACATTGATATGGCCTTGTAGCACCATGGATGGGAGGGATTGTTTGAAGGGGATATTGGGTTTCCTGCAAACCTGACTGTCTTGTATTGTGAGATACTGAGGTCAGTCTGTTTTTTGTTCTCCCTCTGTCCGCATATCTCCGTCTCCTTCCTTACTTATATACTCTGAATACCTACGAAGGATGGTTTTGTTTACACAGGCTTAAGAGAATGCAATCTGCCACAATTTACACACAATACATGCAACTGGATAGACACTGGGTAAATAGTCTAACCTGGGCTGAATAGAAAACATTTTTGACGAGGCAGAGTGATGAAAGGCAGAATGCACTTGAATAGTCATAATTCACAGAAACCGCTCTTTGATAAATGCTAGTCCATCTTGATTCCATTCCATTGGGGTTGGTTTAAAGCAACATCCCATGCAAACTAGCCAAAGATTAAGAGACCACTAAGGTGAGGCTGAGCTTGCAAGCAGTGCCTCTGTCTCATTAGAGTTGTTTTAAAATCTCTGAAGTCCAAATTCTAACGATAACATTGCAGGAGTTAAGAGGGGGAGGTAGAGGGATAGTGTTCGGGTTTATCGTGAAATAGATATGGGTGAAGAATGTTTTGCAATATCTTTTAACCTACCAAGATGTAAACTAGTCTGTGGTATCACTCCGGCTGTTTGGATATACAATGTCCAGCTTCATTTCTTAACCTCTGTTGATCTAGACCAGCGGTTCCTTATCATTCCGAGGTCGCGATGCCTACACAGTGGGTTTACAACTGTTTAGAGCATTAAATAATATTTGCATATTAATAAAGCAAACATACATAAAGTTCTAAATTTTAACACGTTCGTCAAATGTGAAGGTATTTGAAATTGTAGGCTAAAGTTCTAGTTGGGAGAAGCACTCAATTCATACAATAATACATATATTTTTCGAAACAATGTAACAGTAGTTTCCTAATGACTGTAATGTCCAAGTGTTTACTTAACTCTAGCTTTATTATGTGTCTGCGTGACAAAAAAATCGTTCTGTGATTCTTAGAGCCCCAACTTGTGTGTTTAAAAAAAGATGCACTACAATTTTTAGTCTTGCTTTATTACCTCACTAAATATGCATGAGGAGGTGCAACTAGTTAGTTCACTTTGCAAGATCGTTATTGTAATTTTCCATACGAGGGTGTCATTCTACTGTTGTGAGAAATGCAGAGGGTTCTTGGGATGCATTATTTTGATGATACTAAAGACGCTCATTTGAAGTGCATGTATTTATAATATTTATTCCATATGTGGTTACCTAGAGCCCTCTATTGAAGAGCTGGCTTAGCGCAGAGTACAGCACCTGTTTTTAGGTTCCACTTGCACAGCGCGTGTGCTGTGCTTGTGAAATCTCTTGTATTTAATATATCTTTAAAGGGGGCTCTTAACAGTTCCCATGCTGAGTTACTGTGTTCATTGGCTTTTGTAAGGAACCTTTTTTTTCGTTATCTTACCCTGGCTTCACGCATTTATGATGCTTCTACCAAGGCTGTTCACACTCTAAGTCCCCATTCACTGTTAAGATATGATCTCTTACCATGGAAATGGCAGACCGCTTCTTACAGTGTGCTGGAATGCTTGCTTTTTATTACTTGGTGTAAAGCAGCAGCTTTAGTCTTAGAAAATATGTGGCATTTCCTATTCATACCGAAGCAAACACTTCTGTGCACTTTGTAGGCATTATCGAATTGATTTTTTTCCAACGTAATCAATTTGGTCATTATGATCAGATATGAAATGTTATACACATTGCACGTTAAAAATAAAGTTAATATACATGAGCTATGCTATATTTTACTACTAAACCGGCAGCCACAAATGCAGTTATCTAGCAGGCACTAGGGCCATGATGTCAATAGGGCTGCAGGTGCAGGCCAGTGGCACCAGGGCCAAAAAGTTGTTATAACTCGACTTGCAATTAAGAGACTTCGTTTGAATGGTGCAACAGGTGCAGTGGCACTGGGGACAAAACTTTAGGGACCCCACTATACTCAGATGATTGCTAAATATTACTGCTAAACAATAGTCATAAATGCAGTTATCTAACAGGCAATAGGGTCATGATTTGAATGGTGCAGCAGGTGTAGTAGCACCAGTACGAAAGGATTTAGGCTCTCCACTAAACACCTAATATTGCTATATTTTACTACTAAACAGGCAGTCACAGGTGCAGTTATCTTGCAGACAACAGGGTCATACTCTAAATGTTGCTGCAGGTGCAGTGGCACCAGGCCCAAAAGTTGTCAGGATACCTCTAAGCACCTAATATTGCTATTACACCAATTAATTCCATCATTTCCCTCTTTAATTTAATTTTTCAAAATATTGCTATTACTTAACCATGCTATACCACTAGTAACAGCACAATATATTGTCTTTTTGTACATAAACAAGAGCTAACACTTTAACAGACTTTCTGTAACTTATATTGCACAACTACTCAGCAAGCTACACCTTACAACAAAAACCAGCTCATTATTAATCATATAGGCATTTACCAATGTTTGTTTCGAATGAGGTGTTTTAAGTTCAAACACATAGCTTAGACTTTGAGTTAATAGTATACATGAACTGTGGAAAGCACAAGCCGGAAACAGTAAGCAGAGAATGTCTTACTTTAGCTGACTTTTTCTGCATAAAGTTAATGCTTTTAACTTGTAGAAAGTTATGTACGAACTTTAAACCCATCAAATGCATTTAGATATAAAGCGCATTCTAACCTTCAGATCAATTATGATTTTGTTTAGAGCTTTATTTGTTGTATTTACCAACATTGCAGCCAACACAACATCTTTTTGCAGGTGATTGTGTTACAGGTTAAGCATTTTGTTGTAGAGTCCATACTGTTGCAACATAAACAAATCGGATTCAACAATCACCAGAAACACAACATTACACTTCATATGAAAGAACAAAATGAGGTCCTCCGATTTCCTAAATCAGAGACTAGGAGGCAAGCTTTCAGAACTTAGTTCCATGACTAAGGGGAGGAGGCCAAGGTCAGGGGTCCTTGTCCATTTACCAATTATCGGTTTCTGGAAATTTGGGCCGTACCCCAAAAGCAATGATATGTTGGTGCAGATAGATATACCGACAGGTCATGTGATTATAAGAGGAAAACACACCAAGGATGCCAGGTCTAACAAAAGGGAGGGTACCCTCACCGACCCCCCTTTATATATATATCTTTTATTAGTTTAAAGGCATTCCAACCAACCAACCGAAAGTGCTGGGTGTTTTGAAACCCCATGGACTGCACACAGCATGCCTCGCAGAGCCGCGCATGTGCTACCAAGGTTCCACAAAGACTGCAAAATCACAACACATGGGCAAAACACTCTTAGTAAATAGGGACACATATACAATTCAACATAAAGTAAAAGGTGTGAAGTATATTTGTGACTGCATCACTGACGTGGAATATCGTAAGCGTTGCCAGACACATTGTGAGAAATAAATCATTGTGTTTGCTTGTAAAGTTAACGACTTGAAAGACCAATTCTAGTTTGGAGGGGTTGGGGGGGCGGGTGGTGACATTTGAAAATCTGTTTTTTTTGTGTGTTTTTTAATATTGCAGATGCTGAGCACACACAACGCATAAAGCTTTGGCTCTCACTCATGCTGACGTGCTCTCTTTCATACGCACTCCAGTGTTGAGTAAACAGGACAGTATTAGGCTCTCACTGTTTACACAACACTGATGGGCTGTCCAAGCCCCCTAAAATGGGGGCTAGGGCCCAAAGGGCACAAATTCAGCACGGAGTTTCCCTTTTCCATATAGAAGGGTGAAGCCCTTTTAGAGCTGAGAACTTTTGCCCCTGAACACATTTGTTGTATGCAGTTTTAAAAGCAGATGTATATGACTTTGCATTTTGCACCAGTGCCGATTATCGAAAGGTGGGAAATGGTAAAGGAATGCATGTTTTTTTCTCTAGCACCTGAAATCCCTTTGCATCTCCCAACACCCTTATCTCGCCCCCAATGGTCAAACCAGGATTGGTTTGTGGTATTTTAGGCAATGCTTAACAGCGTTCATGTTCTGAGTATTTTTGTTCCCCCTCTATGAACAAGTGTTTTATAGAATAAGCATTTTATTGACACCCTTTCCAAACACATTCAGAAATAATATTATTGAAATGATGGAAGATGCTCCATTTCCATTTGCATATAGTTGCTACAGTTGAAAGAGTTCTGCAAATACTAATTGTTAATTACTATGACTAATTGGCAAAAAGGCAAAACCGGCACTGAGCATTCCAATTAAACAGACTCGTTCAGAAATAGTTATTTTCATATTCTGCATTTAAGCCTTTCTTTTAATTATTATTTAATTAGGCATTTTGTCAAAGGAAACCTTGTCAAGTAGTTTCTGAAACCCTTTTTTATTTTTCTTCGATGAAGCACTAAAGCAAGAAAAAAATAAAAATGACCTTATTGACCTAGCCTTAACTTCTAGAATGTTGACATATTTTACCAATTCTTTACAATAGTGGCAAGCGCACCAAGACCAGGGCAGGGGCAATCCAGGCATGTCTGCAAGGTCATCAGCAATGTTTGAGAGACGCCATCCTTGGTGTCTGCCCACCAGTGGTGGGCTGTGCACACTTGGGACACTTGGCATCCCTCTTTTGCTACATAACCAATTGCCACTCATAGCACTTGGGGGAGGGGGCCTCCCTGAGGACTTATTTTCAGGAAACATTTATTTTTCTATTCAGGTAGGGATTGGAAGGCTTGACCCTTAGAAATTGTTTGGGGACCTTTAGAGATGGCCTTGCTTTTATGTTGGTCTCCCCCTACTTCTTCTGGTGAGGACGCTGCCCACTCTTGTGGTAAATGTCCTTTGCAACTCCTCACATACACATTCAAGGCACTACACAACTTAGGACCCACCCACCTGAACAGTCCTCGCTCCTTTCACTAACCACCCAGATACCTACACTCAATTGGACTCCTACTCGTGCACAACTTGCTGAGGCATCTTTCCAGTTTTACTAAATACAGGCTTGCATTTGTGTGATGCTTACACTCTTATGAATCATTTAGCTTTCTGAGGGGTAGTGGGTTATGTCTTCTAATAATTTTTTCATTTACTTGCCTCCCACGGTACTTAAACTCCAAGAGTCACAGTACAAAATTGTTAGACCTGGCCCTGTCTGCAGGGTCACCCCCGAACCTTTTTGCCTTTTACTCACCACTTTTTGCACAATTCGTTTTTGTTGGCCTGAGGGCTCTGCACATTGTACCATTGCTAACCAGTGCTAAAGTGCTTGTGTTCTCTCCCTAAAACATGGTCAAATTGTCTTATGCCCCATTGGCATATTTAATTTACCAGTAAATCCCTTGTAGAGTGGTTTACCATATACCGAGGGCCTGTAACTTAAATGCTACCAGTGCGCCTGCAAATTGTAGGCAGGGGAAACCCAATTAACCCTTGTAGGCTTGGGCACTGTACAGTTAAAATCAAAAATGTGCTACAAGGGATTTGATTTAGACAGCAATGGAACTTAGTTATGAGTTGTACTGAATGTAACTCACTCAACAGAATCCACAGGATATCATACTATAAATACAGTTGAAATAAATCAATGGAAGGATGAACAATGGAACACACTGAGATGAAAGCACTTATTGTGCCACCCACATAAGAAGCAGCTTAAAACATGTCCCAGGCCTACCATTTCAGCCTGAATTCAGTTTTGTACACTGCCATATCCATTTGGCTTTAGAACTCCTTTGCCAAGCCTTAAACTCCCCTTTTATTGCATATACATTGCCCTTAAGTCACCCTGTTGGTAGCCCAAAGGGCAGGGTGCTGTGTAATTAAAAGGTTGTACATGTACTTCTATGTTTTACATGTTCTGGAAGTAAAAAACTCCTAAATTAGTTTTTCACTACTGTGGGGCCTACCGCCTCCTAAAGGATAACGTTGGAGATGTCTTATTACCATTAATAAGCTGTCATTTACAATTTGGAGCTGGTAGCTATGTTGTGTTTGGAATTTTGGTGAAAAGCCCTATTTAATGGTAAAGTCTGTTTTTTTCATCACAGTTACAAAAATGTTCAACTTTTAGAAAGTTGGCTGTTTTCTGCCCTTAACCCTTCTGTGCCTGTAGCCTGACCGGGGGTCACATAACTGGTGTAACTGACAGACTGTGAATTTCTCCCAGTCACACAATAGAGGGATTAGGTGTGCCTGAATGGGCTGTCTGCTGGCAGGATGTGGGGCAGATCTTTACAGCCCCACTTACAATTGAATAGCATGGGCTCTACCTTCACACAAAGGACCCAACAGCCCCACATTGTTAGTGCAGCCAGGGCAGGGAAGGCAGCCGATTCCAGGCACTTCAAGCCACTGTCTAGAACCTTTCCCCATCTTCCAGGTGAAGGGCACCAGGGTATAAATACTGGACCTCAAACACTAACTCTTCAGTAAAATTCTGGACCTCTGGATACTCTGCCAGGAAGGAGGATTGTTGTGCTGATGGTAGGACTGCCCTGCTGCTGCGTTGCAGTTTTGAAGGACTTCTCCTCTGCTGGATTGCTGCCCTGATTGTCGTCCTACTCTGCTACCTTCTGCCTGGGGTCAAGGACTGGATTTTCAACTGACCTAGGACCTCCAGCCTGACTCAAATGGGATAGTTTGCTGGCCTTGTGTTCTGAGCCTCAGGGACACAAACAGCTTCCTCCATCTTGAATCTGCACCTTGACTCCGACTGAGTGTGTCTTGACATTTCAAGTAGGGCCCCCGAATCATGGACCTTTAGAAGTAGTGGTAAAATTGCCCAGATAGCCAAAATCCAAAAGTATGGACGTAGTAAATGTTTGGCTAAAAACTGCTTCTCCAGCGTAGTTCTTCTCCTCAGCAGAAAAACCTTTTCAGAGGTCCCGTGCCTCGTCCTGCTGGAAGTTTTTTTTCCCATTTCAGAGACTAAGTCCAAACATGGAAATCTTCACCCCAGCTTAGACTCCCTTCTCGGACACGTCATGCAGGCTTGCCCTGCGGAGCTTGATCTTCCCCGAAAATTTTTCTCAAGCTTTTTCAAAGTCGAAAGATAAGTGCTGATCGGGCCCAATCCACTTCTTGTATCTGAACCGCGCTCCATTGCAGTCAGCAATATATTTTTACTTTGACTCAATCTTTTAGGTGCACGTTTTCACAAAAACAAATTAAATTCTTAATTCCAGTTCTATTGATTGGGTTTTTGGTATTAAATAATTTCTCAAAATCTACTCTATTTTTGTCAATTTTTTGTTTTTTTTTCTCATTTTGTGTTCTCCCTTTGTTACTGTTTGTGTGTTGCAAAAATACTTTACACAATGCCTTTCAGCTAAGCCTCACTGATTTTTGTGCCAAGCTACTCTGGGTTAGGCACAGGCTAATTTAGTGAGTTTTTTGGGTTCACCCTGCAAGGGACTGTGGCAGGTGCTTCACCGGGGCTCACACCCCATTCAACCAACAAACCAATTTCTAGCAAGAATCTTCTGCTAGTTAACCAATTTCTAGCTAATGTGCAGGCCCGGACTGGCCATAGCGGGCACCGGGCAATCCCCCGGTGCGCCGCAAGGGTGGGGGCGGTTTTGAGCCGCTGGGGGCCGATTTTGTTACAGGGCCGATTTTGCAAAATCGGCCCTGCAACAAAATCTGCCGAAAACTGGCCCTAGCACAGTGCTCTGCGGCACCTCCATGCCCCCCGAGTTGTGAGGGGGGCAACCAAGCACTTTGCCAGGGTCGGTTTTGGTTCCCAGTCCGGCCCTGCTAATGTGTCATACCAAGTTTGAGTGAAGTATGTGTGCTTTGCTTTAAGGCCATTTTAGGATGTTGCAAATATCTGTACGCCTATTAACAATATTTTACATCAAGCTATTTTACATACACTGTCACCGGCACAATAGAATTTATGTATTCACTGCTGTAGATCGTGGAGTGCATTTGCGCAGCATAGGGTGCACTACTAGAGTTGCACACTAGCTCTACAAATATGAATTGTCAAAATATTGAATAGTAGCAAGCAATTGTGTGTGACTCTAAAAGAGACCAGGCTATAAGAGGTATTGGAATATATATGAGAAATGACTAGCTTTTAAACATACTGAAGAAATGTAAATTGAGCAACCAAGCCCTAGCTGAATTCTGGTAGATTGGGTGGTGCTTGGATTAACTGTTGGATGGGTTTCTAAAGTAGAGATACAAGGACTGTATAGGCATCGTGACCTCCTGGCTTTATCCAAGTTTGTGAGCTCAATAAACTCGGTGGTTGCAGAATAAAGGTGTTAACGTAGCTTGCAGTGTGGAGAAATGAACACAACTGAGTAAGAAAACTTGGCAAATAAAAAAAAATGAATTCAGATTTGAATCCATTTCCCATCGAGATTCGGTGAAGCAATGCAAGGATATTTGGCTTACAGCACAATGTCTTATGTTGCAGAAAAAAAGTATGCAGTATGGTTCTGCACAATGGAGTTGGAAAATGTCAAATAAGCCGTAGGTCCACGTAGAGATTGTGACAATAGAGGAGTCTGGAGGTGATAAAGGTATTAACTAATGTTAACTTGTTGGAGAAACAGAGTTGCAATTGTTTCACAAGGGAAAGCTAAAAAAAATCCAGAACTGATGGTTCATCTTTACTCTTACCCTTAGGAGAGACTGTGGTGAAAACCGTGGGTTTCCATCTTCATGTCAGAGGGTCAGGAAAAGTTGGAGTAGGGGCATGGAAAATTCATACGTTTGGGCTTGGGGACGAGGATTTCATAACACATGACAAATCTATTCTCCTATTCCAGGTTTTCTGTGAAGACCCTGATTGATCGCTCTTGTTTTGAGACCATTGATGATTCAGCCGCAGAATTTGTCAATTTCGCATCAATTTTGGAACAAATTCTGAGTCATCGACTCAAAGGTACAGTTTAAATTTTTCAATGTTTGTTTATGCAGTACAGAAAATGTCCTGGCCCAAATGCAGTGATATGCCAAGGTCTCTCTTTAAAGAAAATATTTTGGTGCAAATGTACTCTGAGGCATTCAGTGAGGAATATACATCTGGGTACAGAAACATATACTGTTGATGCTGAAAATGAACATCTGATTAGAAGTTTGTCTCCAAAACATGGACATGTTAGACTTATTTTTTTAAATTTTTGGTTATTTTTTTTTCATTGTAGCTTGTGGTGGTGTTTTGTTTAAGATTTGGGCTCCTGGCGTTCTGGTATCAATTTGGTTTACTTTTCCATCTGTATTTGTCATTTCATTTGTATTTAATCATATGTATTTTTTCCTGCATACAAATTAAGCTGCAACTAGTATATCTGCATATTTAACTAATAAAATTGCACTGACACTTGAACAAGTGATGGGTTTAAAAGTTAGGAGCATAGTTGATTCATCTATGAAATGGTAGCATTGTAGTACAAATGTTCACACCCACAGCAGTTTAAGATTCAATATTAAACATACCTTATTAAACTCCTCTACTTGTTAATCGTCCCTGCTGTTAGCTTGGCAGTCTTGATGGACACCATGGAGAATTCTTCTAGAGAGTACCCATTCTTTTTCTGTATTAACCGTAAATACAGCAACAGTTTCTGTCTGTATTTATCCATACAAATCAGTAAAATCGAAAGACTTGTTTATAATATATGGCACAAAGGAAATTTGAAGAATGATCCTGATCTGTGTAGGAAATTCAATTTGCATAACAGCACTGGTAACTGATGTAATTATTTTCATTGTAATGTCTAATTATGTATGTTGATTCATCTGGCATTTTAAATTAATCTTAGTTTGTGTAGCCGCTCACTGACACAATTGAATGTCTTTGCTTCTTTATCCATTAAAGCACACTGAGGAAGAATGAGACAAGATGTTCTGTTTGGCATGTGTGTGTTGGGCCACTAGATTTAAAAGTTAATGCAGAAAAGTTCCACTAGACACATTTGGTTTGCATTGTTTGGTGTCTCACCCCTTACCAATTTCTACTGTATGTATTAACCCCTTAAGTGCTGCCTGGGTGCATTGGCCGACGGCAGCACTACCTCCCCAGTGCTGCGCACGACCATTGGACGTCCATTCAGCACTAGTTCCAATGGACAGCGCAGCACTGGGGAGGAATGTTTAATAGCATCTATGAGGTTAAGAGTTTATATTGTTTAGTTATTTTTTTGTTTTTTTGTTATTCACCTTCCATATTTGTAGTACTGTGTCATATTTTACCTTAATAGTTCCAACCAAAGCATGAACCTAAAATCCTAATCAAAGCATCACTATTTACTCACTTTGAAGGTACTTAATCTTGCCCAGCTATGGAGAAATTGTTAATATGCCATGGTTAATAATTTAATGACTACTCCAAATTCTAATCGTTCTATTGTAGCATTTTTTTAATGGCGTTTAGATGTTTAAGTACCCATGAGGAGGTGGATCTGGGAGGAAAAAAGACTGAGTATTAGTTGTATATTACATTTAATTTACAACACTACCTCCCACTGTCCATTCAATCACAAAGATCCCACGTCTTAATGCGCTACAGGAACTTACTTAAACAGAATTGCTATGTGACGAAAACCTAGAAAAACATTCTGAAATCAGCAATGCAGTACTTGAGTATATTGCTTAAGATTTTCTCAAAGAAATCAATCATTTAATTCTTTAAATAGTTAATGCAAGTTTTAAAAAAGAGAAATATGCAGCATGGGTTTTAGCTGTCACTTTGTGAACTGAATGTCACTCTACAACAGTAAAATATGCACAAACTTCTTCAAATCAGAGTAACAATGTTGGTAAGATGTCTAAAAATCTGAAATTAATAGAACTGGCACACTAGCATGAGCTTAACATGTTTTTTATTTCTTACCAGTTTACATTGCAAAATGCATGGACTGACAATCGAGTGTGTAAGACAGCTGTTAATTTTTTTTAATGTCTCTAGGAAACTAAGTTTAGGGATAGCAGTTTTTTGCTTCTTCCTAACTAAAGTGGGGGAGTATCACCCCACTGCTTTTCCGCAGTGTAGATAAGGCAAAATAAAATGATGATAACATGATGGTATTATCATTTTTTTTTCTGTGTTGAATTGAGTTTTTGGGCAGCGTGGGGCTTGGCTGTTAGCCAGCAGGGTAGGAGTGATTGGTGCACTGTAAGTGCGCATGACGGTTTGGCCTGCTGTCGGGCCAGCCAAACAGTTGTGTGCACTTAGCATGTTCTCCAACCGGCTGCATTGCACAGCCTGGGTTGAGAACATGCACAGACTCCCACTCGGACCAATCAAAACACTGCTGTCATGCAGGTGACTGCACTGTCGTGATTGATTAGGGGAGTGTAGGAGCGGGTTTGCTTCAGATTGACAGAAGAAGACTGAGGAGAGGCTGCAGCCGGCCTGCAGGTAAGTGATACACTTTTTTTTTTTACCCTCTTCCCGCCTCACCGCAGATGCCACTGACAACCTGTAATGTCAGGCCATTCTCAGGATGTTTTTTCAACATGTTTTTTTGAAGCGTATGGATTTGCATTGGTAAGGTGAAACAGAGTAATTTAACACATTATAGCAAATGTTTCACGATTCTGTATTTCTACACTTGTAAAAAACGGTACCTTATTTGAGAGCCTGGGTCTATGAAATAGGATAGGCCCAAAAATGCAACCATGTGAAGTTAGGAAATTAGATTTGGAATAGGTGAGAGAGACCTCCATACTATACAACTACAGTTTTCGCACTAAATCGTTGAACACACAGCCCTTGTTGAAGAGAGAGTTTACAAACATAATTCTTATGTGAAGCACGTCCCTTACTCAATTGAACCATATACCACATGTGGGAAGAAATCATCAAAATAAAACCATGCAAATAAGTCTGTGTAGATACAATAGAACCTCGATATAGTGTGCAAAACAGCAAATAAAGAGCATTAAAGAGAAACCATGAGGCAAAGGACAAAATATACAGAAAGTAAATTGAATAATGCCACGTAGAACAATCCATAGCACATAATTTAAAATGTTCTGTGTTTACCTATAGCAATGAGCATATAACAAAGAGGTAGTAAACATCAATGAAGACCTAAATGCTACATTACTCATCGCAAACTTATGTTACATAGGCTGGTGGGCATAGTCTATGGGACTGAAAAGGCCAAAAAATGTGCCCAACCAAAATAAGAAAGCAGTGTTTAGAAAATATATGTCTGTATTGGCTGTCGTAGACTAGACTGCACGTAGGCTTGGGCCAGTCTGAATACAGGGCAACCTACCTACCTCAGACTTTTATGAAGACTTTCGACCCTGGTTTGCTGCTTTTCACTTGATTAAATGGTAGCCCACTTGTGTCGGGCCTGATCTCTAGAGGGGAACGGGATAAAGCTGTGACCCTGTGAAGTCAGTGTGGTCTTCATATAGCTACTGTTTTGATCAGTTGTCACATATGACATAAAACAGGTATCCCATATGTGTGATTGGGTCTATTAGGATTGCGTGTACCTATGAAGGTAGAATATTTTCTGTTGGTTTGAAGTTTTATAGTATCCTGTGAAATAAATGAGGAAATAAACTTATTTCACTTGTAGTTGGAGGTTTGCAGGGCATTTTGGGTAACAAAATGAGTTTGGTTTCTCAACAGCCATATTACTCTGGATTCCTCACATTTTCTGAAATGAAATGGTCATGGTTGGTAGCGTTTCCTAGATGCCGTCAGATTACAGTTCCAATTACCAGAGCTTTCCTACAGAAACTGAGATTAAATTGGGACTTTGGGGCATAGTTTCGACCAGGAAGTCTGGTAATAAAATCTGTTTGTAACCACGAAAGCCATGCCGCCCAGGATTCCCATGGAAATTCTCTGGGTTCATAGGATTGCCTGGGTGCTGGCTGACCCTGGCCCACATTCTGCAATCTTGCCTCGTGTAGATGGAGCAAATTGATTTAAGGTAGTTTTGCTGAACAAAATGTCCCATTCTGCTCCAAAGGGAGCGGAAAGACTTATGGCCCTGAGGGGGAGAGGCATTTGGCAGGCAGGGGGCATGTGATGGTGTGGCTTAATGTCAGAACTGTGCTCCCTGCACACTAAATTCACTTTTTAGGTATCTATCCTTGGTGGATATCAGGCTTTCTGTGTGTGTCTGAGCCCCAGGGTTTGGAGCAGTGTGTGTCTGATGCCAGTACAGTCTGCCACAGCACCTACAATTTTAAAACCATTCTATCCCTAATGTCTAGTGGGATTTCTTGTTGGTGGGGGGGATAGATTTAGGATAAGATCCTCAACTTGGTCTGAAAGGGGACTGAAAGATTGTGAAAGCCCCAGGCTTGAGAAGTTGTGGCTCACTGTCGGGACATGTCAGCCTCAAATTAACTACCCCAGGTCTCTAATGGGCTTTCTTGCCCAGTGGAGTCGGTATTTCGGGGAGAAAGCGTCCACTCTGCTCCAGTAGGCAGACCCATGGCTGGACAGGACAGCACCCACCAATCCATTTTATATGTAAATCCTATTCGTGGTTTCTAATGTGCTTTCTGCCCGACCTGGGCAGTGGTGAAAAAAGTGCCCTGGCAATTGGCATCCAGCATCTGTAAAGTCTGGCTCCCACACTCTATTTACTTTTCATTGCCCTGTTTTAGTGGGTTTCTGCTCCACTGGGCAAGCAGTTTGGGCATAAACCCACCCAATCTGCCCCCAGGAGAGCAAAAAATTGATACAACCCAGGATAGTGGGGGAAGCTATGACTAATGCTAATGGAACACTCCCCTTTAAGCTGAATGGTTGGATTTCTGCTTGGGGAATCACCCCCTTTGACAATCTCTGATCAGGAATCCACTATAGACGGGTACTACTTGAAATGGGGGAGCCTCCCCTTTCCAAATTTCTATCTTTCAGCTCCTAATACGTACACAGTAAAAGCAGAATGAACATTTAGCTCCTTTTACTTTCAGTTGTGATGACATCAGCACTGCATAAATGCTGACAGTTCATAGTCATTCACAAAACAAAAAGCCTCGGGCTGCAGGGAGATGCTCACCAGCATGAGGTGGGGGCTTGAAAAGTGACGCATAAGAGGGTTTCCCAAACCTTGCTGCCGTCATTTGATGAGCTCGTCCTCGAGACGTTCTGGGCAGCACTGAGAACAAGCACTTGAAAGGATGCTGAAAATTACAACAAACAGCCAATAGCAAGAGGTGAGAGAGCAATATTACTCTAATGTAAAGACAAGGCTCAGTGTAGGCATATTTTAAGATATTGGTGACAATAAAACTTGAAAAGAGATATAGTCTGTTAGACCTGTCAGCCTGGGGGGCAGGGGGCGGTGTCTCACCATCCGCCCCCGCCCCCCCGCCCTCCAAATATTTTGCCTTCACTTCTCCTATTTTAGATAATCTCATGTTGTTGGCTTCAGGACCCCGCATACTCTACCATTATTAAAAAGTGTTAAAGTGCTTCTGCTCTCTCCTTAAAACATGTTTGAATTGGCTTATACCAAATTGGCACATTTCATTTACTTACAAGTCCCTAGTAGATTGGCACTGCATCTTCCCAGGGGTCAGTAAAGTAAATGCTGATTGTGCCAACCAGTTAAGTAGCCCTTTCAGACATGCCTCCTGCCTGCCATTGCAGCCTGCATGTACAGTTTTTAAATTGCAATTTTGACATAACAAAATAAACCTTTTGCTAGGCCAAAACCATCCTTTTTAATATATATGTCCCCCCTAGGACAGGTCCTGATAGCCCAGATGGCAGGGTGCAGTGTAATCAAAAAGTAGGACATGTACTTTAAGTTTTACATTTCCTGGTAGTAAAAAAAAACAATTACATTTGTTTTTTTACTACTGCAAGGCCTACCTCTTCCATAGGATAACATTGGAGTTACAATATTACTTTTAATATACTGTAACCTCCAAATGGGAACAGGTATTCAGTTCATGTTAGTGTCTTTGAAATTGTAATGAGAAATCCTCTCAAGATAAAGTCTGATTTTTAAATTGTAATTTTGAAATATTTCACTATTAGAAAGTTGGCATTTTCCTGGCTCAGCCATTTAGTGCCTGTAGTTTCTCACTGGGTCACATGAATGAGTGTAGCTGACAGTGGGGGCTTTGTGCATTCCTCCCAGACAGCCACACACAACAAAGTGCTTCGGTATGCCTCAATGGCCATCTATGGCCGGATTGGATGGCTGAGCTGGGCACAACCCTATCTGTAGTTGAATAGGTTGTCATCCCTCCACACAAAGGGCTGCATACCCCCGTTTAGTTGCGGCCGGCATAGGTAAGAGCAATGGGAAGGAGCGGTGGTGCAGGAAGGGTTGGAATCAACAGTTGATGGGATAGGTAAAATTAAATAAAATTAACTTACCTTGTGCTCGCCGCATTACCGACTCAGTGATGCAGTGAGCTCAAGGTAAATGGTTTTATTTAATTTTACCTAATCAGTCATCTGTCACCTGCCCCGCCCCACACCACCGCCTCACTTCTCTTACCTGTGTGGACAATGCATGCCCCCTGTAGTTAGTCTTGAGTCGGAGCCGGCAAGAAACTTGTGCACTTAAAAGGGAAACCTCTACAAGCTTCTCCCACTTCAAAGGAGGCTCCTGGTATAAACATTGGACTTAAGACCCACCTCTTTGGTACACTTTCTGGACCTCTAGACATTCTGGTAGAAAAAAAGGACTGCTGAAAGGATTGCCACTGAGCTGGACTGCTGCCCTGCTAGACTGCTGCCTTGCTGGACTGATACCTTGCTGCCCGCCTGCATAAGGGAATGGAGCTGCACCTAAATCCAGGACTCCTAGAGGTACTCCAAGGGTTAGTCTGCTGCCCCTGTTCAGGTACATAAAAGCACCCTCAAGTTGTGCCCCTCTGGTCCTGCACACTTAGTGTGGCCTCCGTGAGGCTGAATTAATGTTTGTAGGCTCTTTACGATGGCTAACGGGCCTACCATATCACTCGCTCTGCTGACCAATGTGAGATGTTCATCCTGATCCTTCAAGCATGGACCGCTTGCAGAAAAGGCCAGCGAAGCTCCAGCCCATCTGTTCACAACAAGAACAGGATCTTGGTGCTACAGCATAGACCATACATGACACCAAACCTGCTATTGGCGCTACATCGACAACTGTCCACAACCCTTCCCTACTCCTTGTGGCCGCCTTCACCAGGGACGGCACTCCTTGCGCTAAACTGAGAAGGTAACATTTCAGCGGGATTAAACTGCTACCAGCATCTGACATGAGCTCCATCTTGGTTGGCCTGAACTTGTGACTTTCTCTCTGTCTTGCATGGCCAAATAGCTGTGATTGGCGCTTTGTGTGTTTGGACATTATTTTCACTCACATTTTTCAAAATTGCATATCTACTGAATGGACTTTTGTCATTTTGGTCTTTATTTATTAAATGTTGCTCTTTCTAAATTTGTGTGTGTTTTCTTGTATTTTCACTTCATTACTGTTTGAAGTGCTGCATAAATACTTTATAAATTGTCTTTAAGTTAAGCCTGACTGCTCTGTGCCCAGCTACCAGAGGGTTGAGCAAAGGCCGATTTGGGGTTTGCTAGTGCCTCACTGACCGGAATTGTGGTTGCTGCATGAGAAGGGTTTCACCATCCTCCACCAGTAACCAAATTCTCCCAAATCTCAATATAAACAGAACCAAAAACGACTAGGACTGAAGGTAACCTAAGTGAAGTAGTGTGGCTCACTGGTTAGAGGCGGCAGACCCGAGAGCAGAGGACGGCCCGGGACCAGGGTTCGATTCCCGGCGCGGCAGGTTTCTGGACCAGGGTCAGCGGACTCGATAATTCTCTCGCCTCGGTGCCCACTCTGATCAGCGACCACACTCGGCAACTCTGGGCATTAGCTTGCCTCATCTTCACTAACGGCCCCACCAGACCGCCGGGGATGCCTGGTCTCACCCTGGAGATACCCATTAAGGGACCATCTCTCAAGGAAGCCAGGAAGGGTTTCGCAGCGGTCGAAGCGCCTTGGGACCCTACGGGTAAGTAGTGCGCTATATAAATGCCAATACATTTACATTTTTACATTTTTACTTTTTGCATTAAAATATAGATTACTGTTGAGACCTTAATTATGCTCCATGTGAGATCTCAGAAATGTAGGTACACTTTTAGCATTGTTATGGTTTGATTCTTTCTCCCCATTCATAGTCCATGAAACAAACAGACTTTGCCCATCTCTACAGAGAGCAAGTATCTTGTTGAAATTTCAGGGTTAGTGAGTGTTAGCCATCTGTTGCACTGTAGGGAGGTTTATCAAGAACGAACGTAATGATTTTCTGTTAAGAAAAATCACAATTTACATGTATTTGTTAGTGTGATTTTAATTAGGGTATTTATAAAATGCCATTGTATCTTAGAGAAGCAACAAAGACTTGCATAGAGAACAGACTACGTTTACAAAAATATTTCAGACATTGAAGGACATGGCGGATAAGTCAACATATTTACAATAGTTTGCCGGCTAAGGCCGGCCAAATGGTCATGCGCACTGAAACTCTCTCCAGCCCCAGCTGCGTTGCTGGGGCTGGAGAGAGCAGGCACAAGCTCCCAGTCTGCCTGCGAGTGCAAGTTGAAAGTGCTCAGGTCAATCCTGATGCTGCTTTCATGCAGCATCGTGATAAGCCGCAATGCATTCTGGAGCCTGTGCCCCGAAGACTGGATCAGAATGCGGCGGGCAGCGGCGTTCAGGAAAGTTATTTTTAATTGTTTTTTTTTAAAAAATGTTTTGTCCCCATAACCCCCCCTCTTCATCTCCCTCCTCTGGCCCGCCACTTTCGCAGGGGATGGACCGCTACTGGAGGGTACCCCTGCCAAAGAGGTTAGATGTATTTAGTTTCAAGGGAGGGAAACAAAAGCTGGGTAGACCATCCAGTGAGATTCCTGTACAATGTGCTTTGTTCCCGTGATTCAGGTACTCCGAATTTTTTTTTTGTTTGTTGCTATTTTTTGTTGAATTCATTGGTGTAGTTCAAAGGGTGCCCTTGTGCAACTATCTGGCGACATATTTGTGACTCCTTCTTGCATGTTTTCTATTTTGCACGTTTGGATTCCTAGTCCTACCAGTGCTTGACTTTAGCATTTAAAGGACATCTGGGAAACTGGTGGGGGAATCTGGCGACCTCTAGCGTCTGTCCTGGAAAGTAGAATATACACCTGGGTGGTGAATTCAAGGAAGACCTGAATTGTGCAAACAAATTCCTCTGTCCAGTCAGATGGTAAAAAAGGGCCAACTAGGATTTTCACTCAAATGTATTTATCCTGGTGGTGCAGTGAATTGCCATGCAGGGATGTCTCCACCCACTGGACTTCCCCATCCCAGCGAGTATCGAGGACACCTGCTGCGGTCACACAAAGACCACCAGGAATTAAGCTAGCGGCAGTATAGTCTAATTCTCTGCAGGCTCCACCAGGGGATAAAATGCCAATTTGGTACCTGCAATCGGAGGAGTCTTGGTAATGGACCTCTTTTCAGTGACCATACTCCCATGCCTGTGTGGTCCAGCCGAGAAGTTTGCCACTCTGTGGTAAGCCCGTTGCTGGATCACATCCCTCAGCCGTACCGACCCCTGTGAAATGGGCATTAGCATTCCCGCAAGTGGTAAAAAAAGTTTCTACCCATATGGCCCTAAAACCAGTTATCTAATGGTGACTGACATTTTCGTGTCTTGTAAGTTTATTATTTTTTACCAGCATCACTGTCCACGTGATAAAGCCTGATTAGGAAACTTTTTATGGTGATCCCATGACTTGTACTCATTGATGGGATGATATCACTTATGTTATCTCTAAAGGATATGCACGTAATATGCTAGCACAAGGTGAACAGCTGTTTTGGACTTGCAACTTCTTGTTGCAAATGGATGTGCTGGTGTTAGTAGAGCATGAACTTACCTGGAGAGCAAGGGAGCGCTGAATGGGGCATGATTTATTGTCAACTTTATTTGTCCATCGCTGCCAACTCGGTGGTAATGAATGGATAAGAACAGCGCTGAATCAAAAAATCTCCCATGATGGTCATTTTAATTCCTTCTCAAATAATTGCTTTTTGAAAGAAGTTTTCTCTTCGTGACACACGTGTATGCAATTACTATTGAGAACACGCGTGTCTTTTTCTATCAATCTTAGTTCATTCATAATTAACTCCGAGGTAATGTTTTCACTTCAGTAATTACTCTTATTTAAACAATGATTGGAAAGTACGGCCTTTGTATCCTAAAACTATTAATTAAAATCGAGGCCCGCCATCGCGAAAACCTGTTCTATTATTGTACAGTCAGACAGACCGCACTGCAGGCTGGCTTCCAAATATTATCGCGTTTCCTCACTGGCTCATATTTCAGATTGTCCTTTCCATGTGTATTGAAAAACGCGGGCAGTTATGTAACTGACCCCAGAAAACGTTACTAATTAAAATTTCTAATGTGCAGGTATAAAGAGTGTTTACGTATAAGACTTTTGCCACGGGCTGCAGCTATTTTTTGGAGGAGGCTCAGTAAGTACATACAGTTTATTATCTCTTTAACTCATGCACGCTCCTTCCCTTTGCTGCCGTAACACTCTAGGCGCCATCACTGCTTCCAGTCCATATTTCCGCACCACCTACTCTCTCTCTGCCTTCAAAAACAAACTTAAAACATGCTAGTAGCTTAACGGCTCCATTTGAAAGAATAACCTCTCTCTGCAGGACCGGACAGGCATTTAATCCACTGGACATTTCCCTGGGGGGGTGTGTAGAGTTGCCGGGTCATGGCCCAGCCCATTGTTGAGGTCTACATAGGGGAGGCGTGTAGAAACCCCCTGGGTGCGTAACATAATGGATGTGGCTGGCGTACACCAGCAGAGTAGCAATAAATAGCCTGTGATTCCGGGCGTGGTCAGTTGGAAGACCACCACCATAACTGTGTAATCCCTGTGGACCAGTAGGCCCCCAACCAACAAAATTACATTGCCATTCAAGCTAGCTCCATGGGTAGTTATTGAAATCAAAGGCACAAGAGTGACCACAAGGAGAGGCCTGGAGTATGTGACACTGAACTTCTCCCAATTTAAAAAGGTCCCAGAGGGGGCAACCACAGGTTTTTGCTAGCTAACACTCCGGAAGTTGTTGTGGTGAGCAGCACTCAAGATACCGACAGCCAGTACGAGCAAAAACCTGATATCTGGGGATTCTCGGAGGACCTGTTTGGGACACCATCACCCCACCACCCTCAAGACTCTGAGGCAGCGCCCTCAACTGCTCTCTGCAGGAGCACAAGAACAACTAATGCCCCGTGACATGGAGAGTCTTCACCAGAGCCCTCGACAAGGGGTGAACAAGGACATTAACGGCTACATCCACACCCCAAGCTGTCTCAAAAGAACAAAGGCTTTACATCCGGTTAACCAGAGGACTATCATGAAACATGCAGTCAGGGGCGGCTCCTCCACTAGGGCAGAGGAGCTTTGCACCACTGCTTTCTCACTGTGCGAGAAAGCCAAATCATAAAATGGTAATAACTTCCCATTATTACCATTCTATGTTTAGTTGCGGGCGGGGGCTGCTCTGCGAACAGGGGAGGAGTGGTATGCCCACTACTGAGGGCGTAATGACTGTTTGGTCGGCCCTCTGGGGCTGTCCAAACAGTCATGCACACCCTGCCCTTTCTCCATGCAGGGTGCAATGCAGCCTGCAGGTAGAACATAGTTACAAAAAGGGTAAACCCGGAGTCACTGTGACCTGAGTACTAAATGGTATGCAAGAGAGGGGTCACAGTGCATTGAAACATTTACATAAACAAGGGAGGAACCTGAATCCTAAAACTTTATCAACCATTTCAAAGAAACAAAATAGCAATCAATTTACAACCAAGGTTATTTAATCACATTAGAAGTCCAAGTGTACAAAATTGACTTTGCAGGAAGGCAATATTACATAATTAATAACTCACATAGGCGGTGCCCAGAAGGGGCGAGGAAGTGCAAGGTAATTTAGTGATGGGTAGGGTAGTTGAAAGGTAGTGACAGTAAATCACAAACCCTTCCGGTATATAGATTTTTATATACCAAATAGCCAACGTCTAAACATTAAAGACCTACTGCCATACAACTCATGTAAAATCCATAGTATACTGGGCAAAGCTACTAGTTTTTACCATAAGTGTAGCGGCGGGAAGGAGTTAATTAACACAGTCGAACTGTTGGGAGAAACTGGGGCTCCAGTGCTCTCCAGCTTGTGATAACAGGTAGAAAGAGACGTCACCTAAATAATAGAGGTGACCATTAGCCAGTGATCTCGGCACACAATAAAATAAGAAAGTGTGTTAATGGGTCATAATGCACTTACTAGTAGTGCGCCAAAAACGGGGCAGTGAGGCATTCGTTGTAAAGTGATCCTTCTTAATAGGACGCGTGGATCTCAAGCGATCACGTTGGGTATTTCAAAAAAACTGAATTAATCCAGGGAAGAAGCAGATTCAATCTAAAGTGGAGCATAAAAACAGCTAAAGCTTCACTCGAGTGCCAAACAATCCCGAATGGATGCAATAATTGTGACATGCAAATCATTAGGGCTGAATACCTGGGCTAAGCAGTGAAACCCGAGTGGTCTAACGGGCGAATGTTAAAAAACCCAATAGTTGATGGTTGCTTCAAAACGGGTGCCAGGCAGAGGTTAGAGCACTTAAGGCTGCGTGCGGGTGTAACGCAAGGGCGCTGATCTAAGAGCTTAGTCTGGGCGGCATGCGGCTGCGCTGTTAATGGGCGGCCCAGCGGCAAAGTATAGATAAATCAAAAGGGTGTATCTACTGTAAACACCATTTAGGGCAGAGAAAAGTATTCCATGGTAGATTAAACCCAAAGCGGTGGTGAGGCTGCCACATATAAATTCAAAAGGTGTATCTGTTGGAAACACAGTTAGGTTCGAGAAAGCTACTTCATAACAAATGGAGCCCGGGGTTGAAAAAAGCACTGCCATTAATGGAGAACACTAGTTGCAGTCGGGTCAGCTGAATAATATGGGATGCCACAAAAAGCCAAGTCATCCGTCAATAGACGGCAGGACAATCAAAAAACAAAACAATTGGTACGCGATAGAACGCAAATGCAAACTAACACGCATAACACGTATGGCAAATGCGGCGGAAAAGTGAAATTAAGACATCATGCTAGGGCGCCATCGTGGGACTGTGAACGGTAGGGTGTTAATCGAGGGCGAAGACCAGCCAAAGCGCTGGCTTACCTGCGATTTCCCGTGGTGGTGTCCTTCACAGCAACCAGTGTTGTGAGCATCACTCATTTATGTAGGAAAAAATAACGCTTCTAGCGTGCACGCTTGGATTAAGCGTGACGCGGGGGCGTCGTCAGACAGTAAAGAAACACTACATCAGGCGCCATAGAGGAAATTGGTTTAGGGTGTCAGTAAGGATGAATTTAAAAAAACAGGGACTAGAATGAATTGTGAGCGAGGGAGTAAACTTAGACCATAATAAATAGAAAAAGCTCTACAAATCAGATTGCAATAAAGGTTACCATTGTGGTTATCTAAAATGTCCAGCTAGCATTAAAACATTATCTCAACGGTCAGAGGGATTGTATTCACATTATGTTGTGTCAGCGGTAACTGGGCTGAGGAAGTTAAAGTAAAATAAGCAAATTTTTTTTACTAAGAGGCATATCGTGCATTTTAAAGGCCTTGTATCAAGGGTTGCACACATGTACAAGGTTTTATGGATAAGATCTGATCTTGGAAGGCCACGCATTTCAGTTACATTCAGGTAAGTTAAAAATTACTCATCTCCACAGTTGGGGTGTAAATGCCAGATTTTGCACTGTCCATACATTAGCACCCAAGCTGGAAAAACAACATACAGCATGGGCAGAAACAATTCAGTGTTAGACATTTAATTGCGTAGGCCCAAACATGCCAATTGTGCATTGCTCGTGTCTTGTTCATTAAGCCCATTTGCGATAGTCAAATTTAATCATCCATTTTGACTCCCTTACATTGAGGATTGAGCCTCTATCACCTCCTCTAGGGCCTAACTCCGCTTTTTCAAGAACCAGCCATCTCATTTGATCTGGCGAATGCAGTCGGTTCACAAAGTGATCGACGAGGGGCGCTCCCTGCACTTGGCAACGTATCCTACTCTGGTGTTAAAGTATCCTTGCCTTGACTTTCTGTTGGGTTTGGCCCACGTACAGCAGGCCACAGGGGCAGAGAATTCCATAGATGACATTTATGGAATTGCAGTTTGTAAAACCTTTCAGGTCCAATGTTTGCTCATTATGTGTGAAGCTTTTTGTCTGTAGTGTGGTGGCACATGCTTACACTGCCCACATCGGTTATAGCCTTTAACAGGTGGCAGATTCCACATTGATTGTATCGTGGGATCCTTATCTGTAGCTAGGAAAGAGTTGACTACATGATCTTGAATACTTTTTGCTTTGCGGAAGGCATGCATCGGTGGCTCTGGTTGTTTGTCATCCGCCACCAACCCCCAGTGCCGGTTGATCACCTTTTTTATGGCATTACTTTTGTTAGAAAAAGTGGTCACACAGATTAATCTTTGTGTAGCAGGATCTGGTCTGCTTCGTGGGGTTAGAAGGAATTCTCATGGGCTTTTCTGCGCCCTTCTGATCATTCTCCTCGGCTAGCCACGGCTCATTAGTCTGGTACTGAGGATGTCAGATTCCTTCAAGTAGTCTGGTTTTTTTTGGAACAGTTTCTTTTGATGCGCAAAAACTGGCCCACCGGGAGATTGTCCCGAAGTGCCCTGGGGTGGTGGCTGCTGTACCTCAATAGTGAGTTTCTCTTAGTTGGCATTCGGTATAGGGTGGTATACAGTTCGTTGTTTTCATGACAGATCTTGACGTTCAAAAAGGCGATTTCCTTGTGATCGGACTGCTTTTTAAATTTAATATCAGTACCACATTGGGCCAATTGTGAAAGATGTCGAGCTCAGTTTCAGTGCCCGTCCAAATCAGCAGGATGTTGTCTATATAGCGTCTCCACAGATCAATCCTCTGATGGTGTGGGTTGTTGGAAAAAAATGAAGGACTGTTCGAAATTATCCATATAAATGATGGCCAAGTCTTGGTCAAAGGCTGCCCCCATAGCCTTGAAATACAAAACAATTATTTTTCATTATTATTATTTTTATTGTCGATGAATTTAGTTGGCACCTCCACTGGTGCTGGACATCTGTCGAGGTAGGTAGTTATGACCTCCAAGGCCGGGTCTTGTGGGATACTAGTGTAGAGGGAAACCACATTGCAGGTTACTAGCAACTGTTCCACTGGGTTATATGGGCGCTCGTCAATTCGTGCTATAACTTGCATAGTATCCCACAGGTATGCCAAAGTGTTCTCCGCAATAGTCAATATATTTGCAGAGGGGTTCGAGGAGGGCGCCACAGCCAGATACTATTGGCCTCCCTGACGGATTGGATATGTCCTTGTAGATTTTTGGTAGCGTATATATTGTAGGTAGACGGGGTGAAGCTGGTTCAAATATTGAAACTCTAGTTCGCTCAAGAAACCGAGATCGCCCACGAGAGTTCCTTCTAACCCCACGAAACAGACTAGATCCTGCTACACAAAGATTAATATGCATGACCACCTTTTTTTTATGGCATTGCTTTTGGTAGAAAAAGTGATCCAACCGACACTGGGGGTTGGTGGCGGTTGACATTCAACAACCAGAGCCACCGATGCATGCCTTCCGCAAAGCAAAAAGTATTAAAGATCATGTAGTCAACTCTTTCCCTACTACAGATAAGGATTCCACGATGCAATCGATGTGGAATCTGCCACCTGTTAAAGGCCATCACTGATGTGGGCAGTGTAAAGCATGTGCCACCACACTTTAGACAAAAAGCTTCACACATAATGAGCAAACATTGGATCTGAAAGGTTTTACAAACTGCAATTCCATAAATGTCATCTATGGAATTCTCTGCCCCTGTGACGTGCTGTATGTGGGCCAAACCCAACAAAGGCAAGGATACTCCAACACCAGAGTAGGATACGTTGCCAAGTGCAGGGAGCGCCCCTCATCGATCACTTTGTGAACCGACTGCATTCGCCTGATCAAATGAGTTGGCTGGTTCTTGAAAAAGCTGAGTTGGGCCCTAGAGGAGGTGATATAGGCTCAATCCTCAATGTAAGGGAGTCAAAATGGAGGATTAAATTAGACTCTATCGCAAATTGGCTTAGTGAACAGGACACTAGCAATGCACAATTGGCATGTTTAAGCCTATGCAATTAAATGTCTAACACTGTGAATTGTTTCTGCCCACGCTGTGTTAAAACTTAGGCTACAACGTCAACATTATCGGCGCCATCTTGCCCCCCTTTCGAGCCCATTCGTGCGCGTAAGCGGCAGCCATTTTGAGTACCATGGCCTCTCTGCCCCTCGCTGATAGCCAGCGCGACTCTCTCTCTCTCTCTCCTAACCTCGCAAGCATCCCCCGCACGCTGACAACCCCCACTCTCACATGCCTTGAGTCATAAACCCCTCTTCAGTGCAGCTCTGCCTCGGAACCCCATCCTGTTCCCAGCGCGACACCTCCCCTCATTCCTTTCATGGTCCCGGGTCCTTTGATAAAACCTCCTTTTCCTGTGTGCCCGTTTGTCTTCCTCGTTCCCAGGCCGCCACCTGGCCCTGTGGATACTGTTTATTGCCCCCCTGTACAGTAGGAAGCTTCCCCCATCAAAGGACCCTCGAGTTGATCAAAGCCCCCACCCTATGAGATCCGATCAACCCCACACATTCCGTGAATCGGCGGAATATCCAGCTGCGCGATAATCATCACCTGTTGTGACCGGGGTGGGGACTCCAACTGTAAATGTGTGTGGGAACGGGCCTGAAGGGGGGATTCCGAGGATGTCTTTCCGTACATCAAAGTATTGACAGAGATGTTTCATACAATAAAGCAATAAACTCGTGTATAAGAGGCCAGGCCTCAGAGATGCGGTTAGAGCACCTCGAGGATACCCTGTTGTCTGATTTGATGTGTTATGCTCTGTGGGAATAAAACTTCTGTTTCCAGCCTTCCAGTCTCCAGCGCCTGCCTCTTTGTTTGGTAACTTGAGTGGGTATAGAGGCGGTTAACGCCGGGCAACTCTGAAAAAGGTCATCGGCCCTACCTTTTTCCACAATTGGCGTCCCAAACGTGGGGCCCATCAGCGACTCGTGGATCCAGTGGGAGAGGTCCTGACGACAGAGTGAACGACTGCAACGATCGGGAGAGCTCCTGTCCGATAGACCCTCTTCTGACAGCCGATCATCCGAACTTCACTGGTTCTGAACAGACCTCTCTCGAGTGATCTACGGTCCTGACTGGGAACCATCAGGAGTCCGCGAGGATCACGAAGAATAGAGGACGATCGGGCGCTGGATTCGGAAGACAAGAAACTGTCCATGCGGTCCGGGTAAGGTCGTGTAAACACGACGAATTGCGAAATGATTGTTTGATTGTTTGGAAAATACTAGTATTACTCTTTTGTTGATTTGTCTGGAGATTCGCTGTCTGCAAACGGAGAAACAACAGGCTCTCTCTTTGCAAACAGTGAAGGATAGGTAACGCAGACTTTTGTCCCCATTGTAATCCGTCGTGCCTATCTTCCTCCCCCACTGATTGATTGTTTGGCCCGAACTGCTGTTCGTGGATTGTTCTCTGGAGATTCTCTGTCTGCAAACAGGGAAGAACAGGTTCTCTCTTTGCAGGTAGTGAAAGGGTAGGTAACGCAGACTTTTGTCCCCGTTGTAACCCGTCGTGCCTACTTATTCTCCCCATTGATTGTTTGATTGACCGAACATTGACTGTTCGATATTGGTTCTCTTTGAGGTATTCACCGCCTGCAAACAACGAAGAATAGAAATATTCTGTCTAGTCTTTGCACGCAGTGATAAGATAGGTAGTGCAGACTTTTGTCCCCGTTGTAATCCGTCATGCCTGTCTTCTCCCCACTGATTGGTAGCCTGTTTAGCCCGGACCGCTTATTAGAGATGAACCATCCGGCTCCTCTGGAAGGCACCCCTAATAAGGACATGTTCATGAAGCATGGATTGATCGCTATAGTTTATAGCAAGCTGTGGCATAAATATACGAAAAAGGATCGAGAAAGTCAGTGGCCACTGATAGGATCCTTCGATGAGGATAAAATAAGCGCGCTAGAAATAGCCCTTGGTAAACACAAGACAACGCCCACTATGCTTGATAGTCTCGGCATGTGGCGCAAAGAAATCGAACAGCGTAAAAAGAGAACTGAGAGTAGGCTGGGAAAAGAGCTGCGAAAGGCAGCCCACCTAGCTGCTCAGAAACTAGAAGAAGAGATTAAGGAAAGAGAGGAAGCCAAACAGAAACTAGAGGTGGAAACATCAAGCCAGTGTCCGGTTAGAACGCCCTCTACGCTCTATCCTGAATTGCCCTTGAAACAGCGAGCCAACGATGATCTGCTGTTAGGTCCTCCGATCATCTACATGCCCCCTCCATATGCCCCTTCCCAACCCTTAGCACAGCACCCACCACCCCCAAGCACAGACGAGAGTAGTACCAGAGCTTCGGCCCCCGTGGCCTCTGTGCCGGCCGAACCCCTTGTATAAGGTACAACACAAGCGACAGTGTTAAATGACCCAGAGACCCGGAAGGCTGATTCTGCAAGAACGAACAGATTAAGCAAGGATGAGCGAGCAGGGATTGACAAGGTAGTGAGGACATTGGTAGAAAGAAAGGAAAGTGAAGAGCACGTCACGGACATGTTCAACACTTATACAGGGAGCCACAGACGACATTTTACTGTACGACTGTGTTACCACATCTTGAATGCGTACGAGGACCGATATCGAGAAAAAGGTCCCGAGAGCCTAACTACTCTGTACAGGAAGGTCGATATCGGGGATGAGGGTGAGTGTGATGTGACGGACCTCCTTACGCGTACGCTTGAGGTTTTCCGCCACCTCACTGAACAGGAATCGGAAGCTAAACCCCGACACCTGTAGCAACCGAACCCCAAACTGAGCGAGCTAGCACCATGATGCCAATAAGAGAGGCTGCCCCCTACTGGGTTCCTCCACGAGGTCTAGGAACTCACGATGACGTCAACCACAAAGATGCAAGAGGGAGGGTAGTGTACAACTGGGTCTACCAGCCATGGGATCGGCAGGATATTCTGACGTTCCGGAAATCTCTGCCTGATTTACGTAAAAACCCCACTGCCTTCTATACTGAATTAGGTACAGCCCTAGGTTCAACGATTATGACCCTGGCTGACATCGATTTGTTTTTCGGGTTATGCCTACCAGCTGATGTGTGGAAGCAAATCCGGAAAGTCGACCACCTTGAGCTGTTCGGACATACCTGGTCACAACTCGATGACATAGATGGGCAACGAGAACCTGGACTGAAACCTTTGAAATCCATTTTAGACCTCCCAGATAAAATCGTGCAGAAATTGAAAACCCTGATTCCAGAAAAGAAAGTGGACTGGTCGATAGTAACGGCTTGTCGTCAGAAACCCCAGGAGGATGTATCGGAATACTTCTCCCGGTTTGAAACAGTGTTCTCCGATTACAGCGGCCAGGACATGACCACTGCAATCGGACACCATCTGTTTGTCCAAAATTATGTTAAAGGTTTGTCACCGGAGGTCTCCCAGAAACTGCAGGCCAGCGAGAGTAGTTGGGCAGCCTCCAAACCTGCGGCTATCCTTCAGATGGCCCAATATTACGAACACCAGAAAAACGAAAACGATAGAGCGACAGAGAAAAAGAAGAAAGACTTAAAAGAGAGGGTGATGATTGCGCAATTGCAAGGGGTGACTATAGGACGAGAGCAATACAAAGGAAACTATCAGACGAATGTCCCTAAGAACGCACCTCCTAAAGACCGCACCTCGACACCCCACATTGGACGTACAGACATTAGAGAGGACCAGTGCGCCTTCTGTAAAGGATTCGGCCATTTGAAATCCCAGTGCCCGGTTCTTTCAGAGATGAACAGAAATAGGGACCCCAAGGACGTAGCGGGTGGACCAAGAAATAGAGGGCAGCAACGGGGGCCCTCAAATGACATGACTAACGATAGATCAAACAGACCGAATACATTTGACCGACCCAGACAGAATCAGTACCAACAGTCTGACTGCGACGATGCCCACGACTTTGCATAGGACTGCCAAGGGCAAGGGAGGGATCCAGTCGAGCTCTATGTTGACCAGCAAGGTCCTTATGTCACTGCTAAGGTCCTGGGTACAAAGTCTCCATTTCTGGTAGACACTGGCGCAACACGTAGTGCGTTATCTAAACGACTGATTCCAAGGGCACCCTTGTCTGGCTCACTTGTAACATCGATAGGTTTCGATGGAACGCCCTCCACTAACCCTTTGTCCGCTCCGATCCCCTTCGACTTAGAATACAATACCACTGACACAACGTTTTTGCTTTCCTCCAATACTCCTGATGCCATTATGGGACTTGACTTACTGAAACACTTCCGAGCGACCATTAGATGTTCCCAAGACGGAGTTCGAGTTTTCCTGTACGACAACCCCATTCTGCTTAGACATTGCCCTTCCCGACGCATGTTTTCTATCAATGACGCTGACACATCCCTGCTTGACACTCTGCCTCCGTATTTGTGGGCCAAGACGGATTCGGACGTAGGGCGCATGATGATTGACCCAGTGCACATTACTGTCCGACCAGACGCAATACTCCCAAAACTTCCACAATATCGGATATCGCCCGAGGGCGAGAAGGCATTGGTAAGGATTATTCAGTCACTGATAGACGCAGGAGTGGTAGAGGAAGTGATTAGCAACGTTTGCAACAGTCCTATCTTGCCCATCATCAAGAAACAAGGGGAGGGGGATGAGAAAGCATACCGCTTCATCATCGACCTTCGAGAGATCAACAAAGTGGTTGTACCCCAGTACCCCGTGGTCTCAGACATCACCACTATCCTGACCTTGATTCCTTCTACTGCCACCACCTTCACTGTCATTGACCTCAAAAACGCATTTTTCTCTATCCCCATCCACCCAGACAGCCGATATCTCTTCGGCTTCACCCTAAAAGCCCGCTCATATAGGTTCTGCCGAGCACCCCAAGGCTACACTGAAAGCCCCAGTATCTACAGTCAGGCCCTCAAGTCCAGTTACCCGATGGAGTGGTGTTGGTACAATACGTCGATGACATCCTTTTGGCGGCCGACACCACTCCACTGGCAGTCACAGCCACCATTCAACTCCTGCACTTCCTTGCGGAAAATGGCCACAAGGTCTCCAAAAAAAAGTTGCAATTCTGCCAACCCCAGGTCACTTACTTAGGCCACCTCCTGTCCAAAGACGGAGGGAAACTTACTCCCGACCGGATCCAAACCATTCTTGAAACCCCTGTCCCTAAGACTCAGAAACAGGTCCGCTTCCTACTAGGCCTCACCTCCTTCTGCCGACAGTGGTTACCAAACTTCAGCCTCATTGTGAAACCGCTGCTTTCTCTGCTAGCTAAAGATGTCCCCTTCCCACTCCCTTGGACCCCTGAGTGCCAAACCTCCTTCACGGAACTACGAGATGCCCTTTGTTCGGCCCCTGTCCTAGGTACCCCCGATTACACAAAGCCCTTCTCCCTCTACACTCACGAAAGGGAGGGGTGCGCTTTATCTGTCCTAACCCAGTCCATTGGCCCAAAGCAACGACCGTGCGCTTACTTCTCTGCCACTCTTGACCCTGTAGCCAGAGCCTTACCTGCCTGCCTTCGAGCTGTAGCTGCCGCTGCTATCTCTATCCGTCAGAGTGAGGGGATCGTACTCTCGAATTCCCTCACGGTACTAGTACCCCATGCAGTTGACACCCTTCTGAACCAAACCAAGACGCAACACCTGACGAGTGCACGACTGACTGGATACGAGCTGACTTTGCTTGCACCCCATATCACCCTGAAAAGATGCACCACACTGAACCCGGCAACTTTGCTACCCCTACCAGAGAACGATCCCAATGTGCCCCCTGTACACGACTGTGTGACTCTCACGGACGAACAGACTAGAAGTAGGGTTGACCTCAGAGACACGGCTTTTCCTGACCCTGACGGAGAGCTGTGGGTGGACGGCTCTTGCATCAAACTCCCCGATGGCACCACTTCAGCTGCCTACGCAGTCACCACAGCTCGAACTGTAGTCAAGACAGCCCGCATCACACAACGATCTGCCCAGGCAGCGGAACTGATTGCCCTGACACGAGCATGCATCCTAGCAGCAGGAACCACAGCGAACATTTACACCGACAGCCAGTATGCCTTTGGGGTGGTTCACCATTTTGGGCTCCTTTGGAAGGAAAGGGGATTCTTGACCTCACACGGCACCCCTATCTTGCATGGAGATTTAGTCTCCGCCTTGATCGAAGCTGTCCTTCTCCCCAAAAGACTTGCGGTCATCAAATGCCAGGCACACAAAGTGACAGACATTATTGGACAGGGAAATGCACTAGCGGACCTCACTGCACGAGCGACAGCTGAAAATAGGACGACAACACGCATGTACGTGACCAGGTCACAAGCAGAAAAATGGACCGGCACTAGGGACACTGTTAGGGACATTCAAATGGCTAGCACACAACGCGAATTGACTGAATGGGCACGGGTGGGATTAAAGGACGATGAAGGCTGCTGGCGGACAAAAGACGCAAACAAATGGTTGTTACCTGACTCATACCTGATTCCCATACTGACTATGGCACACTCCCCTGCTCACATAGGATCAGCCCCCATGATTGAACTTGTCTCCAGAGTTTGGCACAACGATAAAATCACGGACTCCGCCAAACGTCTGGTCCAACAATGCCTGATATGCCTGCAACATAACCCTGGGAAAGGAACTGTGGTCCCCCGAGGAGGGTTTCGGGTTCCCAACCACCCATTTGAAGTCCTACAGATGGACTACATCCAACTAGACAGATGCCAAGGCCTGAAATATGTGCTTGTAGTGGTGTGCATTTAGCAAGTGGGTGGAGGCATACCCAACCCGTGATAACACTGCTATGGCCACTGCAAAAGTACTGCTAAAAGAATTCTTCCCTCGCTACGGCCTTTGTCGAATTTTATGGAGCGACAATGGCCCCCACTTCATAGCCGAAGTCATCCAGCTCATCTTAAAGGGGCTGGGTATCACACAAAAGTTCAACGCAGTCTTCCACCCCCAGTCTGCTGGACTAGTCGAGCGACACAATGCCACACTGAAGTTAAAATTAGCCAAGATAGTGGCTACCACAGGACTGAAATGGCCAGACGCTCTCCCACTGGCATTGCTATCAATGCGTTCCACCCCCACCAAACACCACCTGACACCATACGAGGTCGTTTTCGGCCGGCCCATGAGCGTCTGGTCTGCACCTAAACCAACCTCCATTCATGACGTCCCGGACGTCCTAATGTCTGATTATTTGTACAAGTTAACTGAAACTCTGTCTGTCATTCATCAGCAGGTGCAGCAGGCCATCCCCGATGCTTCCAGGGGTCCGGGCCACGACATCCAACCGGGGGACTATGTACTAGTCCGGAATTTTCAGCGGGCGAAGAGTTTGGAACCCCGGTGGACGGGCCCCTGGCAAGTACTGATCACCACCCGGACGGCGCTTCGAGTGGAGGGGAAACGGCACTGGCTGCACGCACACCACTGCAAGAAGGTCTCCTCGACCCTGGCCACGACAGAAAACATCGACAACCAAGAAGAGCTCCTGAGCAAGGATCGACCATCACTGAACTGCTATCCTGACACCGAGGCACTTGAACTTGCCAAATTCTCTGATCCCACTGTGCCAACCAGAGAAGGGTATTACCTGCGTCGAAAGGAGGGAGCTTCGGCTAAGTAGACCACGGACTGAGTTAAATCTCAGAACGGTGACCTAAACACTACCAAGGGTTACCCGGAGAGAAGCTAAACAAAGTCGGTGGTTCTGCCCGCTACCGAGCACCTTGAAGATGATGGAAGCGCCAGATAAGAAGATGATGGAAGCGCCAGATAAGAAGATGATGGAAGCAACAGGAAATACCCACTACAGGAACCCAAAGACTGACAATATGCACAAATCAAAGACAATCGCCTTCTTCATTGTCTTCCTCTTTTGCCTCCTCCTTATGACTTCCTTCTGGATCTTGGAGGAAAGCACACCTGCTCATCAGATACTGTTAACAACTGCACAGCCTACCACCATGAAAGAACATTATTTGATCTCTCTCTCCTCAACTCAGAGAAAGGCGAAAGGAGTTCTGGAACAACTCTTTTGTGCAGCTACTCCACCAGCACAATCTCGCCACCAATGCCACCAACTGCTGGATCTGTGGGTTGCTACCCCACGCCACTGGACATTCGATACCTTTCATCCCTTCACCCTTCTCAATTCACGGCTCCTGCCTTGCTTGGCTGATCCTCCTGCAAGAAAGCTATAAGGACAATGCCACCTCCAGCAAAACTATGACGCACTTCTTTCATGAGGTCTGGCGAAACAAAACAAAGACAAATTTCTGCCCGCAGACCTCCAACGACTCTATCCACATGGACATCCCTGCTAAAGAACTAATTGAAATGCAGGTGTTAAACAATCCAACCAGACCCACCTTCTCCTACTTGCGGAAACGAACGGCTGCCACTCTGACTGTGGCCCTGTCTGTCATCAACGTCACAGGCCACATGTGCATAGAAGGGCTTGGGACACAGCTGGTAGGCCGCAGTGCTTGCCGTTTCACCAGAACTTTGGACTCTACCGATCCACCTTCCTTTGTATCCTCTCCAAATATGTACTTTGTTTGTGGCACAAAGGCTTACACCTGGCTCCCCAAAGGCTGGGGGGGCACTTGTTTAATCTCCTTCATCCTTCCTCCGACCTATGTGGCCCCAGCAAATCACCATAGACAAAAGCGAGCCAAGGACATTGAACAAGCCGACTCAACAGGAGCACAGTTCCTCAATGCTATGAAGGGACTTGTTCCACTCTGGGGCCCGATGGCAAACAGCCGTGCCATCCGACATCTGACTCAGGCAGTCGAGACAACAATGAACATCACAGCTGGTATTCTTGCTAACAACACAGCCGAACTTCAAGCGGTCCGCCTGGTGGCTCTCCAGAACCGCCTTGTTCTAGATGTGGTTCTTGCAGACCGTGGTGGAGCATGCCGCATTATTGGGTCCAGCTGTTGTACATATATACCGGACAATTCACCCTCAGTATACAAGGCCATCAAACACCTCCACAGACTCTCTTCAGAAGTCCACCAGGAACAGGAAGAATGGTCGCTTGGTGGTTGGTTCTGGAACACCGTTAAGAACTGGGGCTGGAGACTGTTTACCATTATCCTCATTCCTGTAGTTGTTATATGTGGGTTGTGCTTAGGAATTCAATGCCTGCCGCCTTTGTGTTCCTTATGTATGAATTGTATTTGCCCTAAGACTGTGGACTTTGGAAATGAACGCATGGGAGCATTATATGATGCCGAGGTTAGGAATTTGATGAAGATCGACATCGAGTAGGCAAGCTGGCTAGATATGTTGAAAAGGGAGGACTGTTAAAACTTAGGCTACAACGTCAACATTATCGGCGCCATCTTGCCCCCCTTGCGAGCCCATTCGTGCGCGTAAGCGGCAGCCATTTTGAGTACCATGGCCTCTCTGCCCCTCGCTGATAGCCAGCGCGACTCTCTCTCTCTCTCTCCTAACCTCGCAAGCATCCCCCGCACGCTGACAACCCCCACTCTCACATGCCTTGGGTCATAAACCCCTCTTCAGTGCAGCTCTGCCTCGGAACCCCATCCTGTTCCCAGCGCGACACCTCCCCTCATTCCTTTCATGGTCTCGGGTCCTTTGATAAAACCTCCTTTTCCTGTGTGCCCGTTTGTCTTCCTCGTTCCCAGGCCGCCACCTGGCCCTGCGGATACTGTTTATTGCCCCCCTGTACAGTAGGAAGCTTCCCCCATCAAAGGACCCTCGAGTTGATCAAAGCCCCCACCCTATGAGATCCGATCAACCCCACACATTCCGTGAATCGGCGGAATATCCAGCTGCGCGATAATCATCACCTGTTGTGACCGGGGTGGGGACTCCAACTGTAAATGTGTGTGAGAACGGGCCTGAAGAGGGGATTCCGAGGATGTCTTTCCGTACATCAAAGTATTGACAGAGATGTGTTTCATACAATAAAGCAATAAACTCGTGTATAAGAGGCCAGGCCTCAGAGATGCGGTTAGAGCACCTCGAGAAGATACCCTGTTGTCTGATTTGATGTGTTCTGCTCCGTGGGAATAAAACTTCTGTTTCCTGCCTTCCAGTCTCCAGCGCCTGCCTCTTTGTTTGGTAACTTGAGTGGGTATAGAGGCGGTTAACGCCGGGCAACTCTGAAAAAGGTCATCGGCCCTACCTTTTTCCACAGCTGTATGTTGTTTTTCCAGCTTGGGTGCCAATGTATTAACATTGCAAAATCTGGCATTTACCCCCTAACTGTGGAGAGGAGTCATATTTAACTTGCCAATGTAACTGAAAGGCATGGCCTTCCAAGATCAGATCTTATCCATACCACCTTGTACATTTGTGCAGCCCCTGATACAAGGCCTTTAAAATGCACAATATGCCTCTTTTAATAAAAATGTTTTGCTTATTTTCCTTTAGCTTCCTCAGCTCAGTTACGGCTGACACAACATAATGTAAATAAATCCCTCTGACTGTGGAGAAAATGTTTTAATGCTAGCTGGACGTTTTAGATAACCACAATGGTAACCTTTATTCCGATCTGATATGTAGAGCTTTTTCTATTTATTACGGTCTATGTTTACACCCTCACTCACAATTCATTCTAGTCCCGTTTTTTTAAAATTCATCCTTACTGATGCCCTAACCAAATTTCCTCTATGGCGCCCGATGTAGTATTTCTTTACTGTCTGACGCCCCCGCGTCACGCTTAATCCAAGCGTGCACGCTAGAAGCGTTATACTTCCCATAAAAGATCGATGCTCACAACACTGGTTGCTGTGAAGGACACCGCCACGTGAAATAGCAGGTAATCCAGCGCTTTGGCTGGTCTTCGCCCTCGATTAACACCCTACCGTTCAGTCACACGATGGCGCCCTAGCAACAGGTCTTAATTAATTTCACTTTTCCGCGTTATGCGTGCCAGTTTGCATTTGCGTTCTATCGCGTACCGATTGTTTTGTTTTTTGATTGTGCTGCCGTCCATTGACGGGTGACTTGGCTTCTTGTTGCATCCCATAGTGTTCAGCTGACCCGACTGCAACTAGTGTTCTCCATTAATGGCAGTGCTTTTTTCAAAGTCGAGCTCCATTTGTTACGAAGTAGTTTTCTCTAACCGAACGGTGTTTCCAACAGATACACCGTTTTGATTTTATGTGACAGCCTCACCACCGTTTTGGGTTTCGTCTACCACGGAATACTTTTCTCTGCCCTTAATGGTGTTTACAGTAGATACACCCTTTTGATTGATCTATACTTTGCCGCTTGGCCGCCCATTGACAGCGCAGCGGCTGCCGCCCAGACTAAGCTCTTACAATAGCGCTCTTGCTTTACACCCGCAAGCAGCCTCAATCGCTCTAACCTCCGCCTGGCACCCATGTTGAAGCAACCATCAACCTTTGGGTTTTTTAACATTCGCCCGTTAGACCACTCTGGTCTCACTGCTTAGCCGAGGTATTCAGCCCTAATGATTTGCATGTCACAATTATTGCATCCATTCGGGATTGTTTGGCACTCAAGTGAAGCTTTAGCTGTTTTTATGCTCCCCTTTAGATTGAATCTGCTTCTTCCCTAGATTAATTCAGTTTTTTGGAAATACCCAATGTGATCGCTTGAGATCCACGCGTCCTATTAAGAAAGATCACTTTACAACGAATGCCTCTGTGCCCCCTTTTGGCGCACTACTAGTAAGTGCATTATGACCCATTTACACACTTTATTATTTCATTGTGTGCCGAGATTACTGGCTAACGGTCACTTCTATTATTTAGGTGACGTCTCTTTCTACCTGTTATCACACGCTGGAGAGCCCTGGAGCGCCGATTTCTCCCAACAGTTCGACTGTGAGAGTTATCCCTTCCCGCTTCTACACTTATGGTAAAAACTAACTGCTTTGCCTAGTATACTGGGATTTCTTTTCATTGTTTCACTTTAAGTTCGGTCTTTAAACACCGTCCTTTCTCCTTGGGTGCCCCGGGTCCCTCTCACACTACTGAAGACCCCATCAGTAAGGGCAAAGACACCTACGGACAAGGGGTCGAAACGTTGACTTTAGAATACCTTTCAACAGTGATTTAATAACTGTGATTTTACATGTGTTGTATGGCATTATGTCTTTAATGTTTAGACGTTGGCGATTTGGTATATAAACATCTGTACACCTGAACTGTTTGTGATTTACTGTCACTACCTTTCAACTACCCTACCCATCACTAATTACCTTGCACTTCGTCTCCCCTTCTGGGCACCGCCTATGTGAGTTCTTAATTATGTAATATTGCCTTCCTGCAAAGTCATTTTTGTACACTTGGACTTCCACCAATGTGATTAAATAACATTGGTTGTAAATTAATTGCTCTTTTGTTTCTTTGAAATTGTTGATAAAGTTTTATGATTTAGGTTTCTCCCTTGTTTATGCAAATGTTTCAATGCACTGGGACCCCTCTCTTGCATACCATGCATGTAGAACATGTTCTCCCTGTAAGCCCTGGCTGGGCGACGTCCCCATCAATCACAATGCTGCCATTGCAGCATTGTGATTGGCTTAGGGGAGGGAGGCTGCCTGCTTCTGAGGACCCCTGCCCCCACCAGAGATTAATGCCAGCCATGACTGATGCAGTCATGCCCAAGTCTGGACTGCATCTAGACCAAATGTATGTACCATGTCTTTGAGTTTTAACAAGTTGATATGCTTCGTGCCTCGTGGTAAAGGAGGAATGTAGTGTTGCTGGGTAATGGCCCAGCCCATTGTTGAGGTCTGCACAGGAGAGGTGTGTAGAAACACCCCGGGTGCGCAATGTAGTGGGTCAGTGGTCCTGTATTCTGGCCTGCATGCCAAATGTGATTTGCCTGACATCCCTGGGCCGCGGGGAAAATAAAAGGGGAGGAAACTCACGTGGTTCAACTCCCGACCAGTGGAACAAAATGTGTGCCTCGTTATTGTCCCTCCTACATTACCCTTTACCTTCAAAGGACTGGGCCCCATCTGAACAGCCATAAATTGGAGACTGGGAACCATGGGTAACATCATGGATGTGGCTGGCGTATGCCAGGAGAGTAGCAATAAATAGCCCGGGGTCCCGGGTCTGGTCTGTTGGAAGACCACCACCATAACTGAGTAGTCTGTGTGGTCTCTGAGTGCGCGCTAGCAGGCGCTCATCCACAACACTACAGGGTGGAGCCTTTTTGAGGGTGGTTTTAGGGCAGGATGCAGCCCCTGGTGCCACGGTCACTTTCGACATCTCCCAGAGGTTAATTGCAGGAGGCACGGGGAGGATTCAAGTGAGAGGGCGTGAGGGAGGTAGAGAGAAAGTAATCAGACTGGGAGATGAGTGAGAGAAAGGACAGAAAGAGCGAGACTGCGCGGGAGACAAGAGAGCCAGGGCGGTTTGAGAGTTTTTGCCAGGGCTGCTTTGGCCTCTACCTCCCGGCTCATCCTCCCCCCCCTCCCACCACCCCCAGACCCCGCACCCCCTCCCACCAAAGTATGGCCTCTGTCTGCTCTCCGTAACAGCCTCTACTCTTTCTCTCCCCTTCGACCCTGCTCCAAGGCCCCTTAGGTTCCTATTAACTGCTCTAATCTCATAACTTGAATCTCGTTACCGCTGTGTTTGTCTTCCTGCTTGGCACTGCCGTGTCTTGCCTACAGGCTTCTAGACTGAACTCTGCTCGTTCCTGACAGCAGCACATCTCTGGCTCGCGCTGTGCACCCGCCCTCACTAGGGTGACCAACCGTCCGTAAATTTCACGGACAGTCCGTAATTTCGGCCGTCTGTCCGTTGTCCGTGAAGGAATCTCTAACGGACGCCATTTGTCCGTCATTTTAACAGGGCACCGGTTGCTCCACCCTAAAGCCGGCACAGCTTGCACCCACCTCTTTTCTTCACTCCGATGCTGCACCAAAGCTGCTCAGATGCCCCGCAGCATTGGAGAGGCACAGCGGGATGGCAACCCTCACACCTCCAGCCCTTGATGACCTGTTAAGAGGTGCTTCGAAAGAGACTGAGAGGGAAGGGCTGCCGGTTCAGGAGCAGCGACATCTATTCACATGCAAACAGTCCTGAATGTGTCATGTGTCTGCTATTTAGAGGGGGGTCACACATTCCATTTCTACCCAGGGCCCCTAAACATCCGAGACTCTGCCAGATTACACCCCTGATTACACCGAGGCAGCACGTGGTTCTCTTCACAGAGCGTAATTACTGTCACTAAATTGTAAGCAAACCTCGGTTCTTCAAACATGCAGTCTATAATGTAAGAAAATAAAGAAATGGCACAATCGCACCAACACTGATTAACAAAGTATGGAGGACAATCAGTTCAATCAGTTCTCTTAGTGTCTCCTGTAAATACTGTACATCACAGAGGGGGATGGCATTTTGGACAGAGAGCCTGTCTTCTCGTTGTCTTGTGCAGGAGAGGAGCCCAAGATCATACTAGAATACTGCATGCCCACCCCTGTGTTCCCTCTCCTGTGATGGCTCCTGCCCTCCCCTTGGTGATGGCACCTGTTCCCCCATGTGGTGGCTCCAGTCCACCCCACGCCTGGGATGGCTCCTGTCCCCCCATGTTGTGGCTCCTGCCCCCCCCCGCCTGTGGTGGCTCTTGTCCCCCCCTGTGGTGGATCCTTTTATCCTCCCTGGGTGGCTTCCATCCCAGTCCTGGAACGGCCCCTGCAGCGAGGGTGAAGTTCTTGATGGGCCTCTTCTCAAAAGGGCTCAGCTCAAAATTAATATGGAAAGGTCGGCGAGTAAGTAAGTGAAGGGATGGGTGAATGGCTGGATGAATTAGTGAAAGGGTGAATGCATGAATGAAAGATTGAATAAATGGCTAATGAGAGAGGATGGATGGATTGATGAGTGAGGGGAAGGATGGAGAGGAAATGTAAATAGCTGGATGTATGGGTGGAAGGGTAGCTGGATGATGGATGAGGGGAAAGATGGATGAGGGGAAGGATGGATGGATGGATGGATGGAGGGGAAGGATGGATGGATGGAGGGGAAGGATGGATGGATGAGGGGAAGGATGGATGGAAAAAGGGGAAGGATGGATGGATCAGGAGATGGATGGATGGATGGATGGAGGGATGAGGGGAAGGATAAATGGATGGGATGGATGGGTGAGGGGAAGGATGGATGATGGATGATGGATGAAAGGATGGATGGATGATGGATGAAAGGATGGATGGATGGATGAGGGGAAGGATGGATGGATGAGGGGAAGGATGGATGGATGAGGGGAAGGATGGATGGATGGATGGAGTGGATGGATGGATGGATGGAGTGGATGGATGGATGGAGGGAAAGGATGGATGGATCAGGAGATGGATGGATGGATGGATGTGGGAAAGGATAAATGGATGGGATGGACAGATGGGTGAGGGGAAGGATGGATGTTGGATGAAAGGAAGGATGGATGAGGGGGAGGATGGATGGATGAGGGGAAGGATGGATGGATGAGGGGAAGGATGGATGGATGAGGGGATGGACGGATGAGGGGAAGGATGGATGGATGGGTGAGGGGAAGGATGATGGGTGAGGGGATGGATGGATGGATGGATGGATGGATGAGGGGATGGATGGATGGATGGATGGATGAGGGGACGGATGGATGGATGAGGGGACGGATGGATGGATGAGGGGATGGATAGAGGGGAAGGATGGATGGATGGGAAGGATGGATGGATGGGTGGGTGAAAGGATGGATGGATGGATGATGAGGGGAAGGATGGATGATGATGAGGGGAGGGAGGGATGGATGGATGGATGGATGGATGGATGGATGGATGGATGATGAGGGGATGGATGGATGGATGGATGGATGATGGGGTGGGTGAAAGGGTGGATGATGAGGGGAAGGGTGAAAGGATGGATGATGAGGGGAAGGGTGGATGGATGGTGAGGGGAAGGGTGGATGGATGGTGAGGGGAAGGGTGGATGGATGGATGGATGGATGGTGAGGGGAAGGGTGGATGGATGGATGGTGAGGGGAAGGGTGGATGGATGGATGATGAGGGGGTGCGTGAATGGATGGATGATTAGGGAATGGATGGATGAGGGGGTGGGTAAAAGGATGGATGGATGATGAGGGGAAGGATGGATGGATGATGAGGGGAAGGAAGGATGGGTGGATGATGAGTGGGTGGGTAGAAGGATGGATGGATGATGAGGGAAAAGAATGGATGGATGATGAGGGAAAAGGATGGATGGATGATGAGGGGAAGGATGGATGATGAGGGGAAGGACGGACGGATGGATGGATGGATGATGGGTGGGTGAAAGGATGGATGGATGGAGAGTCGGTTGGTGAAAGGATGGATGGATGATGAGTGGGTGGGTGAAAGGATGGATGGATGATGAGTGGGTGGGTGAAAGGATGGATGGATGGATGAGTGGGTGGGTGGATAGTGGGTGGGTGAAAAGATGGATCAGTGGATTGGATGGTGGGTGGGTGAAAGGATGGATGAGTGGGTGGGTGGATGGTGGGTGGGTGGATGATGGGTGGGTAGGTGGATGAGTGAAATGATGGATGGATTGATGGATTGATAAGTGCAAGGGTGAATGAATGAACGTATGAGTGAAAGGGTGGATGTAAGGATGGATGAGTGAGTGAAAGGGAGGGTAGATGGACAAAAGGATGAATAGATGTGTGAAGGAGTGAAATGATAGATGGATGAGTGATAGGATCAATGGATGGATTCATGAGTGGATGAGTAGATGGATGGATGGATGGGTGGATGGATGGATGGAAGTAAGGATGGCTAAGTGAAACAGTCGATGGAGAGAGAAAGGGAGGATGGATGGATGACTAAAATAGTGGATGGGTGGAAGGATTAGTAAGTGAAAGGATGGCTAGATTGGTGAAAGGGTAAATGGCTGAATGGATGAGTGAATGGATGGATGGGATAAAGAGTGGATGGATAAGTGTACAGATGGATAGGGTGAAATGGTGGATGGATGGATAATGGAGATGAGTGAAAGAATGGATGAGGGTGTTAAATAATGACCTCAGGAAACTTGCGTAGGTTGAAGCTTGGTTTATTAAAGCTTATTTCCAGGATAAAAACACCCACTGCCAGAGCCGTCCAGTCGTGAGGAAGCCAACGTCCGATCTGACGTTCTAGGAATCCTCACGACTGGAGAACTGGGTTCCAGAATCAGGTGAGAGAGCTCTCTGCCAGAGCCGTCCAGTCGTGAGGAAGCCAACGTCCGATCTGACGTTCTAGGAATCCTCACGACTGGAGAACTGGGTTCCAGAATCAGGTGAGAGAGCTCTCGTGCTGGCAAGCACGAGGAGGCAAGGAAAGGAGAGAAAGCTCTCAATATAACAGAGGGGATGGATGAAGGGATGGATGAGTGAAATGATAGATGGAAGGATACATGATGGATAGGTTTGCAAACAGTTGAATATGTTTGGAAATGGCTGGGCTTACTTATACACTATTGCGCGACCTCTGATGTGTCTGTAAAACGTACCTATTGTCCTGAAGTTTTGTCCTGAATTTTGACCTCCTGTCCTGAATTTGTGTCCTGAATTTTGACCCTTTGTCCTGAATTTCTACACTCACCGTCCTGAATTTGCACCAATGCCAGTTGGTCACCCTAGCCCTCACCTTTATCACGGCTTCTAACAGTAATCAATGTACAATTATCAAGACCAGTTATTCCTGAGGCTCGAACGTTTGTGCTCACATCCAGCTGTGTTAATGTTACTTTCCAGATTGCTTCAGTTCGATATCTCGTCTACGCATACTCTGTGCAACCCCTGCATAGCACAGAGTCCCTGGCATTGCTACGTCCTATGCTGTTAATAGGCCTTTGTGGTAAACAATGTATACATGGATTGAGGCTGTTCCCACTCCTTGCCTCTCGCACTCCATTTGTATTTAATGTTTCTGGAAATTGTTTCTCCTCACTCTAATTTTAAGCATAGTGCAACTACACCTTGTACAGCGCGCCACTCTGAAACCTGTTTGGTGTAGGTTGTACCAAGGGAAATAAGAAATAAAACTACAAAGTTTCCTAGGGTGAGACTCCATATTGTTCCTATGCAATCATTTCAGTGCAGACTTTCCTTGCAGTAGCGTTCTCAGAGGACTCTTATTTAATGCACATGTTGGCAGCTAGTGTATGTATTTGGGTAGGGGGGTTTATTGCTGTGTAGGGCTTGCATTTTTTGTTTTGGATGCAAATATATTCAGCTATTACAGCAGCTCAAGTAAGAATTTCCATAGCAGGAGCTGTGCTTGCTGACAGGCCAGAGGCAGGTGTTTACTCAGGGCACATATTTGGCTTCTTTCATAAGGCGGGACTAAGACCTACAATGTTTCAGGTGCACCTTCACAAAAGCTCCCCATACAGCACACTCTAGCAAGTTCATCAAACCCCTCTCATACACCGATTAACCTGCACACCACAGTTTGTGTCACTTGGGAACGGCATTGCTTTGAAGTCGCTCAGTGAATGTATATCAACAGCCTGTGTACACCCCAAAAAAGGTAAAACCTGCAGTGCGCTGCTGCCTCAATGGATGGCATGTGTCATTGATCCCAAATGGATGACTTTGCAATGTAAATGATGCGTTGTAGAGGTTAGATTAACCTTATGTAAAAGCACTGGTTTCAGGCTTTAGTAACCATCCACTCCTGTAACCAGCAATGACTCTAATCTTAGTGCAGTGAAAAAGGACTATTCAACAAAAAATGGTAAATTCCTTGCAGGCAGAAGTCTCCTACTAGGCCTGTCCTACTAGGCCAGTCATCTTGAAACACTGCAGGTGATGGTCATTCAGTGTCTGGGCTGCCTGGGCCGTAACTGTTCAACATGCGGCTATTTGCCATCCATCCTGTTCTCTATGCACTTCCCATTGATCGAGACATTGGTACCCGATTAACCCCCTCATGTTCACTTACCTCCCCCGGCCCCCGTGCAATGCCAAAGCCTTCCACCTGCTTTCAGCAGGTATGCCAGGACCCTCTCCTCCAGGTCTGAAAACCTTGTCCACAGCTACAGGTCACCCAACACCGTGCTCCCTTCACTGTCTGCCATTATCTGGGCACTTTGCCTGCAAACAGGTGTGGCTACCAGTGCTAACCTTACTGCTTCCACTTTTCCTTCCTAATCCAGCTCAATTTGTGAAGTAATGTAGGCATTTTGAAGAGCTTGCGTAGAGTAAAATGTCATGTTTCTTGATGATGATCATGTATTTGGACTATTTTTAGTTGGAAAATACTTTCAATGCTTTCCGATGTTAGAATTGGATAACATGTTTGTAGTATCCTATTACTAGCCTGGATTCTATGGTTCTTCGTTCTTATGACAGCCCATCATCCTTGCAGAAAGGGTCAATAAGCACATCATTGATGCTTTCTCAGTCCCTCAAGGAGAGGGGCTCTTGTGTTTCTCCCTTTGCTAACATGGACAAAATAGAATACGTAGTTTTTATGTTTTTAGTTCAGATTCAGATTCAAAGAACTTTATTCGGTTAAAAACAAGTAACCATAAAAGTAACAGACATAAAAACAGATTACAATGATTACAGCTCATAAAGTGAGTTCACTAAGGGAGATCATTAGAAAGTTATTCACTAAGAAAAAAAAAAAAAAAATTTAAACCATTTCAGTTACCATTTGTTTCCACAATTTAACAACACTTTTTAAAAAACTTAAAACCACAGTTAAAACCGTATCCATTCTCTGGACTTCTAAAAAAAGCTGGGCGGCATCTGGTTAAATTCATTTCTTTTAAAAAAGGGACGATAATTTTTCTACGAGAGGCACTATAAAGTCTGCAGAAAAAAAGGATATGAATATCCGATTGATGTGACATGCCATCACACGAGCAAGTGGGCAATATACGCATCCATGAGTTCATACTAGGAAAAGACACCAATCTAAAAAATATACAAAATCTAAAACGAGTTAAAAGAAAGCGATCATAGTTTGTCATGGGCAGGGATAGGTATGGCTGTACAGACTTAGTCTCACATAGAGTAAGGAGGTGGGAATGTACTGATTGTTTCAGAGTTTCAGCTCTCCTCCTCTTATCCTCAAGATGGTCCAGGCAGAGGGTTTTCAGTGTACTCCTTGAGATGCTATCCATTGAAGATGGATCCGAGTAATAAGAATAGCGCCCAATCTCAGTCAGGAAACACTTTACGTATCCCAGCCATTCTGCTCTATCCACATGATCCAGGCTGAGGGTATCCTGTAATAGAGCCCTATTCATAACACATTCATTTGTGGTCCATACCCTATGCCACAAAAGGATAGGTTGAATTTTAATAATGTCTGTTATGTAGGGTTGAGCAAGTTCAGCGTGACAGTTAAATGTGGCAACACACTGTGGAACTGCAAGGACTTCCCGCATAAATTTGTTTTCCATCACCTGGATTGGATCAACATTTGCGTACCCCCACAAGCCTGAGCCATACATAGCCACGGATAAGCATGTTGCTTTATATATAGTTAACATTTCTTTTATCGGCTTCCTGCCCAATTTTCTAACAAAATTCTTTAGGGCCATGATCGTTTTCATAAATAGAAGAGTTCTGGCCTTAATTGCGCTTGACCAAGAACCTGACTCATGGAAGAAAAATGCCCAAATAAGAAAAAGTGGGGGTGTTGTCTAATGGAACATTATTTAAAAACATCTGTTTCATCAGTTTACCTGATTTTGGACCACAGTTCATTGTGAAAGTTTTACTACAATTTACTAGTAGGTCTAGATTCAGCATAAAGTTCTCAAAACTTACTACTAGTTTTTGCAAAGCCTGAGGAGTACGTGCCATAAGCACGGCATCATCTGCATACATGAGCGCACCACCCTGGGCATATCTCTGCACTCCTGCAGCAGGTGATGCTCAAGCCCATTAATGTAGAGGAGGAAAAGAAAAGGTGCTAAAACACAACCTTGACGCACTCCACGGCCCACACTATATTGTCTGGAGCATTCGCCCCCCCTACCGTAACGAACTGAAGCTGTGGCTCCACTATAAAGTTCCCTCAGGAAACAGATGATGGTGTTGTCAACTCCCAAACTTTTCATTATTGCCCACAATTTGGTGTGTGACACTCAGTCGAACGCTGATGAAAGGTCCACAAAGGTAAAATACAAGCATTCCGACTTTATCCTTATGTATTTGTGTTGCAATAACATTAAATTTAGGCCTTGCTCGATTGTGCCAATCCCTTTTTGGAAACCAAATTGCAAGTCGCTCATGACTTCATTTTTCTCCGCCCAGCTTTGGAGTCTTGCCAACAATATTCGTCCCAGGATTTTTATTGAAGAATCTAGAAGGGAGATTGGCCTGTAACAGGCACAGCTGTTTCTATCCCCCTTCTTATAAATTGGGACGATGACAGAGGTAAACCAGGAATCTTTCAAGCCCCTCGATAAAGCCGCATTAAAAAGTTGTACCAACATTGGGCCCCAGATTTCAGTGTTTACTTTAAATAGGTCCGCAGGGATCCCGTCAGGCCCAGCTGCCTTGCCTCCTTTGGTAGCTCTCAAGGCGAGCAATACCTCATCAAGTGTTACAACCAAGTTAGGGCCTGGTTGTAAGTCCAAGCTAATATGAGGACCTCCGCTACAAATATCATCCTGTGCCTTGTAGAGATTAGAAAAATGATCCACCCAATTATCCTCGTTTATTGCGATCTCAATTCGCGCCGTATGGGTTTCGTAAGGGAAAGGGGTGTTAATTACTTTCCAAAATGCGGTTGAATTTTTAGTTTTTGAAGCCTCGCAGAGTGAATCTATTGCCTCCTTATTTAGCACAGTTTTCCTTACTTTGAGGGCCTGGTTATATGCGGACCTGCATGCTCTTATTTCACCTATGTCCCTGGGGCTTCTGTGTACTGCATGTTTTAAATTTTTCAGCGCCCTGGTGCATGCGTTGTCGAACCAACTCTTGGACCCCTTACCTCTACGTTTTGCCTCCACCCTTAAGCTACTTTTTATGTTTGTAGCTATTATACCAAAGTGCTCAATTATTTGATCAGTACTAGAATTATCTCCCAAACAGGTCATAAAACTAAACATTGTGTTCCTGGATGTGGTCATTTCTGTCAGTGGAACGATACTTACCACTAAAACCCACAATAAACCAACTGCGAAGAATAACCTCCTGGAATTCAGCAGCTTCCACCCCCGTCCTCTGAAGGAAAACCTTCCTTACGGACAATATCTTAGACTAAGAAGGAATTGTAGTACTACCACAGACTTCAAAGATCAATCAGCTAACCTCACGGAAAAACTAAAAAATAGAGGCTACCCAACATCTACCCTAAACAAGGGATTCAAAAGAGCAAAAAACCAACCAAGGGAGGCACTCCTTGAAGAAAAAACTAACAATTCAGACCAAATTCCACTTACTTGTGTCACCACATACAGCAGTCTCTCAAACCTTATGAAAAAAAGCATCAACAAACACTGGAATATTGTGAAAACCCTGAAAAAGGATTGGGAAAAACCCCTTTTTTCTTTCAAAAAAGGACATAGTTTGAGAGATGCATTGGTTCACACTCGCCCAAAGGAAAAACCACCCAACACAATACCGTCAGTGACGACATCTTGGGGTCTGCCAAAAATTACCGGGCACTATCCCTGCTCGGACTGTAGCGTGTGCCATTTAACACAAGCTACCAAAACATTGTCACTTGAAGAAGGCAGAGTGTGGACCCAACGTGAACACACTAATTGCAACTCAGTAAACGTGATTTACCTAATCACCTGTCCCTGCCAGCTCCGTTACATAGGCATGACCACAAGAAAGGTCAAACAACGCATCTGCGAGCACCGGAGTAACATAAGGTGCAAAAAAGTAACAACTAAACTGAGCCGCCATTTCCTGGACAATAATCACACTACCAATGACATGAGATGGACCATCATTGAAGCAATTGATGGCACAAGGAATGTACAAAATAGACTGTTCGAAAAAGAACAGCGTTGGGTGTATCGTCTAGGGACTAACATCAATGGCCTTAATGACGACATCCCGTGGAACACTGTCCTGTCATGAACCCTTGGGCTGGGCTCCCAACATCATATTTCTTAGATCGTGTCTAACAGCAATACACAAATGCCCTCTGAATTTCTCTGTTTTCCCTGTTGCTAATAATTTGTGCATTTAACATCCAGTGCCTTGTAAATATCCCCATTTTTCTCATATCACAGGAGCACTGTTAATTAATCCTTTATTCACGCGGAAACGGTATAGTTTCCATCATAGACACCTGACCGGCACAACATTGACGGCCGGCGAGCGATAGGCTCCTGAATCCAAGCCTCGCTCTAAAAACGGACCGCACCCCGCCCACATGGGCGTATGCGCTCCAAGCCTCGCTTTGAGCGAGACACGCCCAACCTGGAATCGCGCGCTGAAACCCAAACACAGCGCATTTAAACTCACTCGCCGGCCCGGCTCTCCATCGTCGGGGTCCGGTTCCGAGGATTTTTGAAGGTTCAAAAGCGGGTTGTGAGCGCTGAGGGCGTGAGTTTTCATTACCAGCAGGACGGTTATCCCGATCTTCACGAGCTAAGTACCTGAACGCTTTGGAAGCAATGCCATCTAACACTTTTCCTTTTCAGGATGTGCCAGGCGCGCTCCAATCCTCCTCCCGAGACCCATGGTGCTAGTAGCGCCCTGTTTTAAAGTGAGATATCACCCATATTTACCATCTTAGGGGGGTCACCGACCTCTTGGTCAATTGATCCCTCCTATAAGGAGAATTCATACTGTGTTTTTACTCCCCCATCTACAACTGTAGTTTTAAACCACCTCTAGCACTTCACCTCCCAGTGTTTAACGCTAAACATCCCCAAAGGGCTACTTGGATGGTGCTTAAAATAGCATTTATTATGGGCACACTAATGTTTGCCACCATCTATGGAGCACTATGATAATTCGCAATAGCGTATACTAATTGTATGTATGTCTATATGTGTTTGTTTGTATATCTTCTCTCCACAGGTGCTGAGATACCCCTGAATTTGGGGCTTTTTCTTTAGAATGAGCATCAAGCTCTTCTAATTTTAAGCACTTTTTTCACTTTTCTTTTTTTTCACTTTCACGTCCCCAGGTCAGGGTGGACTATTAGAGTGTCCATACCGCCGGGGTATAGTCCTGAAGAATGCCTTGGTGAATCTATACCACTAGTATGGCAGAAACATGTTGACTGATTAATTAACTCTGTGGTATCTAGCTGAATTTAACCAAATCCTAATAACCTTGGCACGTAAATTCAGACACATACACCACTTACCTGTGTCTTAGGGATCACTCATTAAAAAACTTTTTTTGATACCCTCCTAGGCACTTTTAAATTATATTTCACTCACATCACGCCCTCCCCACACGACCAGCTCCGCAGTCTTTCTGGCGTCGCAGCACACCAAAGAGGCACTCGGCCTCTTTGGTGGGGCCCGATGATGAAGCATGACACTGACCAGGTCGGTGTGTGAGGGCCTTCCTACTCCAATTGAGTGAGTGTGTTACCCTTCCATCATTCGCTCCAAATTCGTGGCAGTCCTGTGACTGACCAGACCTCTCTTCTTTTGTTGAAGTACATAAAACTAGTGGAGCACGCCTCCCAAAGTTCCTTGAAGAATGTTGCGGGGATTACTTTGCTCCAATTGAGTGTGTACCCATTTTGTCTCCTAAGAACCACATCAACCGCTGCCTCAACAAGAGGCGCGGCCGTCGATGGGTCTGGGAACAAATCGGCTACCTTGAGGCATTGGGGGAGATGGTCACTTATGGGCAATTGAATATTTGTAACCCCCACCACTCTATGATTAAGATTACTGGAGGAGATAATAAAGTCAATGGTTGACACCAAACCTCTACCAACAAAGGTCGGGGCGAAGGGTGTGGGTTTTAGAGCTGCTTCATTTGCAAACCCCAAGTCAAACATGAATAGTAATTTGTTCAACAAGTCCCCCATCAGTGTGATCAAAGTGAGTCAGATACATATCTCTCTCTGTCATTAGGCCACATAGGCCCTGGCTCCCTTTGGTACAGAGTGAGCAGTTAAAATCCCCCCCCCCCCCATAAAATTACTAGTTCTCTGTCATTTTTATCTACCTCTAATTGAACTACCTCCTTGAGCTGCTTCATCGCAACCACAATTTCTTCCCTCGGGACATTATTGTAGAAGTTAATAATAATCACCTTCGCTCCTTTAAAATCTCTTAGAATTATGAGCTGAAAGTAATTAGAATATAAATGACAATGGACCTTTTTAATTTTGAGTTGATTTGAAACAAACGTAGTCAAGCCACCCTTTGCCCTTCCAAAATGGCCTCCAACTGCTGAGGTAAAGAAGGTTCTATAACCATTTACATGGATTGGGTCCTGAGTCCATGTTTCTTGCAGGGCCATGTTTTTAGTTAAATAGACTTATTAAGAGAGCACAAAGGAACGTGAAATTATACAAAACAAGTCTCTCAGTGCTGAAGCAATTACAAAATTACCAGCTCAGTGGTCTATTGTATCCTCTTCAGTAATATTTTTTACCTAGTGGTCACTGGTTTAAATCTAGGAAGATCCACTCCCTTTTTGTCCTTCATAAGTTGATAAAATGTCTCATTTTATTTATTTGTTTATTGAAGTTTCATATAGAACGAACACGTGACCGAGCACTTAACAGAAACTGTACAAAATACACGATAGGGGATTATACAAATATGAGAAGAGTAAAATAAATACAGAATGCAAAATATATATATACATGTGACAATGGTGGGCTGAGATGAGGGGGAGGGGACACAAAAGAATAGCCTAGTTCCGGGCCTAAAACATATTATGGAGCAATAAGGGGCAGAAGACACACAGGCTTATGGAATCCAACAGATGAGTCAGAACTCAGAAACAAGTCCAGGTCTTCAATGTGAGAGGAATTTGCGGGTAAGAAAATGTTCTACTTCTTTCCCGACGATGGATGTGGATGTGTTGCATCTGCTGTCAGTATGGAGAAAGTTCCAAATTTTCGGGACAATTCCAGAGAAGGGTCAATTGTCGGTTTTCTTCTTCTCTTTTTTTTTTTTTTTTTGTGGCTTAAGAAGTAAGGAGCTCATGCTTCTGGAGAATCTATTTACACCAAATAGGGTCAGTTTCTGGGTCAATTAGGAGGGGGTATTCTGGTGCAGCGCTTTGTAGATCATGCAAGCAATTTTGAAGTGAATCGTGGCATCAAGGGATTCAGAGCTAGGAGGTCGGGCAATTTTTTTTGATCCTGTGATGAACATAGCTGCTGCATTCAGTGTAGTCTTCAATGGTGAAAGAGGTTTTTGGGAGGCCAACCATGGTAGTGCAACCATAGTCTGATTTTGATAGAACAAGTGCATGAACCATTGTTACTCTCCGTCAGAATAACAATCAATTTCTATTCACCACTAAAATTACTTTCAATTACTTGTTCTGTTACCCCAACTAGGATTGTGGTTGCTGCATTCCCTCTAGACAGTCACACACAAAGGGAGCTAGGGTGTGACATTTGCTGAGGTAGATTGGGATGGAGGAGCTGACTCTTGCACCTGAATATGGCTTTGCCTGTCCCCACAGAAAGAGCTACATGCCTCCCTGTAGTGAGTCTGGAGCCAGGGCAAGAAAGGCAGGGGCCTTGTGATCTTCAAAGACCTCTTTGAAGTCGCCGCCACTTCAAAGGCACCACTGGGTAGAAGTACTGGACCCCTGACACCACCAAATCAGACCTTTGTGGAAACCAAGGACATTCTGCCTGGAAGAGGAGCTGCTGTGCTGCAAGAGGCACTTGTGCTTTGCTAACTGCTTGGCTGTGTTTGCCTGCAGCCTGCTGATTACTGTGTTGTAAGAAGGACTGCACTATGTTACCTTCTTTGCAGTATTGGACTGCTGCTTCTTGCCTGGGAGTAAGCAGGACTGGACCTGCTCTCTACATCCTTGAACCGAAGCTTCTCCAAGGGCTTGCTAGCTTGACCCCTGTTCTTGAAGTGTCCGGGCCATCAAAGACTTACTTCAAACCTGCTCCAGCTACTAGATTCTGCCATCTGTGAGTCCTTCTTTGCCTGAGCTGCCAATCCAGTCCTGGACCTCAGAAGTGGGTTCTGCAGCAGCTTTGGCATCAAAATCGATGCTGTGCTGACCTTGCACCGATCGGAACTGAGGGAGTGCCCTTCGATGCTGATGCAGTGCCAATCTGACATCACCCCTGCATGGCTCGATGGGAAAGTGTGTCCCAGCTGTGAGGTTTGAGAACAGTACCTGCATTGTAAGGCGCTCAATGACACGAGTCCCTACTGTGAGGCTTGATGATGATGCATTGGCCCAACTGTGTGAATCGCAACTGACGCATCAAGTCTTTGACGCCGACGCTTGCTTCATTCAAGGTACTTTTTCAGCGGGCCCTGCGTTGGGCCTGTAGCCGGCTTGCCCTCCATTTTGGTCGGCCTGAAACTTTGGATTTACTCCAGTCTAGCTCGACCTCCAGTAACCCTTAGTGCTATTGACTTTAAAGTACTATCTTGCAGTTTATTCTTTAAAAATTCATATTTTGAGCTCTACTTATTGGAATGTTTTTGATTTAGCTTTGTTTTACTCCGATAAATATTCTCTATTTTCCTAAACTGGTGTGGAGTCTTTTGTGGTCTTTTCACTGTTACTGTAATTTAAGTTTTGCATAAATACTTTACCCATTTCCTCTTAAGTTAAGCATAACTGCAAACTACCAGAGGGTGAGCACAGGTTAATTTTGGTTATGTATCGGACTTACCCTGACTAGTATTGTGGTCTCTAGTTGGATAGGGTGCAAACCTCTGCCAAGTAGAGACCCAATTTCTAACACCAGGCTCAAACCTCCCTTTTTAATCCATATACGTCACCCCCAAGGTAGGCCCTAGACATCCCCACGGGCAGGGTGCAGTGTATCTAAAATGTTGGGCATTTACTTTCAAGTTTTATATGCCCTGGTAGTGAACAACTCTTACATTCATTTTTTCACTACTGCAAAGCTGATCTCTCCCATAGGATAACATTGGAGTTACCTTATTACAGTATAGAAGTGTAATTTTCAAATGGGAATAGATAATTGGTTCATGTTTGATGTCTTTGGAATCCTAATTTAAAACACTAACTTATGGTGAAGTTGGATATTAAATTGCATTTATGAAAATGCCACTTTTAGAAAGTTGGCATTTTCTTACCTTGGTCATTTGGTGCCTGCAGCCTGTCTGTCTCTGGTAGAAAGACTGGGTATAGTTGGCCTTTGGGCTCTTTATGTATTCCTCCTTGACAGCCTCACACAATGGGAGCTTAGGTGTGACTGGTGAGCCACCACTGGCCCGGATGGGAGAGAGGAGCTGGACCAAGCATCACTCACACACTTGAATTGTCCTGTCTTCACACAAAGGACTTAACAACTTTGCATTGTCACTGCAGCCAACTAGGGGCAGGAGAGATAGGAAATTCCCTCCACTTAAGACACTTTCTAGAAGCTTCTCTGACCTTCACGAAACAGGGTACTAGTGTATAAAAGGACCTCGGACACCAATTCTTCAGAACATTTCTGGACCTGTGGATATTCTGCCAGGAAGGGGTACTGTGCTGCTGAAAGGACTGTCACTCTGCTGGACTGCCACTCTGAAAGAAACTGTTGGCTTGTTCTGCTGCCCTGTTGCCTGGGTAGGAAGAACTGGACTTGCAATAAATTTAAAAGCCAGTACCCCAGAGTAACTCAAAAGGCTAGTATGCTGGCCTCCTGAGATGAGCCCCAGGGACATGAGGCTCCCCAACAGCTCCTGGATATGTCTTCAGCGAGCTCTTTATCCCGAGTGGTGTCTCTCAGGTCCTGGACTCATGGTGTAGCTCAGGGGCCTCTTAAATCAAGCTTTTGGGCTCTTCACAATCGTGAATGGGCCCATATTCACAGGAATCATTTTGCTCACAGTGAAAATCAGTGCAAGCCCCCACTTGACCGTCTCTTCACACAGCAAGCATTGGTCGCCAAGGAGGACTGCCAATGCGAGGCCCCAGTCCGCCCATCCATGACACCAGGTCTGCTCCTTGCGCCACATAAACCACAGGCTAGGATGCTCCACTTGCTTCCTGCGGCCCTCTCCAAGGCGAAAGGAACTCTTGGCACAAAGCTTGAGAAGGTAAACTTTCAGCGAGACTAACCTGGGCCTGTAGCGGACCTGCGGTCTATCGCTGTCTGCATTCATGTTTGACTTTGACCCGGTCCAGTGCGACCAGATAGCCGCATTTGCTGCTTTATTTTTACGCGCTATATTGCAGTTTATTCTTTAAATATTCATATCTCCAATTTCTACTGATTGCATTTTTATTGCTTTGGTCTTGTTCAATTTATTAAATTAAGCTCTATTTTCTAACCTGGGATCTTTTTCTGTGGTGTTTTTACAGTTTTACAGTTTTACTGTTTGAAGTGTTGCACAAATATTTTACACATTGCTTCTAATTTAAACTAGACTGCTCTGTACTAGCTGCCATGAGTTTTAGCACAGGTTAATTTGGGGTTGGCTTATGCATTACCTTAACTAGGATTGTGGCTGCTGCTTGACCAATGCTCACACCCTAGTAAATTGGTAACACATTTTCTAAAGTTACTACTCCAGTGATATCTTCAATGGCCTGCAGAGTTACTGAGGAGTTTACATAACTGATGCTGACATTTTTTCACACCTTCTACAAGAATGGGCTATGCGGATTCTGCCTTAACTTTACTGATGCCAGCTCACTTACACAAGCTTTGTGCTCTCCATGGCTCAACACTCCTGGTCATCCACAACATACTACCCACTACGAGTGTGGATGTACTTTTCCATAGCAAAGTACAATTTATCTACAAAGACTATTTAAAGGAATATACATTATCTTTCACTGTGAAATGTCTAGCGGTGCGAAGTTGCATAGTTAATGGACTTGCAACTTTAGAGAATCCTTTTTAAAAATTTCGGATGCCAAGCTTCTGTGTTAGGAAATTGGAGAGGAACAGATTCAGCAAGTGCAAAAATGTTCCATTGTATCAAGGAGGGTGCAAGTGGGGTCCTGGCACAAGTAACTCCCATTAGAACCTCCAACCACATCTCATCACAAGACATCTCCTGCCCCACATGAGGCCGCAGCATTGTTCCAGACCACCAAATTGTACTCCCTTTTTGCCTGTCAAAGTGCTTGTTGGCCAGCCCCTGCTCTCTTTGTTTGATATTTGAGCACCATACCACTCTTGGCCCAAAAGCTCTACCTCATCCCTTGCCATCTTTCCACAGCTGTTGCCCAGTCACTGGATGTCCTGCTCTGCATGTATGGGACATCCGCTTCCTAGTCAATAGCCCATTTATTTCATGTCTCATTTAGCATCAACGAGGTCAGGCAGAATTGCAACACCATCTCGTTTCAGGAATGCAGTTTTCAAATACAGCATCCTTTGCAGGTGGTGATAAAAAAACTTCACGCGCCTTTAAAAGTCCCTACTCCTTGTCTCTACATTTTATTTTTGTAGGCTATCTAATGTTTATTTAGACGTACCTAATGTGTGTGTGTGTGTGTTAGAACTGACATCATTGTCGTGAGTCTCCCTTCCATTTTTGATGGATTGCCTCCTCTGTTTTGTAGGTTTTGCTGTATTTATGCTTTGGGCCCTGTGCCATTGCTAATCAGTGCCGCAGTGCAATTGCTGCCTATGTCAAATGAATGTACTAGTTGGTTATTCCATGATTGGGTTATTTGATTTATCTGTCAGTCCCTAGTACAGTGCACCATGTGTGCCCAGGGCTTGTAACTCAAATGCTGCTGGTGGGCTTGCAGCACCGGTTGTGCCACCCACAGAAGCAGCTTGTAAAATGTCTCAGGCCTGCCATTGCAAGGCTTGTGTGCAGTCTAGCACTGCCATGTCGACTTGGCCAAGTGCACCCACTTGCCAGTCCCTAAACCTTCCCTTTGCTTCATATCAGACAGACCTATGGTAGGCCCAAGGGCAGGGTGCATTGCAAGTATAAGGTAGGAAATGCTCTGATGTGTGTAGCATGTTCTAGTAGTGAATTACAGCCATTTTCGTTTTTCACTATTGAAGTCTACCTGTTCCTCATGGCCAGAATGGGCAGTTAGATTATTACATTCGTATAATCCTAACTGACTCAGGGAACATGGTAGAAATTCAAATTTAGTATGCCCGAACTCAGAATAATAAAAAACATATTTTAGTAAGATTTATTTTAATGTTCTGTGTTTGCAAATACCACTTTTAGAAAGCAGGTATTTGCTTTCATAACCATTTGAGCCTGCCTCTGATGGGTTGTGTATTCCTTGTCTGGATTTGTGAGTGACAGGGCAGGGGAATTCCAGGAGACGGGCTGCGGCAGCCCAGTGGTGAATAGAGATCTGTTTCTAGATGGGAGGGAGGAGTTGTACCTGGGACCTGAATAGAGTGCTGGGCCTTCCCTCTACAATGCTGACTCCACCCCCTGTGGCTTGTCTGATGTATCTGCCCTGCACTGTGAAAGGAGAGGAGGAATCATGTCAACAGAGTGCTCCAGAGCTGTATCTTTCCTCCCCTGTGCTGGCTCCACATCTTGTGGGGTGGCTGATGTCTCTGCCCTGCACAGTGAAAGGAAGAAGAGTCATGTAAACAAATTGCTCAGGGCCTGGTTTGGACTAGGCAGAGGCCTCTCTGCCTTCAGAGCACAAAGGATGTTTGGGTATCAATATTTGGACCCTGATCCCAAGAAATTAGATCACTTCTGGAACAAGAAAACTTTCTGCCAAGGAGAAGAACCAAGGAAGCTGCTGGAGTTTGGACTGCCCCTCTGCCAGTTTGTTTGCTGGGTTGGCCTGCAGTGGTTGCTTCGGTGCAGGCAGAGGTTCTCTCAGCATATGCTTGTGAAATAGATCCAGAGGGGAGCCCTTTGAAGTATCTGGTAGAGGCCCCTTTGCCTGATTTATAATCTCACTTTAAGAGGACTGGGGCTGGTTCTATGCTTTGCTAGCTCACATTGGCCATACTCCCATTTGCACTCTCACTTGTCATGGGATTACAAGAGTTCTGGGGAGGACAAGAAAAAGATCACTCTACCCTCAGGACCAAGGCAATTATTCTGACTACAGTTTATTGAGCCCTACTCCTGAGGGCATTGAGAAACTCCACTGAGCCTCCTAGGGTGTACCATGTATGCCAATTTACAGCAGTACTATGGGAAAACTGAATATTTCAGGTTAGAGGACCTTCACCATTGGCCATACAATAGCAGCCTTATATTTGTGGGCTTTGGACTCCTTTATCACCAAGCAGTACTGAATAGCAGCATGGTAGTAGCTCTACTTCTATAGGCTTTATCCCAAATCTGATATGCTGCACGCCTGCTCAAAGGACCATTTCCGTCTATCTTGGGTTCACTTTCACCAATTACCTGAAGAACCCAAGTCATTTGCTTCTTCCTATGACTCCATAATTCATACAGCGTACTTATAACTGTCCTTTGATCACCCTTTGACATGCTCTCGTCTGACCTCTAATTTACATATTTTGAGTATATTTCTGTGGTATTTTGGGTCTGCCCCCCCATTCACTTGTAGGCAATTGTAATTGTATTACCCCATATTCCTGCATGTGGATGGGTGTCTGCACATTGAAGACCAGGGCAAACAAAAAACTACAGTTTCCCCGCTGTTGAGCTGTTGTGCGCACTAAATCACAGATTAGACATCAAACCTTCTCTTGCCTACTAAAAGTAAAATAAAGGTGGTTGTACATCAATCAATCAATCAATCCGTACTTTTAAAGCACGCTACTTACCCGTGAGGGTCACAAGGCGCTGAGGGGAGAGGGGGTGCTGCTTCTGCTCGAAGAGCCAGGTCTTGAGTAGTCTTCTGAAGGCGAGTAGGTCTTGGGTCTGCCGTATGTGGGTAGGGAGGGTGTTCCAGGTCTTGGCGGCGAGGTAGGAGAAGGATCTGCAACCGGAGGTTGTTCGTTGGATGCGGGGGGACAACTGCGAGGGCGAGGCTGGCGGAGCGGAGCTGGCGGGTGGGGGTGTGGAAGCGGAGTCTGCTGTTCAGGTAGGCTCGTCCGGCGTTGTGGAGTGCTTTGTGTGTGTGGGTGAGGAGCTTGAAGGTTATCGCCTTGTTGACGGGGAGCCAGTGTAGGTCTCTCGTGAGGGGTGATGTTGCTGCGGTGGGGGATGTTGACTATCAGTCAAACTGAGGCTTTGGATGCGTAATAGTCGTCGTAGGTGTTTGGCTGATATTCCTGCGTAGAGTGCGTTGCCGTAGTCCAGTCTGCTTCTGACGAGGGCCTGTGTCACGGTTCTTCTTGTTTCTGTTGGGATCCACTTGTAGATCCTGCGGAGCATGCGGAGCAGGAGGAGGAAACAGTGTTGACCTGCTTAGACATGGAGAGGGAGTAGTCGAGGATGAATCCTAGATTGTGTGCATGGTCGGTGGGTGGTCAGCCACCAGGAGTCCCATGCTGAGGGGGTGGGTCAGAGGATGAGGACCTCAGTCTTGTCCGAGTTCAGCTTCAGACGGCTGCTCCTCATCCAGTCAGCGACTGCCTTCATTCCCTTGTGGAGGTTGGTTTTGGTGGTGTGTGGGTCCTTGGTGAGGGAGAGGATGAGCTGGGTGTCGTCAGAGTACGAGATGATGTTGAGGTTGTGATGGCAGGCCACTTGTGCGATGGGGGCCATGTAGACTTTGAACAACGTTGTCCTGAGGGATGAGCCCTGGGGACGCTGCAGATGTCGGTGGCTTCGTATCGGAAGGATGGGAGGCGGATGCTTTGGGTTCTGCCGGAGAGGAAGGACATGGTCCAGTCCAGAGCCTTTTCTTTGATTTCAGCTTCTAGGAGGCGTGCCTCTAGAGTGTGATGGCAGACCGTGTCGAAGGCGGTTGACGGGTCTAGGAGGATGAGGGCTGATATTTCGCTGTTGTCTAGTTGGCACCTGATTTAGTCTGTGGCGGCGATGAGGGCTGTCTCAGTGCTGTGGTTTCGTCTGAATCCGGACTGGGACGGGTCCAAGCTGTTGTCTTCCAGGTGGCGGGCCAGTTGCATGTTGATGATTTTCTGGATGACCTTTGCCGGGAACGGGAGCAGAAAGATGGGCCGGAGGTTCTTGAGGTCCGCTTTGGGCTTCTTGAGGAGGGCGTTGATTTCGGCGTGCTTCCAGCTTTCCGGGAACGTCGCTGTTTCGAAGGAGATATTGATGACCTTCTGTAGTTTGGGTGCGATGGCTGCGTCTGCTTTGTTGAATATGTGGTGTGGGCACGGGTCAGACGGAGATCCTGAGTGGATGGAGTTCATGACCTTGCGTGTCTCGTCATTGATGTTGGACCAGGAGGTCAGGTGGTTGGCGCTGGTGGTGTTCACAGGGGAGGTGGAGTCTGGCATAGTCGGGGCGGTCGTGGTGTTGAAGCTGTCTTGGATGTCGGCGATCTTGTGGTGGAAGAAGATGGCTAGTTCTTGTGAGGGCAGGATGTAGTTGGTGCTGGGGTTGGAGAGTTCCTTTACGATGCTGAAGAGCTCTTTGCTGTCGTGTGCGTTGTTATCCAAGCGGTCTTTGAAGGAGGATCTCTTGGCTAATCTTATGAGGTGGTGGTGTCTGCGGGTGGCGTCCTTGTGGGCTGCATGGTTGTCCGGTGTGCGTTTGTGGAGCCATGTCTTCTCCAGTTTCCGGCATGCACGTTTAGAGGTCTGGAGCTAGTTGGTGAACCAGGTGGCTCTCTTATTGGCGTGGCTGTTGGAGGGTTTCTTGAGTGGGGCGAGGGTGTTGGCGCAGTCGTTGAACCACTGTCTGAGGTTTCGGGCTGCGGCGTCTGGGTTGGTGGGGTCGGTGGGTGGGTTCTTGGCGAGGGAGGTGATCTGCTTGTCTTTGGTGACTTTGCTCCAGCAGCAGCGAGGCAGCTGTTGGGTGCGGTGGTGTGTGGTTGGTTTCTTGAAGGTGAAATGGATGCAGCGGTGGTCGGTCCAGTGGAGTTTAGTGGTGTGGTTGAAGACGACGTGGGAGCCTGTGGAGAAGACTGGATCCAGCATGTGGCCGGCGGCGTGGGTGGGTGTGGTGACGAGTTGTCTGAGGCCGAGGTTGGCGTTCAGGGTGGCTGAGTTGGCATTGTTGTTGTTCTCTGTGAAATTTCAGGTCCCCGAGGAGGATGTAGTCGGTGGAGGCGAGTGCGTGGGTGCTGGCGAGGTCGGCGATGGAGTCGCTGAACTGAGCCCGGGGTCTGGGGGGTCTGTAGATGAGTGTTCCTCTGAGGGTGGTGTTGGGGTCAGTGTGGATCCGGAAGTGCAGGTGTTTAGTGGTGTTGAGGGTGTTGTCTGCGTGGGTGGCGATCTTGAGGGTGGACTTGTGGATGATGGCTATTCCTCCTCTGATTCCGTTGGCGCGATCCCTGCGGGTGATCTTGTAGCTGTCTGGGATGGCTATGGCGATGTCGGGTGCTGAGGAGTCGTTCCACCAGGTCTCGGTCAGGAAGGCCACGTCTGGGGCGAAGGTGTCGAGCAGATCCCAGAGCTCGACGGCGTGTTTGCGTGCGGAGCGGGTTTTGAGTAGTATGCAGCGGAGGTGGTTGGGTCCAGTCCTTGGAGGTTTGGTGGTTCGGTCGCAGGTGAACCTGCAGGTGTGGCAGGAGAAGGCTCTGTGGGTCCGTTTCGGGACGGCCTGGAAGCAGGTGTGGTTTTGGCTGGCATTGAGTGCGTGGAGGGTGCTGGCGTCATAGTGGATTCTGGTGTTGTGGCATTCGCAGGGTCCAGGGGTTCTAGCACTGGGTGCGGTCCAGGCGCGGACGGGCGCGGACGGGCTTGCCTTAGGCGCGCACGCCCGCTGCACGGCCGCTTTTCGGCCTGCATATGAGGCTGTCTGGGGGTATCTGTGGCAGCTCGCAAGATAAAGCAAACCAGCTGTCTGCTCTTGCAATGATTGCAGGTTTCTGTAAATTTGGACTAGGATTGTTTGCTCGTAAGATACTCATTGGATCAGTGTAGTGCATAAGAAAACAAGTACTGGGAATGCCTCAATCATTGGTGAGTTTAGGCCCTCCATAATGCATCATATGTTAACTATCCATCATTCATTCACTCATGTATCCATTGATCCACCGAACAACTAATTCCTGCATTCTTCCTCTCACTCATCCACAGTAAAACAGCCACACACTCAATAAGCAAGTACAAGGTAAATTAAAAGAATAATAGTAGAAGTTATTGCTGGATAACTGTGGCGGGCATATGCTGTTAATGAAAGTAAGTAAAACAATGATACACTATGCACAATGCTGTTCTAATTTGGCCAGTTACTGTTGTACTTAATCTTTTAAAGTTCCAACATCATCGAAGTGCTGGAAAGAGGCACTTATGATGTTCACTGCTGCCCGCAGAATCTTTGGGGGAGGTGGATGTGAGCGCACCACATTAAGCCCATGGAGTCACATTAAGTCATTGTCTGCAGCATGGTTTGAAATACAAATAATCTAAATGAATGCCCGCCTTGTATAAACCACCCACCATCTTGGTCCCTGAAAATGAGAGCAGGAAGCCGCACACTGATTGGCATGAAGAGTCCAGAAGGGCAGACATAATTGGTAGTGGTGCCCACCCACAAACAGCGACACTAATTATGCACTGGAAATCTTTCCACAATAGGAAACCCTACCTGTGTATGATCTATTAACCCACCGTGACATCCGGCTGCCACCCACTAATGCAGCTGTGATGGGCTGCACAACATGACCACATTCAGGATGCTCAAACTCCTAACTGTAGTAGCAGGCCGTGTTAGTCAATATACTGTTGAACTGCGTTGTCCTTACACTTAAGTTTAACCAATGGATTTTGTGAGAGCTCGGTATTCCTGTGATTCTCCCAGGCAGGTAAATAAGGGCTGTACTCACTATCCCCACCTTCATGACGTCATTCAACCACCGACAATCCATGTTGATGTCCTACATCCCACCCACTTTGACCATCTCATCTAGGGCACTGATTGACTGTTGCCCAGATTCCTCGACTAACCAGTCTGAAACTTGTACGCTTACGCTACATTCAAAACCTATATCCACAATCGCTGCACACAAGGCAAGATGAAGAATAATAGAAACTCTATACTTAATTGAACGATATTTTTGTAAACTATAGCCCATTAAATTTGTTTGAAATATATATATATTTAGAAGTTTACAAATGCTTTATCAATATTCTGACGTACAATCTTTGCGCCATTTCAGCCATTTCCTTCTAGTGCTTTTAACACTACTTTAGTTGTATGCTGCAGAAAAACCTTTAAGTAAAAATATAAATGTTCATACTGTGATAAAGATTGTGTACATATTTGTGGGAACCTGCTCTGGCTAGGAGGGCAGTTATCGGAGGATCGTTTGTCCAGTCACAACTGTCTCGTGTTATTGTCCTATGACTGAGTTATAAGAGGCTGTATTAGAAATGGTATCTTTCCTTGAGGTACATAGAAGTAGACGTGTATATATTCATAACTGGTCAGCCATACATCTGAGATCAGTATTTTCTTTTAACATTTTTAGGCCTGACCTAGAGCACGCCAGTTCCATGTATAAACAATAATTAAAATATATATGCACATGTAAAGCCAGGCTCTGGGCCGCTATCTTCATCCGTTGGTCTGTTCACCTGTCATTTACCCTTTTGCTTCCGCCTCCCATATCAGACAGCATGGGCCTCTGGGTCAGCACACTTCAGCCATTGGCTCTCTTGCACTGTGAGTGAAACATTAAGTCTGTTCACTTGCGCATTTTCTTGTGGGTCAGTACTTTTCTTTGCTAATGTTTTAATTCTTTAACGTTTTTATGTATTCATTGTTTAGTCATCCTCGTGTTTCAACTATATTTTCCAGTTACAGTTCACATCCAAATTATCTTTTCTTTGCAGCAAGAAGAATCCTGTTTTCCTGTGATGTTTTTGCTAGCACACACTTGCCGCTTTTATACAGTGCCATGCTACCCTTTTTCCATGTTTTTTTTGTTTTTATTTTTCTATGTGCTTGCCAAGGACGGACTTCTTACCTTTTCTGTTGCTTGTTGGCATATACATATGGGGCGAAGGCCAAGCTGCTCTGCCCAGTCCGCTGTAGAAATGTCAAGTGGGCGCCACCAAATTAGGTAATTAATGGCACCCATTAGCACTAAGGAATTGTGGCCAGGGCCCTTCTGAGGTCGCCACACTCCTTATTCCCCCTACATTGTTGGTAGAAAACATTTGCCTGAAAAGCCCATAAACTTTACAAGAAAATGTACCAGATATAACTGCTTAACTCGGTTCCTGAAAATAAATGTGGATAGGATGGCATCAGACTAAAGAAACTCCTATCCTTTCGCCCCAGTGTTGTCCTGAATACTTGGTCGGAACAGTATGGCTGTATAACAAGGTGACCGAGTCCAAAGCCAAGGGACCGGGTTCGAGTCTCGGCAGGGATGCTCAACATCGTGTGATTCTGGACAAATCACTTAATCTCTCCGTGCCTACAACAAATTGAATGTATTTGTCTGTAACGCAGCTGGTGCATACATAAAGCGCTCTGATACCTTCGGATCCAGTTCGCGCTACGTATAAAAAAATAGGTGTGTACACAGCTCGGTTGGAAATGTATTTCCTAGCTGTCACTGATTTGGGAATGACTTCAACAAATGTACATGTACAACAGAATTACCATCACAGAAGCAACCGTAGGCTTTTGGGCTTTCTGGAGGATTGTGAAAAGAGGAAACCAATTCTCAGGTCCTGCTCTTTAATTGCCAGATTTCACAGTAACGAACTTACTGCTAAAGAAGAAAATATCTTGTTTAATATTGAATAAGTTTGAAGAGGCTTTTTTCAACAATGAAAAGTCTACTTTTCTTAATTTTGAAGTATATAAAATACTTCGTGATGTATGGTAAATGGATGGCAGTTGTGACTTTTCAGACTCGTTTTAAATACATATTTGTAAGTTTTATTGTCGTTTTCCTACCACGACAACCACAACGTATTCGGATAAACTGCTCTTAATCATAATTACATATGTAAATAATTTGTAGTACAAATATAGATTAAAGTTCTCAACTTTGAAAATATATCCCACGGGCATTGATACACAGTGCCATTATTGGCAGTATTGGAAATTGATTACATCAGAGTAGCATACGTAACCTTATGCCTCCAGATTTAGAACACTTTTTCATGTTATAGGAATTAATTCTTTTGGCCAACATGTGGTTGTGTTCAATGTCGCAGGATTAAAAATGACAAGCCAGTCGAGAGGTTTCCTGCTTGTTATTCATGTTGACATTTGAAGTTCAATAATTTCCAATTGCTTAAACTCAATTGGGTTGCAGTCAGTCTTGTATAATCGCATATCAAAAGTTCACATAGTATGACTCTCGAATATCTAAAGGTTAAAACGTTTTCTAGTCTTAGTTAACATAAGTAAAACATTTAAGCATGAATGTACCCATAGGATAACTGCTGCTGTGGAAAACCAATTCTGTGAATTAGCTAGCGTGCCAGGGAGCACTTAAATGCACCTGTTGCTTCTCTAAAGGGAAGATGGTAGCAAAATGTCACCCCCTCTCCGGTGTCAAAAATCCTTGCTGTGGCCAGATCGGGGACCATGACGGAATTTCAGCCTTCACCCTTTACTCCTTGATGTACCAGGAAATGGGCAGCTGAGTTCCAAGTGTGGCCAGTCTTCAATTGCTCCATATTTCTTCAAAGGTTGGCAACCCTGACACTGTTTTATCTTGCACTTCTTTATCAATATTCATAATAGTGACAAATTGTGACTTTGTACTATCTGTTATTGTGTAACACTTTAGGACCCTATTGAAATGTTACAGATGCATGCCCTTATATAGGTATAAATCACCATATCCTTATATAGGCATAAAAAGCATTACCTTATTTAGACATAGCTCATGCAGTCCAAATACGGCAGGGCTACTTCCACTAGTTCCGAAAATGTACAACGATTTCTTGGAAAACTCTACTTCAGCAGCTAGGGACTTCCCCTTGCTTGAATACGGACTTGTCCAAGAACTCATGGAGTTTTCAAAGAACTGAGACTCTTTGATGACTTTATTATGTCCACCTTTACATTAATCTCTGCACCGTCAAGGTATAAATATGCCCACACTTGCCATAGCAAACACACAGTGGTTTGGAGCAGTCAGACTATCTACTTGCCCGACGCGCCCTGCTAATGCAAGTGCCGAAGGAAGCCGACCCTCCAGCAGACTCACTGAGAGAGACGCTGTCTTGTCTCATGCCGAGAAATCCAGCTCCAGCGTTTCCAAGCTACCCTTGCGGGTTGTTGGGAAATAGAGTCTTGAGCCTGACCTTCTTCATTCCAAATCAAGGTACGGAGCTGATTAGACCCCAAGAGAAATCTTGGACAGATTCTTGGCAAAAGAATACTACATTTATGCTACACCTCGCTTATTACTTCCCTCGTACTAAGCTTAGGTAAATCGGGGTAGGCGTATTTTAGAAGGACCAGTTGAGTACTTTCAGCCTCTGTTATTTATGTATGGATTTATCTATGGTTTAGGAACTATACAATGCTCTTACAGTATTATGCTATTCTACTCTTTTTACTGCATCCATAATATTTTGCAACCAGTATTAGGATTGTAGCAGTTCATTTCTTATGCTTGAGAAAGAAGACTGTTCAATAAATCCTTTTATTGAAAACGCCAGTCTATCTATTTCTCTGCACCTCTGGTGAAACGAAGCATGCACGATTGACTGACAAATATCTATCTATTGTTTCCACGACTCTGAAGATCAGTTTATTCTTGGGGAAACAAAGTTGTCATGTTTATGCGGTTGTCGGAAACTAATCCCTTCTTGTGAACTTGAGAGTTTCTAGTGACCTCTGAGCTAGCTGGCACTCACATTTAAGTTTAATATATTCGATAGAGATGTAGTCGACATAAGTCCTACGTCACATCTATAGGATATATTATTCCAATGTGCAGAGCCTATGGGGAATATAAGAACTACACTACACTGTTGGTAATGAAATACTTTTCCTTCCCCCTGGACTTCCTTCACCTGCCCATGCCTTGGCCCATGTACAATTCCTCAAACGTCCATTTGTCTGTCCTTTGTCTGAGCAGCACGCACTATGTGCACTGGCTCTAGGTCCTCCTATTTACTTGTAGTGATCTTTTTTTTTTTTTTTTTTTTTAAATATTTACTTTTTTAATGATTTGTTTTAGACCTATGAGACAGGTCCTTTACTGGGAAACCTATACATTGGTTCTTTCTTCCCAGCACCTGCCGAATGGACTGCAGCACATTCTAGTAATGGCGGCAGTCTGGAACTGAGGCTGTGACACAGCTCAGACCCAAAGCAGGATAAGGCTTCAGAGAAAGCTCAGCATCCTTATGGGTAAACTCTGCTACAGCACAACGTAGACCTAGAGTCTCTGTGGGTCAGGGTGTTTATACCCAACTAGTTTTTTTTTCTGGTTATGTTGCAGAGCACAGGTCTCATGTCTATAAAGGCGTTTCAGCCTCCCTAGCATGGCGTGATAAAAAAGCCTGGTAGGGTTTGGGTTCAGAAACTTTGGACCATTGCTATATTTATATAACAAAAGGATAGAAATTGGTGAGCCCTTTTATTAACAAATAAATCGCGTTATCCACCTATTTATACTGAAGAGAGGACAGCATTTTATCAGCCCCTTTTCAGTATTTTAAATGTTATAAAAGAACTATAGTCCTAATAGGGACATTTCTATTACTTGGTTATAAAGTGCAGTGCCTTTGAGTAAATTAGTCTGCTGCCCCTTTTTCGGTCTTACCTACGCAGTGCGCATGCGCTGCATAGGCAAAAGACCTTTAGCCATTGACACAGCTTTGCGGGCAAAAACGTGCACGCATTTCATTGCGTCCAATGGCAACGTGTGTACGTCTGGTGATTCCCTTGCGGGAGCGAGGTTTCAAACCATGTGTTGATTATAAACATATGGTTGCTGCTCGCTCCCGCAAGGGAAACCGGAGCATGCCCCCTCCTCTCTCTCCTCCCCCTGCTGCCTTAGCACTTAACAGGAGCAGGCGCTCCGAGATCTGTTTTTGTAAACTGCTGTAATTCTTGTCCTCATCTTGTCACACCTACAGCAACCCCCTTCAGCACAGTGCAGTTGCAGCCTTCTTTACTCCGGCAGGCTCACTCTGGACAAAATGCCTCCCATTCACTCGCCGCTCCAGTAAACACATGCACAGTCTGCTGCCTGGTCACCCTTGGTCACCACAGTAAGTTGAGGCAAGCCGCACGGGGTAGGAACCGTTGCCATGTCTGTCAGTTTGGGATGGTCTGTTGGAGGGGGTTCCGCAACAGTCACTAGAATTGCAGCAGCGGCTAAAGCATCGGGGACAGCTAACTTGCTTGCGCAGGCACCGTGGGCAGAGACCGGGAGTGTGGCCGTCGGCAATTATGTCAACACAGATGCTCGGAAAGCCAGAAATGCCTCCCGTTCACTTTGCCGCTCCAGTCTCGTGCTGCCCAAATGTTTCCCTTGCAAAACGCATGCACAGTCTACTGCTGGGTCACCCTTGGTCGCCACAGTAAGCTCAGGCAAGCTGCAAGGGGTGGGTGTGCGGGGTGTGCGAGGGGGGACCGTTGCCATGTCTGTCAGTTCGGGGGGGTCAGTTGGAAGGGGTTCTGCAACAGTCACTACAGCTGCAGCGGTGGCTGAAGCACCGGGGACAGCTAACTTGCTTGAGCAGGCACCGTTGGCAGAGCCGGCTGCGTGGAGACAGAGAACGTGGCCCACGGCAATGATGTCAACACAGATGCTCGGAAAGCCAGAGCAGCTAAGCTAGAATCTGCAAATATTTCTTACTTCAGCCACTTTCACACACACACACCTGTGTTCAGCAGCCTACCTGCCATCATTCTGGTCTCCCGGCTGTCCTTCTTGGCTCCACTATCCTGTCCGCACACTTCTACACTACTACTCTTCCTATTCCCTCCTCCGCCGCTGCCATACTTAAAGACTCTCCGCTGCAGTGCACGCTGAAGTGACTGGTATAACCGCGCATAACTGTCACCTTCATGGGCCTCACTGAAGAAGCTCTGGATTTTTACCTGCCGGTCTCAAACTGGAGGTATGCGGTCTGACTGGCTTGCCTCAAAGGTGCTTCTCCGAAGGAATGGGGAGTATCACTGGTGCTGAGGCAAAGCCTAGGACTACGCACTTTCGTGGGGGGCTTTCACTGGCATGCAGCTCATTCAATATGCTTCAATGCTGTTTATCAGGCACCCATTTTCTCCACCCTGTCATCTAATTAGGCGTTTTTGCACTTGTAGGTCGCACTAATCATGGAAGACCCTGCTACAAGGTGAGGATACATGTCATCAACGGACTCCCAGTGAGAACTCAGACCTCTGGGGAGACTAATCGGCTATTTCCCACATGCTTACTTTAAAAAGGTTTAAATCACATTGCTTTCATTTACTTATAAGTGATTACGTCATGTGGTGTTCTAGGTTTTAAGTGTTTACCATGCAACAGTTAATTTTGTTGCACCAAGGATATTGTGCTGCATAACTAAATACTTACAAGGTCCCAAAAATGAGACCTATTGGCTATGCCAATGCTCGTTGTCTTCCTATAGCTACTGCATCGGTATTTAGTAGTTTTTTTTTTTTTTTTTTTTTTTTTTTCTTTGGACCTTCCTGTTTCAGTCATGACAGATCCTAGTTTGGTTAATATGTTTGGGACAGTCTTCAGTGGTTTCAGAAGACAGCTTTGTGAGTTATCATGTGGACAGACCTGTAGAAAAAGAGTACTGTATTGAATGTAGCATCCAGGACATTGATATATGAAGTTTATGTGCCCTAACCGTCAGTTAAAGACCTTCAGTTGCATGTGTTCTGATCTTTTAACCCACATAGAAAAGGACGCTAAGATAGTCTGTCTCTTGTGAGGAGGTAAAAACTATTGCAACGAAGGACTAATTTATCAGCAAGAAGACAAAATTATCTCGTGGACTGGAAGGCAGAAGGTGCTCTCAAAACCACCCTGGGTAATGTAACTTTTGATGGTTCTCGGTTAGTACATCAACGGGAGGATTTATTAAAGAGAGCATTCGAAAAATTCAAGCGCATGCTCGGATGTTTAACAGTACACCTAAACCTGTGGAACAGGCCGGACAGTACCCTCAAAAGAAGATCCTATCCATAGGTCTGTTGGCATTCACATTTTGCTTCTGCCCATTACAGTTTGGGGAGTTGGGTCAGCCTTTTTAAGCCATTGGTTGACTTCACTTTGAGGGACTGCATATTGCTCTCTCACAAGGAGCCCATCCACGCACTACCTAGTTCTCTTTAATTGCAGTGGTTTTGTTTTTTCTTTATAATTACTTTAGTGTGGCGTTTGTGTGTGTGTGGAGGCTGATATGATAGCAGGATGTGTCTGTAGAAGTGAGGTATTTTATCTGTCTCACTGGTGCAGGGTCACCCCTTGTCTAGGGGTTCACAAGAGGATTGACACTGGAGTGGAACAAAATACAAGTTTATTATATCTCATGAGATGGCTCCGTCATACAGACACGACAAGCGCCTGACAGGGAACAAACTAGTACAGTTCCAAATCTGCCTTTTATACATTTTGGGTACCATAGGAATTAAAATAAAACCTTTGTCATGGTTTCATCACACTTTACATAACCCGCTTTAGCATTTTTACATAACATTTACACAACCCCTTGTGCAGCGCTTACATGCTGAACTGTGGAATCCTGATAAACCCTTACCCATGTCATCTTTGCAGAAAGGCAAGGGAGGTTACAGGTGTTGGGCAAAGAGACTAGACATCTGTGCACATAGGCCCTTCGGCAGGGCAGGGCTGCTTACTCTGACACGCAATCATTATCGGTATGAACCGCTTTCAGTGAGCACGCAACTTCTAACTTGAAAGTCCCTGCAGAAACCCAAATTGATGCTGAGAGGCAAAATGGCTAAGAGCAGAGGCTAATTTAACAAAATACATTTTTTTACCATTTAACATGTCTGATGCACATTCCATCTTTTTCAAATCCCTTCTCCTGCCATTCCTGTTATAAATTTCTTTTGGAGAGTTTTTAGGTTTTGTCTGCACACCGCGTGCACTGTGCTTGTGAAATCTATTGTATTTAACATGTAAAGCTTTAAAAGGGCTTACATCAAAGCCTTGCTATTTATTGGTTTGTGTGCTTTGCTACTTACCTTAGTTTTTATTGGCTGTAACATACTATTTACTTGTTGTTCCTTGTGTGTTTCTCGTATCAGTCTCTTGTGCCCCAAGTACTGTTTCAGTCCGCTTTGCTGGAACTTCTTTTATGTGTGTCAGCACTCCTGCTGTCACTACAAGAGCTACACCCTTGCTTTGAAGCTACTGCGCTGCCTGAATGCCTTGGGCTCAGTTTGCTGTGCTGATGTCCGCGTGCTGTGCTGGTCTCAGTGGAGAACTTGTGATCCCATTTCTGGCACTGCACTCAAACGTCCGCCCGGGGGAATGTGCACTCACCAGTCCCCCTGGGGCTGAACAGGCACCCACTGTAGTGCTCCCTTTTGTTGCAGAGACTGGTGCTTGCAGAAACCTCACTGTGGCCATATCAAAGGTATTTGTTCGACCAAGTAGCTCAATGCTGATAAGGTTGTACAAGAGTGTTCACACAAGCAGATACACTTGATCTCCATTGTGTAGCGAGGCATACCTGAGATTCACACTCACCAAAGGAAACACATTATCAAGGCAGCCTGTGGTGTATTTTTTATTTAGTTTGTAAGGAACATACCATGACATCTGCACGCAGAAGCTCCAGATCGGCACGCGACCTTGAAATGATAGAACCTAATCCTTCTTTATTTTTATGAGAATACGCTGATTTATCGATTGTGCATCATGAACACAGTCTCTTGCCTATCCACAAATTAGGCCGGATTTTACCGGCAGTAGCATTCCATCATCCAAGTTCTCCTTGGTTAATTAAAACTGTCCCTGAAGCCAATTTGAAAAATTTTGGTCAAGTGTTTTGGTTTAATTCCAATCATAGGTCTGCCGCTTTAATATAAATAAACTGCAAAACCATACATTTGGTAGGCATAGCCCCCTTTAACCGGTTAACATTTAATCCAATCCAGCATTTTACATTTTACTCCTTCAGTTTGCATTTGCTCTTTAAGGCAATCTGCATCTGTTATATAAATGCCACAAGGAGCCATGTTTGTTTTGCGCACAGACCAGGGCTACTTAATTTTAGTGTCTAAGCAATTAATCCATATAGCCACTGTGATTTTAAATAGCTGTATATTCATGCCCAAAACAATGTTTTCAGCATGCCCTGCCTTTTTCTGTTTTTCACCAACTAGCATTTCATGTGCTTTACATTCGTTGTGGTGCGAAACGTTTATTTCCATTAAATTTGTTTTTATTGTAGTCTTTTTACAAGTCTGTGAAACCCATGGAAGACTGATAGTAAACTAAAAGTAGCCCTGATCCAACCTGATGGTATTTGTAAATGTGGCCTAGGTGTAAAGAATGATATTTTACATATACTACTGGACTGTATATTGATTTTAACAGTGCGAGAAATGTTTTTACGTCCAATATTTTTAAAGTATAAGGTGAACACACGATCGGAGGCTGTTCTCCTTACAGAAATGTCGTTTTTAGATATCACAATTGCTTTGGGGAAATTTTTAAAAGCAACAAGAGAAGCTGTAACAGACATCCAAGGAAGTTGAGAAATTTTAAAATATTAAGATGTAAAATATGGAAAATGTTAATTTAATGTTTTAATGGTTTTAAATTTGTATAGAATGTTAATATTAAAATGAACTATGATGTAACATTTTCTATTGCTAAGTGGATCCATGGCCTTGTGTATGGTTTATAGACTATTGTCTAAATAAACTTTGTTTTACTACTTACTGTGACTGCAACATAAATGCACAGTATTTCATTTTATTTACAGTTTATGGTACACCTATCCATTACATCATATTCTCTCAGGCTTTGCACGCTTCCCCCCCACCCCTCTGTCATTCATCATGTGGAGTTTAATTTTCAGTTCTTTTACACAAATTCTCGAATGCAAATCAAGATATTTCTGCCTTGCTCCCTTCTTTTTATGTATGTGGTATGCATTATTCCCTTTTCTTCCCCAAATCCTCACCACTTCAACAGCACCACATATGTTTGTGTCTGTACAATCGCATATTTTCAGAAGCAAAATTGTGTTTTTATATTGCAAACTTTTATGTAAAAGTATAAATGTGATCCTGTGAATTCATTATTAAAATGGAGGTTTGTTAGACCTGGCACCATTGGCGTGGGTCTCTCCTGCATTTTTTCCTCTGCCTCCTGTGTTATTGCTGTGTGTTGGACTCTGTTTTGTTGGTCTAGATACTTTGGGCACTTTGCCACTGCTGTTTAGTGCCAAAGTGCAAGTGCGCCCTTTGTAAATTGTTGTTATGGATTAGGGATTTCATGAATGGTATATTTGATTTACTTGTCGGACCCTAGTGTAGTGCACTCTGTGTGCCCAGGGCCTGTAAATCAAAAGCTGCTAGTAGGCTGCAGTACTGATTGTGCCACCCACAGAAGCAGCCTGTAAAATGTAACTTTGGCCTGCCATTGCAGAGCCTGTATGCAATCTGGGACTGCCATGTCGACTTGGCAAGTGCACACACTTGCCAGTCCGTAAACCTTCCTTTTTCCACATTAGTCACCCTCTGGGCAGGGTGCATTGTATGTGAAAGGTAGGACTTGCCCTGATGTATGTGGCATGTCCTGATAGTGAAATGCTGCCAATTTCGTTTTTCAATATTACAAGGCTACCTGTTCCCATAGGACAGAATGGGGACTTTATTTATAACATCTTATACACATAACTGGCCCTGGGACCAAGGTAGAAACATAGTTTAGTATGCTCAGAATGTTAAAATGCATCTTTTAGTTAAGGTGATTATTGCATTCTGTGTTTTAAAAATACCACTTTTAGAAAGTAGGTATTTTCTTGCATAACCATCCAGTCTCTCTGCTAGGTTTATGTATTGCATGTCTGGCTTTTGGTTGAAAGGGGCTGGAGAGGGGCAGCGGCTCCAGAAGTCTGATGAAGCTGGGCTGAATAGACCTGGGCTGCATTTAGAGTAGGTGGAGATCTACTTTCACCTGAATCTGCCTGGTCTGCCTTCAACAATGCGGTCTCCCCCTCCTGCCAGGAAACTGCACCATTGAGAATAGAACTGGTGTTGGCTGGGTACAGACACTCTCTGCCTTCAGAGAACCAAGGATTTTTGTGTATAAAGAGGGGCCCAGGCCCAAAAATTTTAGATCGCTTCTGGAAATTCATGAGGAACCTTTGCCAAGGAGAAGAGCCAGGGAAGCTAAGGAGGAATACTGCCCCTGTGCTGTTTGCTCTCTGGGGTTGGCCTGCAGTGGCTACTTGCTGCTGAGGAAAGGACTTTGCTGTTTGCTGTGTGTGTTTGCCTCCTGTTCAGAAGTCTCAGGGACACAGCAGCTTCACGACTAGCTCCCTTGAACTTCCTTGCTGGGAGTTCTGACCTGCAAAGAGGTGCCTGCTGATGTTTAGGACCTCTAGAGACTCTTTTCCGCTGAAAGAATCTACACAACGTCTCATTGCATCGAGGCGCCAAGTTTGTCGTAAGATTGGGGGATGCAGTAAGAAACAGACGCATCACCTCCACACGCAATAAGAAACCGACGCATCACCTCTTCACTGGTAAGGAACAGACACATCATCTCCACTGCGCAGTAGTAAGGAACCGACGCATCACCTCCTCTGGAGGAAGGAGCCAACACATCACCATACCGCAAGTGTAAGGAACAGATGCATCACCTTCCCTGCGGCGCGTTTTGTTTCTTTGCGTAACGCATCCGAGGTACTTTGTTTGAAAGGTGTTGCATCTGCAATTTTCTGTGAACTGAACTATTTCTACCATTTGAAAGTCATAATGGTATTACTGTATTGTGGATTTTTGTTGTTTGGTCTTGTTTTGGTTTAGATAAAGATTACTTATTTTTCTAACCTAGTGTGGTGTCCATTTGTAGTGTTTTCAAAGTATTACTGTATGTGTTCACAAATGCTTTGCACACTGCTTCTGAGATACGCCTGTCTATTCGTGCCAAGCTGCCAAGGGGGTGATCAGGGGTTATTTTAGGAATGTATCCCTGTCGGAGGGATGGTCGAAAACAGATGTGAGGAGGCCGTAGGGGTTGAATATTGTAGGGTTTTTATTGATTTTAAATAACCCTTGGAGAGAATAGCAGGATAAGATTTGAGAAGAAAAATTAAAGTCTATGTGCAAAACAGTCTTGGAGCGTAGAAATGGTGGTTGTTCTCCTAGGTCTTCCTCCAGTGGGGTTGTCAGGTGGTCCAGCTGTCACCTGGTCCTCTTGTGGATATGGTTTCCCCCGGGGTATCGCTCAAAAGGAAAAAGAAAACCGGGCTCACTGCCCGTATCCTGCGCTTTTGCTATGAAGATGTTACCACCACCACCACCACCACCACACCATGTGACTTTTTACAGAAGGCTAAAACGTGAGGGGAAAGTGTTTGCTGTTTAAAGGTAGTGCTTACTAAGGGCGGTGAGAGATTTTAGCTTTTGTGGCAAGGTTTTTAAGGCAGGCAGTCAAGGCGGTCTTTATCTCCTATTTGCGCTTGGATGTTGACATGCAGGGAAGGCAATTACAACAAGAAAGACACGTGGTTGTGCCCCTTTTAATTCAACAACCTCCTCCCCCTTTCCCACACTGTTTCTGTGGCACCCGTTACGTACCACTGTCTGCCACAACTCTCCTGAGTTGTGGCAGCTCCTGCGTGTTCCCTGGGCTCCACCAATCTTCGGTCCAGACCTCGGGTTCCTCTGGATCTTTGGGTGTAGTTTCCTCGGTAGGCTTTCTCCACGCAGCGGTGTCTTCTACTCTGCCGTGTCTTCTTATTTGCTCCTCTCCGTGGGCGCGCCAATGGGTACGTCTTCTGGCTTTTTCTGCCGATCATGACCTCCTGGGCTGCTTCCTGATAGGTCCGGCTTGGTGTTGCGATGCTTCCAGGGTGAACTGCTTCCGGGTGACTTCTATCGTGCTGTGAGGCGAGGTAAAAGACTCTCCGTTACCGAGCAGCCTGTGACACTGTTTTCATCGTCGTTCGCACACGGGTGGTAAGGCATCCAGTCACACGTTATGCCCTCCTGTACAATCTCACAATCCCCCTTACACTGACTAGAAGCAAGTGCCCCTATTTGGACACGGGTACCTACCTCTGCCAACTAGAGACTCCCGTTTTTAACAATGTTAAATTGGAGAATCTGTTCAAATGTCGATAAAGCAAGTCTGTTTGAAAGGAGTCTGTTACCCGGGTGGGTGTTGCTGAGAAGTTACTGGGGAAAAGAAACCAATGTGACAATTGCGTTGGTAGGAATGCTTTGTAGGGTCCCGAGACAAACGAGTTGTTCCTCCCTAAAGAAGGTGCCCAATTTATGTCAACTGTAATGTTAATAAAATTGAGCCTGTTACTTAAGAAATTCAAGCTTAAGGAGGCTGCAGAAGTTTCTCTTGTGCTGGTGCGAGAATTGTTGATCAATTGAAGTTATGTTGACTTGAAGGTGGACTTTTGTAAAAAAAATCTTTGTTTGTGGAACTGGTTTAACACAGGGTGGCGTTCAAAATACAATTTCACTTGACACTTTTATAATCCCAAATCTTGCCTGTGCTCTTGATAAAAGCAATGTTTTTTTTACATAAAACTTGCTCTCTTGCAGCTTATTTTTGTCATTTTAACATTTTCTGTTGCTAGTCAATTTAACGGTTGCCATTCCTCTTAAACCGCATTTTGAGAATTATCTAAACCCTCTTCAATCGCTTATCAAGCTAAAACGTATAACAAAAAAAACTCAATAATATCCTAGGCGAAACTCATTGCACTTACCGATGCTTGTTCTTTTCTGGCTGCTGCTAGTTGACAGCATACCAGATCAGATTGTTTCAATTTGAAACGGGCCTGTATTGAGTTATCCTCTTTTACTGTTTTTTCTTTCTTTCCTTCCTGATTACTTTTCTCCTTTATTCCGTCAATCTTGCTGCCTTCTACTTTTGTTTTTCATTCTTTTCCTTTTTTCTTTCTCTCCTCCTCTCATTTCCTTCTCTCCTTCCTTCCTTCTTTATTCCTTTCATGGTTTCTTTTTTTCCCTTATTAAGGTTGGGCTTTAACTGCTTTGGATGCCAATGCATGCTTTCCTTGTTATAGTTTATTGCTAGTTTACCATTCCAAGAAAGCAACACAATCCGCGTATTGGAACGGTAAACAGATGATGAAGCAGAAAAAAAAGCATTCAAAGATCGAAGCGCTGTAAGTGCACATGCACATTTAAGCTGTGCCTTGTCTAATAAGAAGTTACCTGAAGGTGTAAGACTGGAAAAAGTTAGATTATTATGTTTTTTTAGCCCTGCTTTTGACCTCACCTCTACACTCACGCACCCCGTTTGTGCACAGCATTATGGCTCTCATATGGTTTTTTTAATGCACTTTGATCACCGTTTCACACAGTTTTCCCTTTCAACTGGTGCAGCAGAATTATAATGCAGTGCTTTACATGGGCCCATACTTTTCTTAACAATGTATTTCTTTTTTAGTTTGAGCTTTCCTTCATTTGTTCTTCCGAGATGGATCTTGCTCTTCACATCGATGGGTGAAGGAAATCAGGAGTTCGCTGTTGGCTACCCAAAATGAACCAGGAGTTTGTAACCAACTTACAAATTAGTGATCAATTTCAAATACACAACCCTCAATAGCAAGCTGTAAAGGTCTAGGATGCCGACGGGAAGACCAAACCTCCTGAAAAAGTTTAGGCACGCCATAATCACACAAACTAAAAGTTCAGCAGGAGCTATACACAACAATCGCAATACGCCTTGCTCTTTTCAAAACAGCCTGTGAATCTAGATATATTATGCACAGTCTCTGTGAAAAGAACAGTATTGAATTTAAGACTTCGACATTAAAGGTTTCAATTAGTGTTGTATTCGGCAATAATAGAAATCAAAGCAATAATCAGCATAAAAGGTTCAGTCAAGAGTCTCAGAATACAAATACACATGTAGTATAAAACTACACATTGCTTAAGGAAGTAGTTCCCAAAGTCCATAGAGCAATAACTCTAGAAAAAAACAAGTTTAAGGGGAAACCTCACAAGGCATTTGTAAAGGTGTGGTTTGGCAAATGTGTCCAAGGACAGTCTTCTAGGCAAGGGGTTCCTGCCATCAACAAGGGCAGGACAACTTTTGCTAAGTTCTCTCAGTGCAAAAAGAACAATTGATGGACAGAATGCAGAACAATGTCATACATTCACCCCAGTACAGATATCCATAGTTTTTGCTCCCCATGCCATTCCAGTTTAAACCCACCCATATGCAAATCAGTCTTGACCCTGTTCCCCATGGGAACAGTCCAGCCTGAACTGCTAAACCAGGTCCTTCTAGACTGGAGACAAGCATCCTAGGACCGGTTTCGGGGTTTCACCCACATCAGCCAGGCTAGCTTGACTCCAATGGCATGGAGAGCACGGGACCCACATCTGGGTATACATGTCTTACTCAGGGAGCTCTCAGTGCACAAAGAGTCTGGTCAGAGGCAAGGCAAGAGAGAATTAGAAAGCTAGCAAGTCTGCCAGCAGGAGTCCAAGAGGTACCCAAACCAAAAGGAACCGGTACTGCTCTAATCTGCTGAACTGCACACGTGCCCATCCTCCTCCCTCCAGGGAAGCAGTCAAAAATATTGTTCAAGTCCGAGATGATATCAACTGTCACAATATGAACACCAGGTGCTAATGAAGGCATCATCCGTTCACCAGATACAAAAGTGGCAACGTTGGCACTCTTTCCTATACTGTTCATGGGAATCGGTTGTTCGTTTTGGGCACACAGGTTGGTCCACAAAGAACCACCCATTACTGAGGCTTACCGTGTGCTAGTAACGAGCTCACGTCGCACAGTAGTATCCATATACAAATTCCAATAAGAATCAGTTAATTTCTGAACACAATGGTAAAGTACAAGAAAGTTACTTGAGTGTGAACTGGAGTAAGATTATTTTCATTCTCATGAGAAAGTATAGGACTAAAGAAATAAAGTCAAGTTAAGACATTAATGTCAGTATATGAAATGCATATATGCATTTTAGATATAAGCAAGCGTGATTCAATTAATACATTAGTCAAAAAATCAAGTATAATAAATCATTTCATGAAATCATTCATTAGTAATTGTGGGCTGCTATCAGTTTTTTAAAGTGTATAGGTGCAAACCATACCTATATTTTTATGTACATGTTCGTATTAGGAAATCTACGTTTCTAATAATATAAGGATTAATTGTGAGAATTTCTGCTTTCTAACCCTTGGCACATAGGTTTAGCACCAGCTTTTCAAAGTCAATGGTGCATTCCAATGAGAACAAAAGAAGACAGTATCTTATGCATTATACATTCGTAGTCCTCATAAGAAATCCACACGATTGCAAATGATGCTCAATAACGCATCAATGATTAGATGACATTAATTCCTTACTGATTGCATAGTTGCAGAAAATACATTTCATGAATTTTTATTTCAACATGGTTTAAAATGTTCTTCGAATTCAACTGTTAAGCAAGTTAGAGAGTATATGAAATTCTTATTCTACAATCTAAGCCCTCTCGTAGGATGCTTGTACTATGTTTTCTTCATTGATCATTGATGTTTCTATAATGAGCGCATGGTGCGCATGCATTTTAGAAGGTTTTTTTTTCATTCTCATATTCAGTTTGTGTCCTGCAAAGAATAACCAGCCTCTAAGCTGGATCACCACCAATATGTGGAAGAATCAATCACTGTTACTAAGACCTGCGAGCTCGCTTTTCTAGCGCCAGCTCAGAGATTGCAGTTGTATGTTGCAAGATGTCCTGTGCTGCTCATCGTGAAGCCAGGGTATAACCTTCAATACTTCTACCCCTCCCAGGCACGTCAGCCAAAAAAGGATTGCCTCAGAAGAAAATATATAAATGCCCACTGTGCTGTGGAGGGATGAATGGAACCCGCGTACCCCCCATTTACTTGCTCCACGTGCACTGCTTACTTTGTCCTCTTTCTTGCACACTTCCGTCCTCAAATCATCCATCAAAAAACTTGCTTCCAAAACCGTTTCCCCAAACTATGGCCGTCTGGCAGGGCAATGGGGACTTCCAAATGGTGGGGCTAGCGAAAGGAGGAAAGCGCGGACTTCTTTCTATACACATATGTGCCAACCAAGGAAGCAGGCGCATATGTAGAACATGCTTCCAGCCTCCAATACTTGTTGCAGAAATTATCTGCATTTTGTTTTCCTCCAGTCGCTCTCCTTGGATTCTCCACACAAATGCAATGGCAAAAAGTATGAATTAATCTAAATATTGCCCAGATGTCCACAGGAACGGAAACACCGCATATTCTGATAACATGAGATTAATTGGTGAAATAGCATCCTGTAACTTAGGGTGAAGTGTGTTCAATCGACACTCTAGTCTTTCAGGGAATCACTTCTCCCATTCTCTGCAAGCTCAATAATGCGGGCATCGTGACCCCATTATTTGTCTTACAATAAATTATTACAAGTGATTAGGAGGTCATTTTCTTATTACAAATGTCTCAGAACATGCCCGTAATAAAGTAAAAAACAACTGCAGAAAATACATTTACAGTGTACTACGTTATTTTATACAAAAGATTAAATATATCTTAAAATAATTTCCTTAATTATGTTTGCAAATGAATATTTATTTAGGCCCGACCCCTTGAAACCATGATAAATTAATTTTAGCTTTAGAATTGTAAAACCCAACAATTGACTCCAGCATGCACGCTTTAAAACATTTCCCCGAAATAGATTTACTAGCAAATGTGTTTTTATGCATTCTATCAAGCATATTTTTCTGATGTACTAAACTTCTTCTGCTGTCTCACTTATGGTAATGTATTCATTGGGCCAAATCACGAAAGGACTAAAAGATGGTGAATATTGTACATTAAAACAAGATGTGCAAACTAGTAAGTGGCACTTTCATGCTCAGGAATGGAGAATAGTGCACCATTAGCACATGCTATTTCTCATTCAAAGTGCATAAACGCCATATGGACGATATCTGCTTACAAAATGTGCAGCGAATGAGCCCATTACATGTGCAAACACCCAAAACGGGACCGGTTTAGTCCCCTCTTGCCCCAACATGAATTGACAATTCCAGTATGTTTTTTGTGTGTAATGCATAGATTTATATTTTGGTTTGAAAAAAGAAGCAAAAGTTACCTTATAGGAAGGAGGTGTATGAGCATGTATTGAGGAATGGGAAAAGCAATCTTTGAGGTGTGGGACTAAGACACCAAGGGTTGATGGAAGAAGCAATGCTTCCTACAGTAAGAATGTGTGATGTAACCGTGTTTGGAGTCATCCGTGGTTGCTTAGCGTGGCCCACAACATTTATCTATTCATTCTTACTTTCTATCTTGGTCTTACAATACATCTTTTCTTAGTCTCATTGAGGGGAAACAGTTATTTGTATCTATATCCAATGTACTCAAATATATTTAATGGTGCAACCCATTTGCCAACACAAAGGGAATCAGGAATCATAGAACAGTTTGAGAATGTTTATTACAAATTAGTAATCCGGTTCAAATAGATCACTCTTAAAACCATGCCATAAAGATACCAAAATGACAATGGGGAGGCCAAGTTTCCTACAGAATTTTGGGCGAACAAGGATTAAACAGACAAGCAACTCTGTAGATACAATACAAAACAATAACATTAGGAACTGATGCTCAGAAATCAATCTCATTTGATCCTTTCTATTGATTAGTAATTTAGGTCTTCCAAGCACAGTCAAAGGAACAGGAATGGTTAGAATATCTAAAGTTTCAGAACTCAAAGAGTTGCTTTTTAGAAATAACAGGTATGGGAGAATAGGTAAGACTAGCATTAGCATCTCAGAAGATCGTTCAAGAGTCGTCAGTAGGTCAGGAATAAGAGTCCACATAAGCCACACTCATGGTAGAATTCAAAGGGACATAGAGGTAAACCTCTCAAAGTCCATTCAAGGGGCAGTAAAGAATCATGAAAATGGTTGGGAATGAGTCCAAGTAAGGTTCTGCATAGTCTGCGGAGAAGGGTTCAGTAAAGAAGTCCAGCGTCCTCACGAGTCCTTCATCATTAAAATCGGCCAATGGGTTCTGGAGATAGATTTTTAAAGCAATAAATATTTGAAAATGTAACCGCAAACAAGCATTTATCAACCAAAACTTTGCAAACTTTTGAAAAGTTTGAAACCATCAGCTCAGCGGCTTCGACCCGGGTTGGGCAGAGGTCTAGGAGTCCAATAGGGATACTTTGGACTGTTATCTGGCCACCAGAGTTTTTGAAGTAAGTTAGCAACTTTAAAAGATGTCCACCATAGACTTCAATAAAGTGGTTCTGATGCTGAGGGATGCAGGCAAAGGTTGTTAAAGGTATGGTGCTGTGGGGTCGACTAGGTGAAGTGCGGTTGATCCCTCTGTCCACATGTGAGTTGAGGTGACTTTGGCCATAGTACCTGGGGTCCCACAGTGTCCTCTTTGCAACTGTAGAAGACCAGCTACGGCTGGGCACTTGGCCTCATGACACATCAGCCATCCTAAATATAATTTTTCAACAGGATTGTTCAGGCAAGGATGGTTTTATGATTCTTAACAGGAAAAATGTCCAATTACGCACAGATAATTTTGGTGTGAATTATTTATGAGAGAAATTTCACTCTATCCTCCAAAGTGAGTGGGAAAAAAATAGCCAACACATGTTTTGCCCCCTTACATGGCCTTTCGGTCTGGGGCTTCCTCAGGGCGTTTGAAATAAAGTAGAGTAGAAAGTAAAGGAGGATCACCTTCATGGAGCAACTCGGACCGGCATTAGGCCGTGATGACTAAATCCTATGACTATTTTGACCGCCTTGATTTAAGGTTACTCTACTTTATTTCAGCTGTTTGTCACTGCCAGGACATATAAAACTTAAAAGTACATCTCCTGCCTTTTGGTTACACAGCACCCCTGCCTTTGGGGTCACTTAGGGCCTACCTTAGGGGCGATTTATGTGTAACAAAAGGGGAGTTTAAGTCTTGGTAAGAGCATTTAAATGCCAGGTCGAAGTGGCAGTAAACTGCACACTTAGGCCTTTCAACGGCAGGCCTGGGCCAGGTTTCAAAGGCTATTTGCATGGGTGGCACAACCAGTGCTGCAGGCCCACTAGTATAATTTGGAGTACAGGCCCTAGGAATAGGGAATACCACTTTACAAGGGACTTGTAGTAAACTAAATAGGATGATCTGGTATATGCCAATGTTGCAATGTTTTAGGGGAGAAACACCTGCACTTTAGCACTGGTTTGCAGTGGTACCATGACCTATAGAGACTCTCCCTCAAGAACAATATATTCTAAGGATCTATGTCATAGATTCCATCAAGTGCACTCCAAATTACCAAAAAGACCAATTAATTCTTTTTAATTTCTTATTTCCTTTTATTTATTGATCTTTATCATTCTTGTAAGTTCTTTTTCTTCTTTTTTTAAACACTATTTTCTTTTCAAAAAACAATTATTTTTACAAATCAAATACTTTTCCTGTTCAAATTTTACAATATTATAAAATTATTTGCACATAAAACCTTTAACAATTAGCATTCATACCTGGGTAAAGAGAACATGCAACGAACCTCATACACACTCCATACATACTATTCACACAGCACACTCATCTGTACGAGTTAACTCGTTTCAGTTGTTTATCTATAGATCACAATAGATTCACTACATTCCGTAGGATTCAGTAATAGACTTGGTCAACGCGTTTCGCTGGGGTAAATGATGTTGGCAACCACCTTCTTCAGGACCCGTCAGAAAAATTGCATAGAGATCTCTAACCCAGAAATATCTACAAAAGAAATGTGTATATATAAGAAACATTTTTAAGAAAACCTTTTTGGGTACAGTGCCACTATATTAACACATTATAGAGTAACATCCGTTTGGACCCAAGTGACACATACATCTTATGCTAAACATATCCACAGTCCCGCTTATACCACACCCGTGAAGGGTTTTTTGGATTGCTTACATTCATACTTATAAAATGTTTGTGCATCTTTATTATTGGCAAGGATGACTGGTCTAACAGTGCCTTTGGGAGGCCACTGGACTAGCTGGTGTGCAAAGCAGCAACTTTCTAAAGGTTGCTACATTTTAAAAGAGACTTTAAATCTGACCTGGTTGCGCTGTGAACTAGGCGTATGATGTAGAACGCGGGCGTACTTGGTGTTTGCTGCATTGGTGCCAAATACCTAAGTGAATAAGCACCAGAGGCTCCATGATCTTAATGAGACACGTGGCAGAGCGAGTTTAGATATCAACATTTGTCATGTCACCCATTTCCTCATAGTCCATCAAAATTGAAGTCCCCTCAGAGTTGGAGTCCTACTCTTTTGTAAATGTAACCTCCATTCGCGATGTTAATATCATACTTCTACTTAGCAGTATAACTGAGATGCAATGTTTATCCCCTCACCTCAGGAAGCGACTATCTGCATCCTACAGAAGAATCCGTGAGCTTCATGATCCCCTACCATTCACCTTTAAAGATTCTAAAAAGGGTGGTCTTAATGAAGTTGGATACAATTTATAATCTCCACTGAAACTTGTGTTAACCTGATTGCTGTGCAACCCCAGCTGGCAACCCAATCACATATATCCTATGAAGTGTTCTCTCCATGATCTCCAACGGTGTATGCCAATTCTAGCTGGCTAGTGTATGTATGTGATGTGTGTTTTCTTGTATGGTGCTGTGTGAAAGCGCAGGATGATTGTGTGGTCAATTCAGGGGACACATTATGTTCTAAGATGCATGCACTTTATTACAAACTATGAAGATGCATTCTGACTAACCCTGTGCGTAGTTTGCGAAGTAGCGCTATGCGTAGCTACGCTAAGTGTACTTCGTGAGCTACGCGAACTGTGTAGTGCACTGCGTAAAATGCTGTTCGCACTGATTGCTCAGTGCAGAATGCTTGTCCGTACTGTGCAATCAGCGTAGCGATTTGCCCAGGCTTAATTCTGACAAATGTGACAAGTATGTCTAAATTGAACAATTGTATATTTGCACTTAGGAATGTTTTGTAGTTTAATTACATGCTTTTACATTTTGTATAATCCGAGAAATATAAAAAAAAATTATATATAAAAATAAGAATGAAATGAAGATTATAATAAAATGATAATATAAATATCAGTTTTTATATTTGTTTGTTCAGCAGAGGGTAGCGCACAGAGCTTTTGTAAGCCTGCAAAGAAATTATACAGGTTGGTGGGAGTTATTTCCTTTTATTTAGTGATTTGTTCTCCCTTGCTCCCAGACAAACAAATTAGCTTCTGAGGGTACTTTTTAATTTTGATCTTTAAATGTGACCTGGCCATCAGGTCTAACTTAATGTAGGTTAATTTTATACTTTACTTGAGTTTGTTAGGTAATACCAATCAAAAGTTAGCCGGTCTGGGGTGCCAGCTGGCAACCCTGTGTTAGCCAATCGGACTACTAACCTTTTCACAGTAAAAAGACAATTTTTAAGTTTTTATACTAAACTATTGAAAATCGTATGTCTTAATATTATATGGTTCCCTACCATAGGGCACTAGGTCTTCCTTAGGGGAGACTTTAATATATCATTAAGGGAAGTGGTGGCTTTGCCATATGGCATAATGGCGGGGGGGCGTGGCTAAGCACGCAATGGCGGAGGACGTGCTCGGGTAGAGCTCCGTGAATAGCTCCCCTTCCCCCGAGCCGATTATCCGCCACATTGAACCGAGGCCGCCGGAAACTGCAGGCGGACAAACGTGAAGGTCATCTCGGCGATCTGGCCGACTTCTGCTCCGAGGCCCCGTCGGGTCAGACCCCGGCCTATCCTGTGACTCTCCTGCGGACCCGGAGACCTCCCGGTCGGCAGAGCAACCACGAGTGACCGGGGCTTGGGCCTAGCATACAGGCCCCGGCCCGCACACCTCCGAGGGCAGCAACGGGACGGCCGCCGCAACGAGGGACGACGCTGAGGGTCCGGCGGTGACCCAGCCCGGCCGCCGCTGACCTGCCCAGTGACCAACGGACAGCGGAGACACACCGCCCGCATCGCAGCCCCAGCGGGACTGCTGCCGATGCGCCTGAGGACACCCGGGGGCGCGAACAGACCCGGTGAGGACGGGGCGAGTCGGGGGGCCCCTGGGACATCGCAAGCCACCGGGCACTACCTGGGGAGACACAGGCAAGAGGGCCGCCGCGAGGAGACCGGGATCGAGAGGCCGCCCACAACTTGCCGCCACGCTTGACTCGCGCTCCCCGGGGGCTGCCAGCGAAACACTGCCGCACTGGGGGCGTACACTGAGGGTCCAGCGGAGACCCGGCCCTACCCCCCCTGCCCCACCCAGTGAACGACTACGCCTACGCCACAGCTCAGAAGCGACTGTCTGTGGCGCCTGGGGTGCACGACCTGACCCGGCGAGAAGAGGGAGAGTCAGGCGGGCCCTAGGGCACAGCACGGCATCAGGCGCTGCCCGGAGAGTCACGGACCTGTGGCCGGGCACAGTGGGACCGGGGAGGCGGAACCACACACGCCTTACCCACGCATTGCAACTACTGACGGTGAGGGCACCTGGAGGGGCGCCAGCAGACCCCCCCTCCCCCCCACATGCAAAGACACCTGTGAAGAGGGGAAAGGGACGTGCGGACGCCGCCGGCCACACACGAGACACCCGGACCCTTGGGGTGATTGATACGCTACGGGCTGCGTGGCGCAGCTGGACTGCGGAGAGGAGGTGACCCACTGGACCCCCACAGCTCTCCCTACGACGACGTCAACCACAGTTGAAGGGGGAACCCCGGACCAACGGACCCTTGGCACCGGCGGAGGGTGATCTCGGTGGTGCCACCTGAGGGGCGGAGAAAAAGACTTTGCTGGACGTACACCCCCGCACATGTCAGGAGGGGTGCGGACCCGCACCGGGACTGGTGGGGCACCGCCGAAAGGGAAAACAAGCAAGCAACTCGACAAAATGGCTGCCGAGCACTTGGCCACGAGACTAGACAGCGTGCTGGCGGCCGTAGAGCGAATGGAGCAATCGCTCCAGCAAACCAGAACGTCCCTGGAGTCCAAGATAGACGGCGTGGCTGTGGACCTGACCCTCCTGCGGGACGACCACAGGAAGCTGTCCGACCGAACCAAGGCCCTGGAGGGCGAGGTGAAAGAGATCGAACCCAAAGTCACCCAAACGGACAAGCAGGTACAGGACCTCCTGAATAGAGTAGAGTTCCTGGAGGACAGGGCTGAGGATGCGGAAGGGAGGGCGAGACGAAATAACATTAGACTCGTAGGCGTCCCGGAAAAATGGGAGGGGAACCACCCAGCGCAGCATGTGGAAGAATGGCTGCGGACCCTGTTGCCCGAGGGCACGCTATCGCCTCACTTTGTCGTGGAACGCGCACACCGAGTGCCGACCAGGCCCTACACGACGGGCGCCAACCCACGACCACTGCTCTTCAGGATACTGAACTACAGGGACCGGGATGCGGTTCTGCGGGAAACGAGGCGCATGGGTGAAATACGCATTGACAATGCGTCCATTATGTTTTTCCCCGACTACACCATCCAGGTGCAACGCCAGAGGCACGACTTCCTGGAAGTTAAGAGGAGGCTACGCACTGCAGGCCTCAAATACTCCCTACTCTTCCCTGCGAAGCTGAGAGTGGTAGCGGGAGACAACACCTACTTCTTCGGGACACCCGGGGAGGTCAGCGAGTGGCTGGACGGAGGCACGGACTCGGCGCCCAAGCACACTCGTGGGGGCGAGGCGAGGCCCAGGAGGCGAGGCCCACGTAACCGCCGGAGACGTGGAGCCCAACAGTCCCAGCGAGCGGATGAAGGATCGCGACACTCTCCCCCGCTGGATCAGATGCTCCAGGAACAGCGTGACGCACTGCGGATAGTCTCCCAGCTCAGCAACCCGCTCTCCCAGGACTCACACCCCGAGGACGGACAACAGACGGCGCCCAGCGACGATGATGAAGCCATCTACGGGATTCCAAACTCGCAGATCTCTGTAGACTTGCCGGTGGTCACGCCACAAACCTCTGATCTGGTCCACTGACTCCACTAGAGAAGTATGCACCATGGCCGCACAGGCGAGGGGGGAGAGGCGAAAGGCCATTGAGACGCTGCGACACAACAGACGCCAGGTATGACAAGGGGAGTGCCCCTCCCCCCCATGCCTACCGAACGGACAGTGGACCACAGGAACAGTGAGTACTGCATGAGTGGAACTGGCGATTGGTGGGGTTGGGGTTGGCGGGGTTGCCCCCGGACCCGTGCCAGTCCCTGGCCGTCGGCGGGTACGGCTAGAGCCCGGTAAAAGACTTGCAACTAGAGGCTCGGGGATGGAACTAGAATCCCTTTCACAACCTTAACTTCCTCTTGGCCTCAACCGTGCTTATGCGCACTGCCCCTTAGACTGGAACTGTTGTCCATCTCACTTGAGATTATGGACGGTGGCCCGTTTCGCCACTGCCCCTTTGGTATTTTAGTGGGTCACACCCACAGTTGGTTACTGTTATCTAATGTTTTTCCCCTACCTAATGTCTACCAGGACGATGCTAAGTGTACTACGGGGGGCGGAGATGGGCATGTTGAGATTGACAATGGGAGAGCCCCGGGCGGAGCTGCTGTCAGTGCGAAAGATGGGGAGAGGTACGCACCACCAACATGACTTCGATTAAAATATGCACTTGGAATATCAGGGGCATGCACACACCCGCGCGCAGATACCAAATATACTCATACCTGAAGCGGCAGCAGGTACAGATCGCACTCTTGCAAGAGACACATCTATGCGGGGCGGAGGTGGTTGCACTAAGACGCAGATGGAGGGGTCAACTGTACGCCACAGAATACTCCTCGTTTGCTCGTGGGACACTACTTTGGGTTAGGCCGGGTACCCCTTTCACAATGACAGAAGTGATAACAGACCAGGGGGGGAGATATGTGCTAGTGAGGGGTCGGTTGGACGGGCAGCCAGTGGTCCTGGCGTCCGTGTACTCTCCAAACACAGACCAGGGAAGCTTCCTGACACACCTCTCGGGAAAATTAGCGCCCTGGCATGGAGTCCCCTGGGTACTGGGAGGTGACTACAACGCAGTGCTAGACCCTGTACTGGACCGCTCGACCCCGCCCAGACCAGACGCCACGTCCTTGGGGGCAACGAAGGCTTTCACAGGGTGGGCAATGCAGTGGGACCTCAGAGATGCGTGGCGCGCACACCACCCAGACACCAGGGTATACTCATATTACTCGGGGGCACACGCGCTACATGTCCGCCTGGACAGATTCATGGTGACAGCAGAAATGCTCCCACACATCACTGAGACACATTACCTCGGCCGGACACACTCAGACCATAACCCACACACGTTGGCGATAGCTTGGGAACGCCCACACCCGCCCATACCCACGTGGCGGTTGCAGCCCGCTCTGCTACTGGACGCCCCCTTCAGAGACGCCCTCCAGGCCCGAGTGGCACAGTACTTCACCGACAACTCAGGCACCGCGTCCTCTCCAAGTGTGGAATGGGACGCCTTTAAAGTGGTGATACGTGGTCACTGCCTGGGCACACAAGGGAGCATACAGAAGAAATTAGAGGCGGATCTGAGCAAGGTGGAGGCGGACTTGCTCCGTTGGGAGCGGGAAGCAGTGGCCGGCACGGACGACAGGCTGCGGGAGGCCCGCGAGGAACATACGACACTACTAGAAAGGCTGAGACACGTCAATTTTGCGGCCCACTCCGCGCGGGTGCACCAACACGGCGACAAGCCGGGGAGACTGCTGGCGTGGCTGGTCAAACAGGAATCCCGCACGGAACCGGTGTCCGCTATTAGGACAACTGGAGGGGAGATAGTATACACGCAGAGCAAGATACACCAGGCGTTTGTGGGACACTATCAGGCCCTGTACAGGTCACAGATGAGGGTTTCCGCAGTCACAGTCGCGGATTTCCTCGCAGGTGTCCAACTTCCCTCCCTGACGGATGCGCAACAGGAGGATCTTGGGGGACCATTCACCCAGGAGGAGATGCGAGAGGCTATCTTCGCATTGTCTAACGGCAAGTCTCCTGGCCCCGATGGCCTGCCTGCTGAGTTCTTTAAGGCTTGCTCGGACATATTGATCCCGGAGATGCTCAAGCTCTATACCCATGCGATCGAAGACTCGGCGCTCCCAACTTCACTAAACGAGGCGAACCTGGTTTCACTGCTGAAGCCAGGCAGGGACGGCACGAATATGGGGTCATACAGGCCTTTAGCCATGTTAAACACGGATTACAAAATATTCACCTCCCTGCTGGCCCGCCGCCTGACCCTGGAGGTCCCGACCCTGGTTCACGCAGACCAGAACGGGTTCATGCCAGCTAGGAGCACCTCCCGTAACCTGCGTCGCCTCTTCAGAGTCCAGGAGGCGGCCACAACACACTGGCCGAGGTCGGGATGCCTCGTCTTGGACCTGGAGAAGGCCTTCGACTCGGTGGAGTGGCCGTACCTGGGAGCGGTGTTGGGAAAACTCGGCGTAGGAGATGCCTTCATGGATATGGTCGGGCTGCTGTACCAGAGGCCTAGCGTCCGCGTGCGGACGGGCAGGTTGCTGTCCGAGGCGGTGCGGGTACACAGGGGCACCAGACAAGGCTGCCCTCTGTCGCCCCTTCTCTTCTCCCTGGCCATCGAACCCCTGGCTGCCCTACTACGGGACAAAGGAGGGGATTGGGGGATCCCGCTGGCAGACGGGGTGCACACGGTCTCGCTATATGCAGACGACCTGTTACTCTATGTGCGAGACCTCGCCGCGGTGCCTGCGATGCTGTCGGACATATTCCGGACCTTTGAGGAGGTATCGGGCCTCAGGGTCAACTGGACCAAATCCGGAGTATACGCCTTCAGCCCGGATCTGGAGGAATGCGAGGTGCACCTCGGTGGCGCCCGACTTACCTGGTACCCGACCACATTCAAGTACCTCGGGCTGCATATTTACAGAGACCCGCAGGATATACTAGAAGGCAACCTGGTACGCGCCGTGTCCTCACTGAGGGCCCAGATGAACTTCTGGAAGACGCTGCCCTTGAATGTGCCCAGCCGGATCGCTCTGTCTAAAATGATTGCGCTACCGAGACTACTCTACCACTTTGCAAATATCCCGACGTATGTCCCCACGAGGATCTTCCGCGATCTAGAGTCGATGCTTCGCGGCTTACTTTGGAACACGGGGCGCCCACGAGTGGCCCTGACGAAATTGTATTCCCCGACGGCGGAGGGAGGGATGGCGGTCCCCAATATGGAGCTGTACTACCTGGCAGCGCAGCTGCAATGGGTTACGTACTGGCTCAGCGACTCACACCTAGACGACACTGCCGACGCAGACTACCAATGGACGCACCAGCAGGTGTGCGCGCTGTTTCATCCACTGACCAAGGGACCACGCCCTCTGCCCCTGCAAATGGCCGTAGCCCGCAAATGCTTCCTCCGCAGCTTGAAGCTGACAAAGAATGTCAGACCTTACGCTCCCGCCCTTCCCCTGCTGGGCACCCCCCGGAGGAATGGGATGGTGTCGTCGCGCAGCTTGGAACCCTGGGTCGCTGCCGGGGTGGAGACGATGGGCGACTTATACGCGGACGGGGCCTTGCTCCCATTTGCGGAACTATCGGAGGGCACAGGCCTGCCGGCAGGACAATTCTTGCTCCACGCGTCAGTGGTGAGGACGTACATGATATCCTGGGGAGATATCCAGGAGGAGCCACCGCTCCACCACTTGATCCAATACCTGCACGTCATGGGCAGAGGTTCACATATCACGCACTGGCTGGCACAGGCGCTCCTCATACACACCCAGAGGTCCACACAGCAGATTAGGGACAAGTGGGCAATCCACCGAGGGAGAGCTTGGACGGATAAAGAATGGAAACTGGTCTTGGCCAGCCCTGTGAATGTCCCGCGTAACTCCCGCTTCCGCACCATCCAGCTGTACATACTACACCAGGCATATCTATCACCAGACAGAATTAATAAATACTTCGCAATAGACACTGCAGCATGTCCCAGATGCGATCTGCTAGATGCTGACATCCTGCATATGCTTTGGGGCTGCCCGACACTGTCCAACTACTGGGGGGAGGTGACATCACTCCTGACACGCAGCACAGGCCCGGGACTACCCAACACGTGGGAGGCATGCGTTCTTGGGCTGTATAAGAGGACCAAACAGAACAAAACACAAGCCCGGTTCTGGGACCTAGGCCTTATCACAGCCAAGCGCCTGCTCACCAAGCATTGGAAAAGCAGAGTACCGCCAGCTCCCGCGCATTGGTATGCATCCTTCGTTAACTGGGCCAAAGCAGAGGGCACGGCACTGCGCGGGGAGGAGATAGCGGGTCTGAGACAGTTCCCGATTGCACACATCTGGGATGAAATCCTGGGGTCCCTGCAGGCAGAGGGTGTGGCCAGGGGAATTGCGCAGCGACAGCCGAGACGGGCAGGCCCTCTACGAGCGACAACATCATAGACAGGGCTGCACACCGCGCTCACCCCCCCCCCCCCCTCCCCTCCCCGAGAGCGATACCGACCCCCCGGCACATACGCCGCGAACACAGTCGGCCACGCTAACGGGGGCTCTCCACCACGTAATGACCTGCACGCTGCTCTCAACACTACAACCCTGACACAGCCCACACGAGTACACTTCCCCCCCCCCCCCTGCTTCTGACCCCCTCTGCACATTCCCATGTTGAAGGTTTCGCATTCCTGTTCTTCCCAGCTACGGGAATACCCACTACCACATAGCGACAGACAGACACCCCAGGCTAAACACATGGCACAGAACACGGGAGCGGGTGGCACCCACCGGAAATGCCGCAGGGGCGACACATACGATTGTCACACATGTCGCGCAACAAGCAGACAGCTGGTGGGACGCCGCCGCTCACTGACCCTGTTCACCACCCGCTTTACAACTAACCACACGGGACGGCCGCAGCTCTCTCACTACACTAATGCGCTCCTAGCACATGCATAAGCAAGTTGAAGAGACATTGCTGCCACATGCGCCGTGGGTGCATGGAGCTACACTGAAACCGTAGGCACACTGGGACGTACCGATGTGCACGGTACTGTTTATTTTTGTTGAAAAGTTATTGGTTCACTTATAAATAAAATGTAAAATGAGACGTCATTTACAGTGATGGCTGAGTGCTAAAAGCGCATGTTATGTATAATTTACTCGAGGCACGACACGCCGGACAATAAATAAACCTATGCATAATGCCCTCCCCTGTACACATCTGCCTCGACAATGCACAGATTTTTTTTTGCAGCCGGCCCGCAGGGTTGTAGGCTTTGCTATATGTACTGCACTTTTTGACCAATAATAAACGTCTCCAAAAAAAAAAAAAAAAAAAAAAAAATGGCATAATGGCGATGCCAAACTAGCAGTGTCACACATGCTGTAGCGTTACTAGGCCCATAACAATTTGTTTTTTTTTTTATTTATTTTGTTGTTACCCTGTCAGTCTCAGATCTTTTTCATACTTGGCCCTCCTGTGGCTCTTGATTTGTGCCGAGAGGATCTGATATAAAGGGTCTCAACAGTTATCCAATGAAGACCAGGAATTGAATAATTGTACTACAAACTAGAAATCAGACTCATGTAGTTTACACTCCATACAATACTATAAAGAGAATAGATTATCACATCAAGCCCAAATCTCCTGATGAAACGTAGGCGATCCAAAATCATACACCCTAAGAGCTCAGTTACAGATATACAGAAAAACTGCATTAGTATTTGATGCTCTGAGACTTCTCTAACCTGATCTCCTCCGGTCATTAGTCCCAAAATAAGGAATGTACTCCCAATTAAAGAGAAACCTTCATGATAGCTGAGTCATTCTGTTTTCTTAATTTTTTTTTATTTTTGATGTCCTCATTCTGCGAACTTTCTTGCTAGGTTGTACTCTAGTCCTTACAAGAGGAGAGTCGGAGACCAAACCGGAGACCAGAAGAGGAAAAGGAAGAGTAGTGACCCACAAGTATACGGTTTCCACTTCCATCTCCTTTACATACTGAGACCGCCTGAGAATAGGAGATACCATGGCCGACAGCATAATTGGCTTAATCATAGGACTCATTGCCTTCTCTCTCCACCTTACCAACGGAGCCCAAATTTACCCTTTACTTCTTGGATTGCACGCCATATCAGACTCACTTGTGTATATATAATATTTCTAAGGCACTCAGTAAAGGAGGGAGAACTTTCAGATTTCCATAGCCTACAGATCTCACACCTTGCTAACAGAATTACATAAAACAAACTTCCAGCCAACCGTTGTGATTTGTACTTCTTACTCTGGATTCAGCCCAAAGAAAATTATACTAGGGTTTACTTTCATTTGTATCCCAAAAGTTTCTCCCACAAAGTCACAAACCGAATTCCAGTAGGGTACTATTTTCGGGCATGACATAAACCAATGTAAATCATCTGCTGCTACAAGCATGCATCTTGGACAGTTATACATATTACCAGTGATTTTAGATAGCTTCCCAGGTGACCAATAAACTCTAGAAGTAGTAAATAAATGATTGCATTTAAGTGGTTCTGGTTTTATTACTGTTCGTAAGATACCATATGAATCGCACCACATTTGCTTCAGAGCTTCATCGTCCAACTCTACATCCCACAGATTTAAAATTTCAGTTTCAATCTTCACACCGGTCTCCCAAAAAATCCAATACCAGAAAAATGTCCTTTTTCCACTGGCCGGTTCTCGAAACCTGATCAAATTTTGACTCCTCCTCCGCCCAATCTCGTTACCCACCAGGAGCTCAGTTGATAATATTTGAACCTTGTTAGCTGTCCATTGGTGCAGTTGTTCAATGCTTCCCAACTCATTAAGTTTAAGCCCACCTTAAGATCTGCCCAAAAACAAATACCTCCCGATTTCAAGGGCTGACTGAGTTGATCCCTCAAACATTCCGGGGTACCCGGTAGTCCCAAATCGATGCCCATGATGAAAAATATGTGACCGTTTTCCACAAGTACATCCACGTATTTAATGCAGACTTCAAGATCTCACTTTCTTTTAAAAAAACTTTGGGTTTCCATATTTGAAGAGGAAGTGAATTTGACCTTGTGGAATATCAACTAACCTTGCCTCAAAAAGTAAGCCTATTGATGACTGATCTGTCTTGTTAGCAAGCATGTGAACATTCTTAAATTGAAAGGCATAGCAATAGGCAAGTAAATCTTGTAACGCCAATCCTCCAGCCTCTAGCCTTCCTTGCAACTTTTTCCAGGTTGTCCTGTTCTCCCCTGGAGTTTAGCTATAGCTTTCTTCTGAAAAATTAACGGGATAGTATTGAAAAGAAAGGTAATTTTTTCGGGGGTAGTCATTTTTGAGGTTTACCCTATGATAGATATTTAAAGGAAAATTCACCCATTTTAACAGCAACTCCACTACTTCCTGACTGACTTTCCTCCCATTTGTTTTTGTAATATCTTCCATTTTCTGAATAATTAAAACCCCCAGATATCGTATTTGTGTTTTTACCCCGTGACTGGCCAAACCCTGGTTCCTCTCCATTATCTCAGTTTTTCCTGTATTCACTTTATACCCAGAGGGATGGCCAAATATCTCAGCCTTCCTTATCAAATTGGGGATTGCATCTTGCAGATTACTTGTAAACCGCATCAGATCTTCTGCATATAATGCTAATTTGACTTCAAAATCACACGATATAAAAGGAAGGCTATTTGTATCTGCCCTTATAAAATTAGCTAGTGGCTCAATATGCAGCTTGAAAAGAAGTGGGGACAGGGTGCAGCCCTGCCTTGTCCCTCTAAAAATATTGAACTAATCTGACAATTTCCCATTTATCAACACCCTAGCCTTGGGGCCACAGTACAAGTTTTTCACCACCCTTACCATATTCTGCGGAAAACCAAAACTTGGTAAATACTCCCAGAGGTAAGGCCAGTGTACCTGATCAAAAGCTTTGGCTGCATCCACTGCCACTATGGTTAAAGGTAAAATCCGAGCCTCCGCAATGTCTATAGCCCAGATCAGCTGAAATGTTCATTCAGCTGCCTCCCTGGTATAAAGCCTCTTTGATTAGGATGGATAACCTCTTTTATTACCTTAGCTACACGGGATGCTATACCTCTGGAAAAGATCTTATAGTCCGTATTTAAGAAGGCTATTGGTCTGTACGAATCCACTTCCTGCGGATCCTTATTTGGTTTTAAAATCAAAGTGACTGTGGCCTCTGACCAAGAACTTGGGACCCTTTCCCTGCTTATATATATCTCATTGAATAGGACTTTTAGAACTGGAATTATTGTATGCATAATGCAGAGAAAACCCTACTGGAAGACCATCTGGTCCAGCTGCCTTTCCCTTTACCATTTTCTTGCACTGAGCTCTTATCTCCTCCTCCTTGATCTCCTCTTCTAGGGCTTTCCGTTGTTCCATAGTTAACTGTGGAAGTGTCGTCAATCCTAGCCACTCCTTTATTCCCTCCCAGCTTGGTTGAACATCTTCGCTAAATAGATCTCCCATGAAGCTACAGGCCTCTACACATATTTCTGCGTTGGCATACAATACTTTCCCAGATTCTCTACTAATTAACTCCAGAATTGTATTCCTAGCCCTATCTACCTTGGCCTTCCAGGCTAATGGTGAACTACATTTTTCTCCACAAGATAAATGCTGAAGTTTACTCACTTTCCATCTATCAAGTAATTTTTTATCAATCTGCACCTGGAATGGTACTTGTAACCTCTCCAACTCTTTACTTAGTACTTGCCCTCTATCCAAATCATCCATTGAAGCCTTCTGTAGTTCTCCTTCTTTTTCCTTAATCTCTTTAATTCTGTTGTCCTCTTCTTGCTTCACCACCCTTCTTCCCACCATTATATATTTTAGGGCCCCCCTTAAGTATGCCTTAAAAGCATCCCTGACTATTTGTCCTTCTGAGGACCGCCTATAAACATGAAAATAATTCAGATTTTTCCCTTAAATCACAAACCACATTCTCATCTAATCGTATCGCCCTATCTACTATCAATAGTCTATGCCCCTCTTTTTGATGATAACCCCGCAGTAGCCATGTCACTGAGGTATCTGACAAAATAGCTCCTGATCTAATAAAAAATAATCTATACGGGAGTGGTGCCTATACTTCTTGCTATAGAAGGTAAACTCTCTAATCTCCCTCGTCGATCAAATTAAATTTCTTTCATCATGCTTTTTAGTCTGGAGAACGTTTTAGGTGGATTATTTAACTGAACTTTTGACATTCTATCCAATATTTTATTCATAACTAAGTTAAAATCTCCTCTCAATACAATAGGGTCTGTTGTCTCCAGTAAACAGGATTCCAACTTTATAAGGGCCTCTGGGTTGTCATTATTCAGCCCATAATATACCGCACACACCAATGGCCTACCTTGAATCAGATTCATACTTAACTAATCGTATTCCATTATTGCTTTTAATGACCATGGCCACTCCCCTAGTGCTCCCTCTCTGGTCTGAGCATTCTACCTCCTGCACCCATCTGAATTTTTTGAAACATTGCCTACACATTTCTTTCCAGATGAGTCTCTTGTAGAAATATAATATGGGCCTCACTATTCTTCAAAGTTTCAATAACCCGAGACAATTTCCTTCTAGATCTCAACCCATTTACGTTCCAAGTTAGAAAATGGACTACTTTTATGTTTTCCTTTTTGCACAATAAATCTTGATTCCAGCCCTTTGTCTTATTAGACCCAAAATGAATCTCTAACCCTTCAAAAGCTGGCCTAATGAGAACCATTTTTTTTCTCCCATTGCACCCACCAGGAACCCCCCCCCCCCTCTACATCTTGGGCGATAGTCTGACTTTCGTGAACCCCCTTCCCACATAGAGAAAAAAAACAAAAAGTTAGATAAAAAAGAAAACAGCCTATCTATGTCACCTTAACATCTATTCTTCATATCCTTGCAGAACTCATACCCTTTTTACGTGGACAACTCCTCTCTCCATTTTTCATATGAAAGTATCGACATCTGGATTACTAATGTTGTACATTTTGTTTTGCCACATTATTTTTCACATTGCCGGAAATTTCAACTGAACCTGAGCTCCCTTGCTTCGTAACTCATTAATTCTAGTGCCTAGTTCCCACTGCCTCTGGGCCGTCCTCTCACCAAATTCTGATCTTATTTGATACAAAAACATCCTTAAGGAACCCTCCTTTAAAGCCTGTCCTAACACTAACTCTTTCACAGCAAATGTCAAGATATTTATCAGAATCTTCCTAGGAGTCTTTGTATCCAGGGTCAGCTCAAAAGGGTCTCTGTGAGCTCTCTGGATCTCCTTCTCCTAGTCGATTTCGGGTCTATCCTTCAACATTTATTCTCTCAGGAGACAGCATATGAAAGACTTAACATCTCCTTTCTCCTCCCCTTCCAAAATTTTGAGAAACCTCAAATTATTATGATGAGATTGCGTTTCCAACCTTTCTAAATCATCTTGCAGCAATCTATTCTACTTTTTTAATGTCTCAATATCCTTATAATTTCCCAACACTGCTACTGACAATGCTTTAACTTCCCCTTCCAAAATTCCAGTTCGCTGCACGACCTCATGTTTCTCTTCTAATACCTCACACTTCTCTCAAATCCCCTTTTTGTTGGTCTCGGATATCTCTAATTTCGCAAAAATATCTTGCCTCAAGTTCAAAAACATATTTTCCATAGAATTTTCGCCTCCAATGCCATGCAAGCTATTGTCAATTTGCTTAGAACTCTCCACCTCCCCCGTCTTACTCCTACTTTGGGGAGGTTTCATACGTAAAGTTGGAATAGGACTGCAACCAGAGCTAGGACTGGGGCAAGGACTGGGACCAGGAGCAGAACTAGCTATCAAGCTTAGATTCAGCTTGCTGCTCCACTTCATTATGTAAAGACCCAGCTTGGGAGAAAATTGATTTTCCAAAGGAAGTGGAACTATTTGCGTCTGTTTCATGGTATTTTTCCTCTTCGCCTGTGAGTTTTCGACCTGTTCCATTATTTTAAATTCCGATCTTAAAGGAGGAGGTTTGATAGGCACACGCACTTCCTTTGGACCACAGCATCGAGGTCTCCCTCCACCATTCAGCACCTTTTTAGGGGAGACTGCTACAGCCTCCCTTGCTGCCTGCTCCCTGGTCCCCCCCACCCCCCTCCTTTACCTCCTTTACCCTTAGTTTTGCCCTCCGGGAGTGGCCTCAGCTGATAACGGCTCCTCAAACGTGTTTCAAGATCTATCAGTACATTTTTAATGGTAGTTTCTCACTTCTCTGTTATGCCCCACTCACTTAGTGGGTTAATTGTTGGTGGGGGGAGGGTTAATTCCTTCACTCACGCTCTCGAAAGGACTATCTCCTCCCTTGCCTCATGCACTGGTTGTATAACTTTGGAAGGAGGTTCTTTTTTCATCAGCCTCGGTACCTCCCGTGTGCCCCCCTGTACCTGTGGTCCATTGGTCTTCCCAATCCTTCTTCCAACCACTTCCCACATTTGGAGCTCTACTTGCGTGCTCTAGAGCATGGGCTGCACTTCCTTGCTCCCACAGCTCTCCACGCTTTTCCCGGAGTCTCTCTCCTCCAGCGTCCAGTACTTCCTCTATCGACCTGGAAGCCGACCGCCACTATTGCCGCATGAGTCTTTTGCAAAAGACCCGCTTCTCTCTGCCAGAACCCACATCGCTTCTCTGCATCCAAACCCATGCGCACCAAGACTGTGTTAAAACATGTTATTAATATTATTAATGTGGGAGTTCTCTTAATATTGATGCGTCTACTCAAATCACTTGTTTTAACATATCATCTCAGGCTGCTTCCTCCATTCATCGCCTTTCTCCTCATTCGGTCCGGGAGCTCCTGCGACTGGCATCAGCCCGCCACCATGTTTCCTCAACCCTTCCCCCATGGATTTCATTATGGTGATATAGTTTAGTTTATCAGGATTTAAGATGAGCAAGTGCATCAGTAAATCAAGTTAAAGACAGTTTACTCAAAATCTAACAATTCATTTGAATTAAGATACCAAAGCTAAAGAGTTCAGGAAGGGACAAGAAACATGCCAGTTCAAGCAGTCTCCCTAGGAAGGAAGAGAGCACTTAGTGTACACAGCGTATGCATGAAAATGGCACGTTAGTCCGCTTGCGTTTTCATCGCATACCTTTACAATGCAAGTCGGAACAACGACTTGCTGTAGGGGGCGCTGGATGTTGGAATACTGTAATTTACTATTCCAACTCCAGTCTAAGCAAAAGAATGGGAAGGTGTTGGATTTTAATGGTAATGGTATGCGATGTAACAACGAGTTTTAATGGCATGCGTTGTCTCGCAAGCGTGGTAAACGATGTTTACCCATATGTGTTAGTTCATAAAGGAAGCCTGTTGAGTCTACATCAGGCAAGTTAAGACTTGCCAGGAAGTTCTGAAAAGAGTTTTGTAAATAAGGAAATAACGAGCAACCCATCCACTTAAACATACCTTTTTCAAAGGGTCAGAACACTGGCACTGACATCTACACCGCATTACTCCATGCACTCCCAAAGTCCAAACATCAGCAACTAATGGTTTAAATGGGGAAAACAGTGTGGGGGGGGGGGGAAACCTGCACTAGAGACCAGACACGTGCAATCAAGAACAACCCCGTGGCGTGCAAGGTAATTTAGGGGTGGACAGGGGCCGTTGGTGCGACCCCTGGCATGCCCCTTGTGACCCCCTTTAAACTGCCTTTGCGACCCCTCGCAACAGCAGTGGCGAAATCAATGCCAGGAACAGAAGTAGCTCGCCCTTATGGACATTGGTCAGGGCTTCACTCGCCTTGCTTTTCCTCCATTTTATTTTATACTAATAGTGAATAATATTACATTATGCACTATTAGTTTAATAAATAATGGCGTACAAATCGCTGGAATTTGACTTTCCCTGACAGCTGTGGTAAGTAAAAAAAAAAAAAGCTTTATGTATTTATGTGTAAACATGTGTGTGCGCTTGCAATTTTGAGTGTGTGTATGCGAGTTTATTTGTAAGCATATGTATGTGAGTTAAAGTGAAGTGTAAGGGACATGTGAAGTTACTTCCGCTACCCCAGGCATTTTGGTAAATTGGTGTGACAGAAATAAATGTGTAGTTAGTTACTGAGAGACTAAAGGGCACCCCAGGATTCAAGTGCAGATATGCACCATCTGAAAGTGGTGCATAAAAAGGTACCAAGAATGCGAGTCTAGTGACACTAAGCTGATATGTATCTGGCAAGCATCAAACATGTATACTACAGCCATGTATAAGAGAGGAACATTTGAAATAGAGAAAAGACTTCGTGAGTGAAGCTCTGTCTTCGGAGGTGCTGAGGCCGAGGAGGACAGACAAAGGCACCCAGACACTGTTTTTACCGCTGGGGCTACGGGGACGCTTGCACGGGACTCCCAGGATCAGGAGTCCGTGCAACAGCACACCTGCGGAGAGCTCTGCCCCCCCTACCGACGGCCTTTAAGATCCTCTTCCGTGTTACGCAGTGCGGAACGCAGCGCGGGACGAAGCCCGGACAAAGGGCAGACATTCTGAGACAGTCTGGGACAGGAGGAGGCAGGGCAGGGCCAGAGACCCTGTACCATGTCCTACAACATTTTCACAAGTTAAGTGGACCCATTTCTCTCATTATTTTTAACATTATCTCTGCATTGCGTTTAGTCGTACCACCGTGTTCCCAATTTGTGACTTCCTGTTACTAGTGAACAATACTAGACACCCTATAAGCCCCAGATATAATGGTCAAGCAGATATCTACAATGGATAATTATCTAGTTAAAGTCGTTGGCAAGATAAAAAATGACCGGAGAAAATCGCTGGGATTGGAAAACCCTTCTACGTTACTCGCGGAGCTTCCTGTTGCTGGTACTGTGTTGACTTAGGAATTTCCTTGTACCCCTGATACTGTGCCAATGGAAATACCGGTACCTATTATGCCAATACAGGATCTAACCACACAGGATTCCCAGGATGTCTCAGATGAAACCCCGCCACGGCGCTCTCCGGCTAAGAGAGCAGTGATGGCTTGCAGGAAAGTACAAATCAAATGTGGTGGTAATCATCATAAAAAAAGGGTGGAAACCACCCCGAAGAGCCCTGTTCGGGCCATGGAGACTTTAACTAATAATAGTGGAGCCAACATGAACTCGGAACAATTTGATCTTTTAATGAACATGTTTGAGGCAAGGTTTCAAATACTTGTTAAACCTTTAGTTGACAAAATTGATTTTCTGACATCGGAAGTGTCTAGACTAGGTAGTCTTTTGGCTACCAACATTGATAAAAATGATAGTTCTATGACACATGAGAGTGTAGCATTGGGCAGTACTAGTGTTTTAAAGCCTTCTCATGGAAGTTCCAATATTATTTATTCTGGTGGGGTTGGTGGAGCGGGCAGTCTGATGGTACAGACCCCAGCAATTCCCGCTAGTACTGGGGGGGGGGGTCCATTATCTATACACAGGAGAACCTGTTCTACTAATCTCCCACCAGACTGTGCACCTTATGTAGTAGTGCTCTCTAATGTTCCACCTTTAGACTCAAATTTGACCCAACCCACACAGGAAACACATGAATCACTTAAAAATAAAACCGTTTCCTGGCTGAACAAGCATTGTGGGTTCCCAACCAATTATTCAGATCAGATACTTACCACCAGAAGGGTAAATTGGATTGGGAGTGCTAGGAAAAATTGTAGGGGCGAATGTGTTATTGTGAATTTTAGGCACCCCCAACATGTTGCAACTGTTCTTCTTAGAGCTGCGTCTTTGACACCAGGAGAGAATGATGTACATGTGCACTCATTGGGCTTTTTTTACAATCTTAATAAGGCACCCAATACTATAAACCGTGCTAGGCCCCCCATTCGCAACCAAGGTATGATTTATGAGATTCCAACACAGAATAGGTATCAAGCCTGAAGTACACTGGACCAGAATGATTGACTTTCGAAGGTCAGTTAGCCCAGTGTGAGTGTAATACCAAACACATGGACTAGTAATCGGAACAGGATTAGTACAGACCCTAGGTTATCCTTGGCCGTTAACCCTATACTGAGCTCTGGAACCGGAATAGAACAAGTGAACGGGGGAAAGAGGGAGGTAAATACAGCGACTAAAGTGTGTGGCAAGGATCCTAATGTAGATCTACTTGAGGTTGTGCCCTGTGAAGGCAATGGTACTTGTGGTCCAGCAGAGGCTATGCCTCGTGTAGGTGAGGGCACACGTGGCAATGCCCTGGACCAAGTTAAAAAAAACCCTATAGAGGGCTTATCCATTGCGAGCTGGAATATAGCCGGTTGGATGTCAAAAGGGGAAAAGTCGGGATGGGTGGATGCGATTAGGACACATGATATTTTATGCTTTCAAGAAACCTGGTGTACTTTTAAACCCAGCTTTGAGGGATATGTGTGTTTTAGTATTGAGGCCACAGAGTCACGACATGGTAGGGCTAAGGGTGGTCTACTTGTTTTGGTGGCTGTGGATTTGTTATTGACTGTGGTTAAGCATGTCACAGTAGGAAATCATTCCGAAATTTTATGGGTACACCAGAAGGATGGTCCAGAGGTACTTATAATACATTTTTATAATAATATTTTTGGTAATTTACGGCACAAGGTTATTGAGTAACTGGAAAGTGCCCTCATTAAGCTTGCATCCGATGCCAAATGCATTTTTACTTATATTTGGTTGGGTGATTTTATTCTTTAATCTGCCCATTGTCGTCCTCCAGGGCTTGCGGCGTGTTAAATAATAATGAGAACATATCACATTTTCCACACAATACATATGGGGAGGCTATTAATAATAATCTTATAACATTCGACCTTGAACTACTCCAGCCAGCAACAGACAGTAGGGGTTATATTATTCCGACATTTACTGGGAGAAATACAAACTCTAATATTGACCATGTTATGGTCTCATCCAGTATTGTGCCACACTGTAAAACCATGGTTATCGAGGATCCCTCTTTAAGCGATCATAATTGTATCGTATTAAGAGTTGAGTCTTGGAAGCGTATAACATAAGGTGTCAAGAACCCTAGTAAATGCTGAGCCACATAGGACAAATGGAGGTAGGCTAAGGTGGCAAGGGGAAAAATCCTCAGTGGTAATACCTGATTGTATCCAAAGCCCTGGCAGATATTAATTGCATCCTGGCGACAGGAAGTACGCCAGTTGCCATTATGAATAATTTTATAAATGTCAGTAACATTATTGATTCTATATTTACAGGCCGTATTACTGGTAATACTAGACACAAAAAGGGTTGGTTTGATCATACTTCTTCAGCCCTGCTTACTCAACTCAGGCAGGCGCTAACATTTAAGCCAAGGGACCATACCAAGTTACACTTCTGAGACGTGATTATAAATTGTCACTCTCAAGAAGGAAGAGGTACTTGAGACAGGAAGTATGGGATAGTCTATCCCGTGCTGCGGAGACATCTGACAGTTCCCTGTTTTGGTCCACGGTTAATTCGCCCTTTATACAGGATGAGAAAGCCCCCCACCTTGCATCCAATGTAAGCAGTGAGACCTGGGTAACCCATTTTACAGCTATTTTTTATGATGGAGGTCCCAAAGAGGGAGAGCATAGGTGCTGGCCTGTAGTCCCATTGGATATTACCCTCAATGAGGTTCAAATTAGTATAAAGGCCAGTAAGGGGGGGGGGGTAAAGTGCAAGGGCCTGACGGAGTCCCCATTGATGTGTATAGGGACGTCCCACTGCTGCGGGGACCTATTCTCACTCTGGTCCTAAACGCAGCGGTGACAGACCGGATGCCGCCAACTTGGGGAGACTCTATCATTGTCCCTATCTATAAAAAGGGGGATAAGTCTGCAGCAAGCAACTATCGCCCAATTAGTCTGCTTGACTCATCGGTTAAAGTTATGAGTAGAGTGTTATTGTATAGGTTGGAAGCCTGGGCAGAGGAGAAGGGGGTTATTGCGAACTCCCAATATGGTTTTAGAAGGGGTAGAGGGACGCTAGATCAATGCCTGAATTTAGAACTTTTAATTGGTAAATATAAAAGGGCGAAGTCCGGCAATTTGTACCTCTGCTTTGCGGACTGGAGTAGCGCATTTGATCTGGTTGACCATGCCATTTTGTGGTCCGTCCTGTTAGAATTAGGGGCCCTGGAGCTGATAATCTTCTTCTTGGCTAGACTATATGGTAAGCTGCAAGCTTGTGTGCGTTATCGGGTAAACGGCGAGTGCACTCCCAATTTTATTGTAAAGCACGGAATTAGGCAGGGATGTGTTCTCGCCCCTTTTTTGTTTACTCTTTTTGCTAATGCTGTAGACACCATTTTAAAACAAGTGGAGGCGGATGCCCCTCAGGTCAACGGATTAGGTGTGCCAGTCCTACTATCTGGCACACCTGTCCTATTATCACGAACTCCGGTGGGCCTTCAACGACTGATGGACAGGTTCTCTGCTTTTATCAAGGCAAGAAAGTTACTGATTAACAATAGTAAGATGCATACGATGACCTGTGGTCCCAAAAATAGTAAAAAGCATGCCTTTTTTATCGATGGGGTTAAAGTGCAGCAAGTCGAAACTTTTTGCTACCTGGGCGTGACTTTAACGAGTAGTGGGAGTTGGACCCAAGAACTATCAAGTGTGAGGACTAAAATGGCAAAGAGTGCAAATGGTATATTTAAATTTGCTTCCAAGATTGGTGAGGGGCGGATCAGGGACATGATGATGATCTATAAGGCAAGAACTGTCTCAATTGCGCTATATGGGGCCAGTATGTGGGGTTACACGAATATAGATCCTGTGCAAAGGGAAGAAAATGTATTCCTTAAGAAGCGTCTATGCCTACCCACCTCTGCTTCAACTGATTTGATTCACAGGGAACTGGGTGCCGCTTATCAAGGCGACCTTATTTCACTGAGGCCACTAATGATATGGCGCGCAATTTGTCATCAAGGATTGTCTCGATCTTGATAAATTTAATAAGATCCCCTGGCTCAAGTATGTAGTAGACAGCTTTCGGGATATTTTTGGGCTTGATATCTTGTCGGAACCTGGTTCGGCTGGAGATATTCCTAAACAGGAGATGAAAAATATTTTTATGCAATATAAAGCCCAGAAACGTCTAGCAGCTAATTGTCGACTTAATACAGTATGTCTTTATAATAAATACATAGAAGGGGATGGGTTTCAGTGGCATCTGACTATGGTCACTAGACCTAGCCATAGGTTTGTCTTAACCAGGCTTAGATTTTGAACAACCCATGTCTTGGTGGCCTTTCCCCAAGTCAAGAAACATCTTGTTGAGCCATGTCCATGCGATGGGCGTTCCAAGCAGAGTACCTTGCACTTTGTTAATTTGTACTCTTTTTGAATGTTAGGGTGGTTTATCTAAAACCTAGGTTTGTAAAGTATGGTATCAGTGGTGTGGAGGACGCCATGAATATAATTTATAATGTGGACTCACCTGACAAATGTTTTTATATCGCATCCTTTTTATGTAAATCTATACAGCACGGAAAAAGTATGGTGTTTTAAGTTATTTATTCAACTAACCCGTATCTGTATTGTATTTTATAATGCATTTTGCTTGTGTGCTTTTATGGACCATGTTTATGTGCCGAATAAAGCTTCATGAAATTAAAATGACTGAAATAGAATGGTAAAACGGGACACCCGATTTATTGAACAAAGGAAAAAGAATTATTGGTTCAATAAGAAGAATGATTTAGGAAAAATACTTGTGGACGACATCTAGACATGAAAAAAGAGCAGGAAAGTGAGCAGTCTGGACCAAGCTAGAAGTTCCTATTTTAATTTCTTATGTTGGCCAGTTATTTAAATGCATTGTTTTAGATCATAGATAAATTACAGTACTATGGTAAAAAAAAAATGTCACCACAACCATAGTTTTTGGATATACCAGGATACCCACCAGTTCTGTGGAAACAATGGAAGAACATATTCTTATCCTATTTGGTAGCTACAAGGGGAGATAAATATGCTCCACTCCGAACACGAGCGTTATAATTTAGGAACTGGGGGCAGAAGATTATACATGAAGTTTCCAGAGATTAATTTGGGAATTACAGAGGGTTAGCCCAAAAATATATATGAAGTACAGAAAATAGAATAAGACCGTATCCTGTTTGTAACTGGACTCAGATGAATTGTTTTATTTTAGAATTAGATGTTCGAATAATAAACAAAGGTTAAAGAAAATTGTTGACTAAGGATTTAACATTCGACAAACCGATTCAGATGGATGGAAGAATCTAGAAGAACGAAACGTACAGTAGTATGGGTTAAAAAAATTGGTTATGCTGCTGGAAGTTAAAGAGAGATAGAGGAGGGTGGAGATGGAAAGAAAGTGAAAAAGCAGAATGTGATAAATGAAGCAAGGGTACAAAAGTGCATAGCAACCTGTTGAACTGTTAATTTATCTAACTACTACTTCCACGCGATTTCTACTGGAAAGTAAATCCACACATTTTAGTTTCACTGAGGAAATAAATATGAAATAAAAACTTTACACAACAAGCTGCTGCTGCACCTTTCAAAAGAGCGGACATAACCTTGTTGTTGCAAAGTCCACTTCCTCGACCAAGAAAGATACCATGAACTGCAGCTGCATCTAAATGATTTTCTGAAACAGAATGAAAACATGAACATGCATGCAGGGCTCCTGCACACACATAAATAAGCACTCTTTTAAAATGCTGCAGTCTCGTGCTAATTAGTTTTTCTTGCAAAACAAACCTAAATTAGGCACAATATTTTTAATATGAAAATTTACTCCCACATCGGTAAACTAACGTTTTATCATCTCCGGGGCTAATATCTGCAAGAGAGTCTTGATCTGTAGTAGTCAGGCACTTCTTTACAAACATACGGCCTGAACAAGAAAACGTAGCTGCATTGCTTAGAGTTATACTTTGGCTATAACTTACAGTTAAGGGCGTCTCATCTTGCACTATTTATCAGTGCAATTTAGGACACATCCATAATCCTAAAATAATTAACTTCCGATTCCACAACAGTTCACAACATTTTAAAGAACAGTAATCAGATTTCCAGTCCAGATCATCATCATTATCAGTTTTCCGTGGGTGAGATGGGTAGGTATCTTGCCTCTGGTAAGGCTACTGATGAGGCAATGCAGAGTTGCTTAACACCTTCCGTGCTCAGCTGACGCGAGCACTACCTGCTGGGTGCTGCGCACAACTGTTGGCCAACGCCGCCCCGCCCACTCCGTTGAAAGCCCGCACTGCGGCGAAATTGCCGCCGCGGTAAACCGGTTAATAAGCTCAGTCTGAGGAGCGTTGCTCCACCTCCCAGTGGCCCAAAAAGAAACCGAAAATAAACCCATGTTCATTATCTTTTTATTTTTGCTCTCGGAGCCAAGGCTTTGGGGCGGGACCAGGGGGATGACAGACCGGTGGAGGAGTGGCTGCACTGCTATTCAGTGCGCATGACAGTCTGGCCGGCTGCCTCATCCGCACTGATGCTCTTGTCAACCCGACATGCGTTGCAGTCGGAAAACCCAAATCATCAGTGCTCAAGTCAATCCTGACTGTTTTCATCAGCTTGAAAGCAGCTTCAGAATTGGCTGAAGTGGACTCTGGAAGCCTGTGCCTGCAGTGGAGACAAGTGTGATGTAGCAGGTAAGTGCTTTTATTTGTCTGGTCATCCGTCCCATCCTCTGTCCAACCCCCTCTCTCCATCACTGTATCAACACACCGGCAGCTACTGAATAAGATAGATTATAATTTTTTTAGTGCTTGCCAACCTGCCCTTCCAAGCAGACACACACAGTGAGTCAACCAGCGAGGGTTGCAGCGAAGAGGGCAAGCCAGATCCATCAAGATATCCGGTACATGGGATATTTCCTACTGCCAGAATTGCAGGGATAGCTGTGGACAGGAAAATGACTTTTCACGGAAATATCGATATAACTGAAAGGAAGCAACAGGAGTGCTAAAGTGCTTGGCCACATGGAATGACTGAGGCAATAGCTGTTAAGGCAGCGTTCATTGAACTTTATTAGCTGGCAGAAACAGATGCAGATGCGCTTCATTTGGCATGTCTAGTGTATTTTGGTACAGTGATCTGGTTGCAGTGTGATGAGTGAATCCTGGTCAGCAGTCCTTGGCACTTTACAGTGGAGTTTGTGGTGAGCAGAATCTGGTATGGACTTTGAAAATGGGGTTGTAGTGCTGACTTTCACTGATGTACTTTCACAAGAACCCAGAAGCCAGGCTGTAAATCTTAAGACTCACATGATGGATGGAATGCACAGAAAATCAAACATTCACCCACAGTCAAGAGTTCTGGGTTTAAATCCATCATTCTTTTGCTCACCATGCCACCCCAGTCTTGACCCTGTGCCTCATGGGAACAGTCCAGCCCAAACTGCCAAGCACTCCCTGGACCGGAAACAACCACCCTGGAACCGGTTTCGGTTCATCGCCCCTCATCAGCCAGGCTAGCTTGAATCCAGTGGCACGGTGAGTCCAGGACTCGCGTCTGGAGCACTCAAGGTGAGAAAGCAAAAGACACACAGATGATATTGCAGAGTGAAATCATAATTCAGTTACAAATCCAGCAAAGTTAGAGGCATTAGGAAGGTAGAAGGGATAAGGGGAATATCAAATCTATGGGTAAAATCTCTGGTGATTCCACCAACTCGACCACATGGATAGCTGTTGGAAAATATCCCTCTCTGAATCGTCCCCCAAATTTTTTGCCTTAGTCATTCTCTTTTTCTGACCTTGTTTTTGTTGGCTTTATGACTCTGAGCAGTTTACCACTGCTAACTAGTGCTAGAGTGCATGTGCTCTCCCCTCTAAACATAAAAACATTGGCTCATACCCAATTGACATATTTATTTAGTAATACATCCCTAGTAAAGTGCGCTGCATGTGCCCAGGGACTGTAAATTAAATTCTACCAGTGGGCCTACAGCACTGATTGTGACACCCACTTAGGTAGCACCTTAATTAGGATTCAGAAAAGCCATTGCAGCCTGTGTGTGCAGTTTACTGCAATGCCGACCTGGAAAGGTAAACCTCTTGCCAGGCCTAAATCTTCCTTTCTAATACATAGAAGTCTCCTTGAAGGGAGGACCTAGACAGCCCAAGTGCAGGGTGCAGTTTGTATCAAAAGCAGGACGTTTATGTTTAAGTTTTACATGTCCTGGTTGTGAAACACTTCTATGTTCATTGTTCCCTCCTGCAAGGCCTATCTCCTTCATAGGGTAACATTGTGATTACCTTACTACATTTTCAAAGTTTAATTTTCAATTGGAAAGAGAAGATCTCAAAGTCTCAAAAATCACAATTTAAAATCACAACTTATGGCGAAGTGTGATTTTATATTGCAATTTTGAAAATGCCACTTTTAGAAAGTTATGGGGGAGTGATTCTGTTAAGGGCTAGAGAGGCTGGAATCCAAAACAAATTATAACAATGAAAATACCTCTTAGACCATGACTTGATGAGTGTTTTCAACAACGGAGATCTCCGAACGCCATCACTGTGGACGAACAATTAATGAACCCTGCTTCTTTTTCTACTTCTCATATCATTTTATCTACCGTTTTCCCTTTTTTTAAAGTTGAGATGTACACCTGGTGGGGCTTGTACCAAAACTTTACTTATAGGCCATATGAATTGGCTATTTTAAGCACTATATCATTAGAAAGGAACATTACAGTGACACATTTACATAAAAACATAAACTCCTAATGTATTGTTAAAGACATATTAGAATATAAATCAAAAGAATTGATCTACTATATTCAAGAAACAACACATTTAGGAGAAGAATTAATGCATTCTAAACGTAACAAACTCATTAGACATTACATGCATATTTTAAACATTAAATCTATTGGATATTTTAATTCTCCTATTGCTGAGTCAATTCCATACGCAAGATCTTCTATGCCCTACACTACTTATCTAAATATCGGGACCAGTTGTCCATCTTAAAGTTATAATAAAGGGAAAAACGCTAGATAAAATGATTTGAGAAGTAGAAAAAAAGGCAGGGTTCATTAATTCTTTATCCACGGTGATGACGTTAGGGGATCTCCATTGTAGAAAAAACTCATCAATCCATGGTCTAAGAGGTATTTTCATTGTTATAACTTTTAGAATGTTTGTACATTTCTTACTTTAGCCCTTTAAAAGCCCACTGCCCATCACGGATCACTGTCTGGTTGGGCAACAGCTGGGATGGGTGTCAGCTGGGGTTTGTGTTCACTCCAGACAGTGACACACAAAGGGAACTTAGGTGTGACTTGAGACTTCCTGGGAGGATGGAAGGGAAGAGCTGGGCACACCTCATACCTGAATAGGCTGTGTCCTGTCCACACACCGAGGGCTGCATACAACCTGTAGTGAGTTCAGGGCAGGAAAGGAGGACGTCTGTGCCCTTCAAAGACCCTTCTTTGAAGTCACCTCAAAGGCACAACTGGTTACAAGTACCTGACCTCTGACACGACCAACTCGGTACACTACTGGACCTGAAGGAACTCTACCAGGAATGAAGAACTGCTGTGCTAAAGGACTGCCATTCTGCTGGACTTCTGCTCTGGAAGAACTACTGCCTTGCTGCTGCCGTGCTGCCTGCTGCCTGCTGCTCTCTCTGCATGGGTAAAGACAGGACCTCCATCACTTAAACCCAGAATGACTCCAAGGGCCAGCAGACTACACTCCTCATCTGAAGTCTCAGACATAAGACTTCAACCCTGCTCCTGGAGCATTAGGAGTTGCCCCAAGGTGCTTGCTCCAGCAGAACAGACTCATCCTCTACAGTGAGAGCAGAATGGACGCTTTGCTGCCGTTGAGGGACAAGACTGGTGCATCGCACTTGGAACCAATGCATTGCCATCAGAACCAACACTCCACTGCTACTACGTGGATAGAAGCAACGCATCTTCCTCTACCGCATGGAGAAACCAGACGCATCGTCTGTGGAACCGCCGCATCGCTATCGCTGCATGGAGAAAATCAATGCCTCACCCCGCATCTTAGCTGTTAGTCCGGATCAAGGCCTTTGGGGGACACTTTTTCCTGCCCATGCCATCGATGTTGGTCTGAACTTTTGACTTTTTTGGTCTGGTGCAACCAGATATCCCAAATAGGCACTTTTTGCTTCAAATCGCTATTTTTCCATTTATTCTTTATAAATTCATAGATCGACTACTACTTATTGCATTTCTGTCCTTTTGGTTTTGTTTTATTTATTAAATTAGGAGCTATTTTTCTTACCTAGTGTACAATCTTTTGTGTGTGGAATTTTCACTGTTTTACTGCTTTTTGTGTTGAGCAAATACTTTACACATTGCCTCTTAAGCCTGTCTGTTCTGTGCCAATCCATCAGCGGGTGTTTGTGACTTACCCTTACATCCCAGTTAAACAGGAACCCAATGTCTAACAGACTATATCTAGGCTTTCCTGTTTTCGGTTTCTATTTTTGGTAAATTCTGGTGGGGTTTTTTCAGTGATTTCAATACCTTCACAAACAGTTATCAGTGTTTACACATTTTCGCGCCACTGAAAACAAAAGAAAAAGTGTTTTTCCGGTGTTTATGGAACGTTTTGCTTTTATTATTGCTTGCTTTCTGCACTGATAGAACATGGTATATCGACAGTGTATATAACGTCCAAATAGATTTTTGCTGATTAAACTTATCGTAGTACACCATACAATACTTCTTCCATGAGTCTTCGGTCATGCATGCTCGCTCTTTCCTTCCCATTTAAACTTGTATCTGTGAAAAGGCCCTATCAACATTGGCACTTGAGACGGGGAACGCCAAAACGGCCAGTAAACAATTTGCTAACTCTGGCCACTGACATAGCTTTCCATGCCAATACTGGTGCACTTGAAGATTGCGATTCTCCGGGCAGGTTCTGCAACATTTGCATTGAGCTGGGGGCTTTTGCCCTCAGTTATTGAAGCGGTCAAAAATGAAGCAGCACTTTTGAAACTACAGAGGAAATTCCCCCTTTACTAAAGGATCTAGAACGTGTACCGAGTACCACAGTGAGGTTTCATTGACTTCAAATGCAATTGGTGGTGAAGGGACATTTATATGCATCATTGCAAGCCATTTCTCATACATTGTAGAATAACCGTTCCTGAATTGCTCTTCAACATTTCTTTACTTACCAAGTGGCAAGCACTCTAACATGGAACATGTTGCACTGCCAAAGTCAATAAAGGGGTCACCTAGCCTACTCTCGAGGAGTACCAGATGGATTCAAAAGTCAATAACATCCATCATTAACTCTGAAGTTGTAAAGATGCTTTCAGTATACCATCTAACAAGTGGCAAGGATCTCCTACAGGGAAACAGTTCAGCTCGGGTATCAATTTTGACAGGTCATCACACAACTTTTTCATATACGTAGCTGATTCACTGCAAATGCAAACACTATGACTCCAATCTTTGTTGAACTTGGAAGGAACCTTTTTTGCAGAGCATTCCAGGTGACACTGCGTTCCATGTTTTTCCAAAAGTCTGGTGTCATGTTCTAACCATTAGCCCAGATGCTTGGTGATAGCACTCTTAATATATATACTTGTCAATATACCGTGCATTGAGTGTTTAAAGCCTGAGGGGTTGGCAATTCACCTACTATCAATACTGACCCACTAGAAACAACTGCGGGCTGATGTATTAAGGGTTTTTACCCATTCTCTGTGGGTAAATGTGATGACATGTATTAGGAAAGATTCTTATGAAACCAGCCATTTTACTGATCAGTGAACGAATCAAACAAAGTAACATATCAAATATGATTTTGATGTTTCCTGATGCTCTACAGTTTATAAAATAATTAAATGAGACCTAAAACATGCTTCTAAACCATGCATCTTTAGACCAAAGACCACTAAACTGAAAAAGCAAGAGGAAGAAGAAACAATATTTTAGTGGTATCCCTAAACATCAAAACTCAAGCAGAATAATGTTAGCCCAGTCTTTCTTGCTGCTAGCTTGTATAACAAAGTTACATTGTATTTGCCCCTTCAGGAAGAAAAAAAAGGACTCTTTCACACTCTTTTTCCTTTATTTGAATGGCATTTAGTCTGTGGTAGTGAAGGTGTTTTTTTCAGTGTTTAAATGTTTACACTGGTGAGGGCTATTTCTATTTCAGTGGGGTTTTATCAGTTGTTATAGGTTTAAACCTAAAACCCCACAGCCTAACTATATCCAATTGGCAACCATGCACACTAGAATCAACATTTAAACATAAAAGTATCAAGCATTTGTATAGGTCAATTTCAACAAAGACAAACGGGCCCTATGATTGTTAGTGGGCAGTGGGGGTGGATGTTCACCCTTCCCAATATTGTGGGCTTGGCAAGCGCATAGGAATGACAATACTGTTGGGCAATGCAGAGGCAAACCAATGGCTCATGCCATCTCTGCTTATGTGGCTGACACAATGGCATGGTATAATTGGTCAAGAGACAGGAGAAACTTTCAGGGCAACCATTCTCCCCTGCTTGTCCTTTCACACTCCATCTGTCTTTTTACAGTCCTGTTTTAACCCCTTCGATGCTCATGACGAGCTCAGCTCGTCATGAGGCACAGTGGAGCTGTGCTGATGACGAGCTGAGCTCGTCATGAACAATGGCAATGATGAAATGTCAGCACAGGAGGAAAATATCAATAGCAGCGAAGGTGTTAACTAAACACTCTTTACAGTATCTTGGTGAGAGAAATGCTAATGTGGCATCTGAAAATGTTAATTAACAAAAAGAAGAGTAGTCTGTGAATCACATAGATGACCAGGGGATCCCCTGGCATCACTTGAACATAAACCTAAAAAGCAGGAGTACAGAACGCTTTTTTATGTTTTCATACATGAAGCGCTAATGGAGATCATTTGATAAATCTGAAAACATAGGAGGTAGGAAGATTTAGCAATTGAATTTGTGATAGTACCAATTCCTCTTTAAAACTAATTTCGAAAAATGAACTTTCAGAGGTGAGCAAGCTATTTAAGAAGTTCATGTCTCTGTTGCCGGATTTGAGGTGAGGATTTACTCTTGAGTAAATGGCTCAGTTTGATAGCATTGGTTAGCACTGAGCGAAAAGAAGGCTGTAGCTATTAGTTATGAGAAGGCAATATTCCTCCGCTGGGGGAATATTCTTGTAACTCAGCGAGATCCTATAGAGTGGACATGAAGTACATACAAAGTGACTTCTAATCAGGCGATAAAGCTTCATTAGTCGGAGCATTCCTTCCAGACACTTCGACTTGCACAGCCTGATGAGCAGTACATTCAACAATAGCCATTTTAGATGGCAATTGAAGAGCTTCAAGCAATCCTTTCAAACAGGAACTATTTTTGACTCCGAGATTCCTGCTGCATCTATAGAAGCCCGTGGCCCTGAACGACCTTGAAGTCATACTTCAAATCAGTGAATATTGTTAGAGCAGCTGAAATGCTCAGGTGTGATAGCAGCTAGTGCAGTAACATGATGGATTTTAAGCAAAGAATGGCTTTGTATGATAACATATCAAGCGCAAACGGCAGAGCCTGCAACTACTATTCCTTAAAAATATCAACGAAAAGAATGATCAACCTAATTCAACTGAACTCATTTTGACAAAGGCTCATCAGCAAAATCGATGTGAGGTTTGGTCAGGGTGGGCAGTGTGAGAACACAATCTTGAGATTCAAGTCAAATGAGATGCAGTTAAGATGTTCGATGGATTTTATTATTATTATTTTTTTCCAACATAAACATCAAAGATATTAGTGGGCCAGTGTTTATTGAGGATTAATTTACTGTGAGAATTATACAGGATTTGCTGTAATTTGTTTTGATATTTGATGTGTTAGATACCCAGTTCCTGAGCCTAAAATAAATTGTGTTGGGGCTCCCTTTATGAGATGCCTTCTATAACCAATACAACGGTTCAGGGGTGTCTTTGTGTACAAAGCATTGCAATGATTTGACAATATTAGCATAATCTAAGACTCGCCATGTACGGTGGCTCACAAACCATAAGAGTGCCTATTTAGGAGATCATAACCTAGCTTGATTAGGTTACAGATGGTCCAATCAGAGATGTTGATCCCCTGCCAACAGGTTGTGACCTAAATGCCAAACATCGAAAAAACTGAATTGTAATTTTATCCTTGGATGCTTTGTGCCCCTAATTATCTAAATCGGTGTACAGGTAGAGGGACGGTGAGCTTTACCCACAAGGAATGCCGCGTTGCTGATGGAGGATTTTCGGATTTAAAAGACCCTAAAAGAGAACGCATGTAATACAAGTTTATAAAATAGCAGTCTCTACACATATATATGAAATATCTAATACCTTTCAGGTGTATATTATTGTGACCACGAGGCTTTTAAAAAAAGAAAAAATGAACCGGACTGAGACAGTACCTGGGATCAGCATCTTCTCGCCTTTTTAGACTTTGGCGCAAGGTGTCAATCAAATAAATCCATGGCCATAGATGCTGCATGAAACAGTTGTGGTAGAAAGAGCTATATAACAGGATAAAGAACGTATGAACCTTTATCCCACACCTCAGATCTGAATGAAAGGTACACCTCCTTCCTACCTGTTAAGCGTGATACTTCTTTGATACAATTTACTATTTTTGGTGGTTATTTTCCGCGGGCTGAGTAGACACACTTCTTTGTTTTCTGGCTGGTCCTGAAGAAGGTGGCATGTCATCCTTGTTGAGCCACCGAAACGCGTCGACTAGAGCCTAATCAAGATTCTGCCTTGTGCAGTTGTTAGATATAGTCTATGGAAACTACTATGTCACTCTGTTGCAGATCCTCCCAGATTGATTGAATGTGTGTTTGGGGAAAGTGGTTCCATGGTATGAAAGTGTGTGTGTGAGTTTGAGTGTCTCCTCTCGCGGGGTCAAAATGTGTTATATATATTATGTCCTTTGATTTTTTTTTTTGTTCATAGAAATTTTTGAATAATCTATGTATTGCTTTTTTGTAATTGTAAAAAAGAGAAAATTAATTTATATATGCTTATAAAAAAAAGAGAATAAGAAAATATTTTTGATAATAGAAATTAAAAATATTTTTGTGAATTGGTTTGTGTTTTGAATAGTTCTTGGATGGCTCGCATATGAAAAGGGATATAATACCAATGTAAAATAACTGTAGGTCAGAGGGAGACTTTTTTGCTTTGACAGGTAGAGGGACTCAACATTACATTGTTTAAGGAGAACATCATCAAAATATTAACTTAGCATAGATCCTTCCAGAAAGTTAAAGGTCTTTTTTGAGAGCCTTTGAAAAGATAGAAGTAAATATGTAAACTCTTGACTGCCATGAATTGGCCCGCAGAAAATGTGAAAGCGTAAAGATGGACTTTCAGGGTGTATGATGATGGAAAAAGAACCAGATCATAAATCTACTCTAGGGAGCCATGCAGCAGCCACTGGTATACATGACAGACCAATGGCAGGATTGGGTTAAATAAATTACTTCACCAAGCTTTTGATCAGTGATTAACAGTGTTACAGACACTCATAGAGGGCACTAAATTCCTTTGTTTCAGCAGAGTAGCAGCGAGGTTGTGGATCCAAGCTTCTTCAGATAAAAATGTTATTGGGGAATTTACAGGTTCTCTTTCACGGAATTAACCTTTTTAGGTCTCGTGACCTATCAATGCGCATGCGCATTGATAGAGAAGCGAGACTATAGGGCTTTAAACAAACTTTAACTAACTGGCGATTTGGTGCTGTGCTCGTGCGCTTTTAGGTCAATGCGCAAGCGCATTGACCTAAAATGCGCGTGCACAGCATCAAATCGCCAGCCATCTGTTGCCCAGCTTGGTGCCGCTCCACCCCCTGCCAGATCAAAGGCTTTCACGGCCGACCGGCCGTGCTTTCAGTTTCACGGCCGGCCGTGTAAAGTGCACTTTTTATTTACGATGCCCACCATACAGCCTTCTTGAGCTGTTCTTTTGATGGATGAATGTGATTGCTTTGATTTCAATTTTTAGTCACTGAACATGCGCTGCAATGGATTTCTTTAGCTTAAAAGAATTGTTAAGTAAGTTATTGGTCTTTTTCAGTAATGCTCCGTTTCTTTTTGCACAATATATGCAGTTTGCAGAAGCACTATTTTTTGGGCAATGTGTTTTCTTTTTCACCAGCTTTCTTATTGGTCTTTTCATGCTCTTTATTTAGTTGTGTTGGTGACTTTTTATTAATCGGCTGTAGAATGTGCTGTATTCACACAGCTAAGTGGATAGTCTTATTTATTTCTAAATGATCATGGCTGGTTAAGGTTGCGAGTCAGGGCAAAATAAATAATTATTTTATATTGTATAATCCGCACTTGATGCATGCGGGTTCAATGTAATCCAACACCACATCCACCGCCACCTCCACCACCACCACATCCACGCCATCCACCACCACATCCACACCATCCACCACCACATCCACACCATCCACCACACCCACCACCACATCCAACACATCCACCACCGCATCCTCCACCACCGCATCCTCCACCACCGCATCCTCCACCACCGCATCCACCACATCCACCTCCACCACCACATCCACCACCGCATCCACCACCACCACTTTCACCACACCCACCAACACCACATCCACCACACCCACCACCACCACACCCACCACCACTACATCCGCCACCCCATCCACCACCACCACCCCATCCACCACCACCACCCCATCCACCACCACCACTGCATCCACCACCACCACCACTGCATCCACCACCACCACTGCATCCACCACCGCATCCACCACCACCACCACTGCATCCACCACCGCATCCACCACCACCACATCCACTGCATCCACCACTGCATCCACCACCACATCCACTATGACATCCACCGCCACATCCACCGCCACATCCACCGCCACATCCACCGCCACATCCACCGCCACATCCACCGCCACATCCACCACCACTTCCACCACCACTTCCACCACCACCGCATCCACCACCAACACCGCATCCACCACCACCACCGCATCCACCACCACCACATCCACCACCACATCCACCAACACTTTAACCACACCCACCACCACCACATGCACCACACCCACCACCACTACATCCACCACCACTACATCCACCACCACTACATCCACCACCATTACATCCACCACCATTACATCCACCACCACCACATCCACCGCATCCACCACCACATCCACATCCACTGCATCCACCACCACATCCACCACCACCACAGCATCCACCACCACAGCATCCACCACCACAGCATCCACCACCACAGCATCCACCACCGCCGCATCCACCGCATCCACCACCACCTCCACCATCACCACCATCACCACCACCTCCACATCCACCATGACATCCACCTCCACATCCACCACCACATCCGCACACACCGCATCCACCGCCACCACATCCACCGCCACCACATCCACCACCACCACATCCACCACTTCCACCACCACCGCATCCACCTCCACCACCACATCCACTTCCACCACCACCGCATCCACCACCACCGCATCCACCACCACCGCATCCACCACCACCGCATCCACCACCACCACCGCATCCACCACCACCACCGCATCCACCACCACTGCATCCACCACCACTGCATCCACCACCACCGCATCCACCACCACCGCATCCACCACCACCGCATCCACCACCACCGCATCCACCACCACCGCATCCACCACCACCGCATCCACCACCACCGCATCCACCACCACCGCATCCACCACCACCGCATCCACCACCACCGCATCCACCACCACCGCATCCACCACCACCGCATCCACCACCACCACATCCACATTCACCTCCACATCCACATTCACCTCCACATTCACCTCCACATTCACCTCCACATTCACCTCCACATTCACCTCCACATTCACCTCCACATTCACCTCCACATTCACCTCCGCATTCACCCCCACATTCACCTCCGCATTCACCTCCGCATTCACCCCCACATTCACCATCACCTCCGCATTCACCTCCGCATTCACCTCCGCATCCACCACCTCCGCATCCACCACCACCGCATCCACCACCACCGCATCCACCACCACCGCATCCACCACCACCGCATCCACCACCACCGCATCCACCACCACCGCATCCACCACCACCGCATCCACCACCACCGCATCCACCACCACCGCATCCACCACCACCGCATCCACCACCACCGCATCCACCACCACCGCATCCACCACCACATCCACATCATCCACATCCACCGCATCCACCACATCCACATCCACCGCATCCAACACTTCCACCACCACCACATCCACCACCACCACCGCATCCACCACCACATCCACATCCACCACCACATCCACATCATCCACATCCACCGCATCCACCACATCCACATCCACCGCATCCAACACTTCCACCACCACCACATCCAACACTTCCACCACCACCACATCCACACCCACCACCACCACATCCACACCCACCACCACATCCACCACCACATCCAACACATCCACCACTTCCACTTCAACCACCACCACATCCACCACCACCACTGCATCCACCAACACCACATCCACCACCACTTTCACCACACCCACCACATCCACCACACCCACCACCACTACATCCACCACCCCATCCACCACCACCACCCCATCCACCACTGCATCCACCACCACCACTGCATCCACCACCACCACTGCATCCACCACCACCACATCCACCACCACCACATCCACTGCATCCACCACCACATCCACATCCACCATCACCTCCACATCCACCATCACCTCCACATCCACAATGACATCCACCGCCACATCCACCACCACATCCACCACCACCTTCAACACATCCACCACCACATTCACCACCACATCTACCACGTCCACCACCACTTCCACCACCACCGCATCCACCACCACCGCATCCACCACCACCACATCCACCAACACTTTAACCACACCCACCACCACCACACCCACCACCACTACATCCACCACCCCATCCACCACCACCACCCCATCCACCACCACTGCATCCACCACCACCACCGCATCCACCACCACTACATCCACCGCATCCACCACCACTACATCCACCGCATCTACCACCACATCCACCATCACCACCACATCCACCATCACCACCACATCCACCACCACTTTCACCACATCCACCACCACCACATCCACCGCATCCACCACCACCGCATCCACCACCACATCCACCACCACACCCACCACCACCACATCCACCACCACATCCAACACATCCACCACCGCATCCACCACCACCGCATCCACCACCACCGCATCCACCACCACCGCATCCACCACCACCGCATCCACCACCACCGCATCCACCACCACCGCATCCACCACCACCGCATCCACCACATCCACCACATCCACCACCACCACATCCACCACCACATCCAACACATCCACCACCACATCCACCACCACATCCACCACCGCATCCACCGCATCCACCACCACTTCCACCACCGCATCCACCGCATCCACCACCACCGCATCCACCAACACCACATCCACCACCACTTCCACCACCGCATCCACCACCACCGCATCCACCACCACCGCATCCACCAACACCACATCCACCACCACATCCACCACTGCATCCACCACATCCACCACTGCATCCAACACATCCACCACTGCATCCACCACTGCATCCACCACTGCATCCACCACTGCATCCACCACTGCATCCACCACTGCATCCACCACATCCCCCAGATCCACCACCACCACATCTATATGTGTGTGGCTGTGTGTGTGTGTAGGTGCAAATGCAATGTTCTTGGATTTTCATCACAATAAAATACACTGAACATTATCTTCACAAAAGTTATTTTCAAACGTTTAAGGTATTGCCATTATAAATTACAATAACTTTTATTAAAGTATTAATTATTTACAAAATTAAAAGCCATTGTTATTTGTAATATCAATACATCTAAGTCACGTAAATACAACACACATTGCATTACAAATGCTATAGGTGTCACATTTGCGAAAGTTAAAACTATTGACATTGTAACTGACAAAGCTATTAATTTTGCTATTTTCAAAACCAACACATAAATAAAAAGTGTCATTTACAATACCAATTGCTCAAACTTTCCTAATGCGAGACCTATTGCATTTCCAATGCTTGTTTTGACTGGTCAGCAGCTAGGCCACAACCTATATAGAAGGAAGTGCCTCTTTATCATGATCACACCATCTTGTTGGACTAATGCTGTTGGTTTTTGGACTCTACACTGCTAACGAGGCCACAGTGCATGTTCTCTGACAACTAAAAACGTGTTACATTGGTTACAATACTGGATTTAACTGGAGTCCCTTCTACCTGGTACCCCATGTGTCCAGGCTCTGGAAGTTAAATATCACAAGTGGACCTCAGCACTTACTGTCCCATCAAGACAGTGACCATTCAAAACATGACTCCAGGCCTGCCACAGCTGCCTAGAGGAGCATCCTTTCAACAGTCCTAAACCTTCCTTTTACGTAGTAAGTCACTCCTAAAGTGGACCTTAGCAACCCTAAGGTAAGGTACACAGTATATATAAGTAAGACCTATATATTTAGTGTTTTTACACGTTCTTATAGAGACTACGGCCCCCAAACCTGTTTTTCACTTTAGCAAGCTGGCCGTGCCAGAGAAAACACTGGGTTAATTTCTTACACTTGATAAGGCTAAGCTCATATTGACACTAGCTAGAAAAATACTTCAAATACTCAGTTTTATAATTAAGTCCCGAATTAACACTAAAGTCCAATTTTGTTTAACTGTATGAGAGATAATGACTTGGAAAGTCAATTTCCTTCATCAAGCCTCTTGCAGGCTTTTGCAGCCTTTTCAGAGTTAATCCCCAAACTCTCACCTAGTAGCCTGTTGGCCCCCTGCAAAGAGTGTGAATGACTTGCAGGAAAGGGATCAAAAGGGCATTCAGTGGGGCAAAGTGATATCTCCTTATTGGGTGCCCTAGGAGATGTGCCCATCAACTGCTCAAGCTTCAAAGAGGCATGCACTGTTGCAGGCAGATGTACCTCATACCTAGGCCTATCCCTTCCTTTGAGATTGAGGCTATCCTGCCTGCCTGAACAGTGTGGGGTGGGGGGGATCAGAAACCTGTTTCAGAACTGATTTGTAAGGGGAGTGTTAGACTGGGCCCTTTCTGCAGGGTCGCCGTCAAACAATTTGCCTCCCTCCTCTTGCTTACCAGTGCTAAAGTGCTTGTTCTCTTCCCTTAAAATGTGGTAACCTTGGCTTATCCGCAATTTAAATATTTAATTCACTTATAAGTCCCCAGTAAAGTGTATTACATGTGCCCAGGGCCTGCACATTAAATACTACTAGTGGCCTGGCAACACTCCAGTAGCCCTTTAAGCATGTCTTAGAATACTTTGTTCTGAGCACGAGCAAATTGAAATATCTTACCTACTTTGTGTTCTGTGTCCCTGGTCCACCGCCAAAAGTTTGGTTTGTGTGGAGGGACGGGAACCGGGTCTTGAGGAAGTGATTCGCGACTTCCGGGCCGGGCTGCTAATCAGCTGCTCGCAGCTGACGAATCAACTCCCTTAAATATAGATGCCTTTCAAGACGTGCAGCGGACGCGCGCAGCGGGCACGCCGCTGGTACGCCAAAGGCGCGCCAAAGGCAAGCCAGTCTGCCCCCGTCCGCTGCCAGACGAGGCCTTGGTCCAGAAACCCTGCCCAATCTAATCATAGCCCTCTCGAATAACCTTGGGAAGCCCTCCTGTCCATCCAACCCACTAACTACATACACTGCACTCCCCTTAGTTGTGACTCTAGCCCCTCACACTGCTCTTGTTGTGGTTTCTCCTTTTTTACCTCCTACTCTAACCTGAAAACTAGTGAACTAGGTCCTGCACATGCTTTTAATACCAAAAAAACTCAGTCTCGTATTTTTCCTTTTTTAGCCTAAATTGCACACCTCTCCCAAAACATAAGACATCTATGACCTGCTCACTGTTTCTCAACCTGATGCAATTTTCCTCACGGAGACATGGCTAAGCAATAGTTCCGGTCCGGATATCGCTACTGCACTTCCCCCTAACTACACATACCTTGGAAGAAACCGTGTCGGTAAGGATGGAGGAGGGATAGCAATTTTCAAAACCTCCTACAAATGTAAATGAGATGATCTAGACTTCCAGGACTGTGAAGCCGGTCTTTTCAAAATCCTGCTCTCACCTAACTTCACTCTCTCAGGGACCTTAATTTATCGCCCCGGTGACCAGCCAGTGCTTGGGCCACTTCACTCCCTGATCACATTGCCCCTCTATTACTACAAGCCACTAACTTCTTAATTGTGGGCGATCTTAATACACATTTCAACGAGATTACCTGCCCCACTTGTGCCAATCTTATTGCTGACCTGGCTGCTCTGAACTTTACTCTCCACAACTCAGGCCCCACCCATAAAGCAGGAAACTTACTTGATCCTATCTTCTTCAACCTTACCACCGTATCATGTAAACCTGCCACCCCAATCCTCTGGTACGATCATTTTTTGGTTGAATTTCAAATTAAACACAAGCTAAATCTCAAGTACCCCTTATACCCCTCAGGGCCTAGAAACGGCAGAAATTGGAAAGATTTAGATATAAACAAATTCAACCTCTTTTTAAGCAACACTATGCCGGTTACCTCCATTAGTAATCTGGATGATGACGCGGTCCTTTATCATTGGCTAACCTCTTCTATTGACGCTTGTCTACCACGACCAAAAAAATATATAATCACCACCACCCACCAACCCAGTGTTTTTCCGAAAAACTCAAGCAAGAAAAAACTAAATGCAAAAACTTAGAAAGACGTTGGCAAATAAACTACGATCCCAGAACAAAATCATTATACAAATCAGCCCTAAGCAATTATCATTCATTGTGTAATACGGCTCGGGCAGAGCACGTCAATCTAACTGTCTTACATGCACAAAACTGCCCCAAAGTACTTTTCAAAGTTGTCAAGGAGCTTTTGGTTGCCACCTGTCAGTCGAAATCCCCATGCCTGGATTCTAAGCAATTAAACAACAGGGGTGGTGATGGACAGAGTTTCTGAATTAAGCAGAATACTCTCACCCAGTCAAGAGATCAGGGCTTAATCCATCACCGTTTTTTAGCTCACTGCACCATCCCAGCTCAGAACCTGGCTATATGCAAATTAGTCTGTCCCTGGCCCAGTCTATCATGGGAACAGGGCAAACCAAACTACCAAGCCAATTCTTTCACTGGGAAGGAAACAAGCTACCGGGGACCGGTTTCTGGCATTTCAGCCGTCTTCGGCCCGGCTTGCTTGAATCCTGATGGTGCAATGAGCTAGGGACTCACGTCTGAGTATACCCTTCCACGCTTATGGTGGACAAAATAATTAAACGGGTGGTGATGGACAGAGTTTCTGAATTAAGCAGAATACTCTCACCCAGTCAAGAGATCAGGGCTTAATCCAACACCGTTTTTTAGCTCACTGCACCATCCCAGCTCAGAACCTGGCTGTATGCAAATTAGTCTGTCCCAGCCCAGTGTATCATGGGAACAGGGCAAAACAAACTACCAAGCCAATTCTTTCACTGGGTTCTGAGCTGTGATGGTGTAATTCACAAACTCTGTCCATCACCACCCCCTGTTTAATTATTTTGTCCACCATAAGCGTGGAAGGGTATACTCAGACGTGAGTCCCTTGCTCATTGCACCATCAGGATTCAAGCAAGCTGGGCCGAAGACGGCTGAAATGCCAGAAACCGGTCCCCGGAAGCTTGTTTCCTTCCCAGTGAAAGAATTGGCTTGGTATTTTGGTTTGCCCTGTTCCCATGATGCACTGGGCCAGGGACAGACTAATTTGCATATAGCCGGGTTCTGAGCTGGGATGGTGCAGTGAGCTAAAAAACGGTGTTGGATTAAGCCCTGATCTCTTGACTGGGTGAGAGTATTCTGCTTAATTCAGAAACTCTGTCCATCACCACCCCCTGTTGTTTAATTATTTGGATTCTAAGCAATGCGATGTTTTAGCAGAATTCTTTGTTGGTAAAATTGATAACATCTATGCCGATTTTGATTAACAGACACTCACTTTAAGTCGCAGCCTGATAATCTCTTAAAACAAAGCCTCTCTCAGGAACCCTTTCAAGACAACAGCGACACCTGTTTAGGTAAATGGACTCTACTTGACATCTCCTCATTCAGTAATATTCTTATCAGAATTACATCTGGGTCCCCTAAGTATCCACTTCCTCCCTCGGTCCTTCAAAAACTTGACCCTCCCATACTTAAGTTAATCATGGAACTACTCAATATTTCTCTGTGAAGCAAAGGTCCCTGCAGCTTGGAAACATGCCATGATCGTGCCTCTGCTGAAAAAAGCTCCTTCCGATTCAGAGGTACCATCAAACTTCCGACCCGTCTCTTATTCCAGTTTTTTCTAAGATTCTGGAAAAACATATCAATTCCCAACTCCCTAACTTCGTGGAGACAAAATATGCTTCATTCATCTCAGTCTGGTTTCAAAGCAGGCTGCTCTATGGAATCAACACTGTTGGGTGTCACTGATAACATTCGCCAACAGGTCGACAAAGGAGAAACCGTGGCACTTATCTTATTGGATTTAAGTGCCGCGCTCAACACTATTTCTCATACTGCTCTCCTAAATACTCTCCAATCACATGGTATCACTGGCCTAGCACTCAAATGGTTATCCAGCTTCCTATCCAACAGGACTTTTCAAGTCTTCTCCCCTACCGCTCATTCCAAAACTCATATATCACAGTATGGAGTCCCCCAAGGCTCCATACTGAGCCCTTTGCTCTTTAATATATACGTTAGCCCTTTGGCTATGATAGCTGAGCAAGCTGGGCTAACTGTTTACTCCTACGCAGATGATACTCAGCTCATCTTTTCACTTTCATCAAAAGACCCCTCCAATTCATCAACACTTTGGACTAATAAACATTGCTGACTGGATGCATGTCAATAAATTAAAACTTAATGGTGGAAAAACCGAACTCCTTTTTGGTAAAAACAAAACCCTATGGGGCCCCCACCAATGGCCTGCACAAATGGGTTCTCCTCCTCTCCCATCCCAATCAGCCCGCAATCTAGGTGTCATTATTGATGACCAATTGACGATGAAGCAACAAGTGGTCAAGGTGGCCTCCACCTGCTTTGCCATTCTTAAATGGCTTAGAAAAATTCTTTGGATGCTCAATTTGTCTACCCAAAAAACTGTCATCCAAGCCCTTATAGCATCCAGATTGGATTATGGTAACGTTCTTTACTTAGGGGCAAGCAAGGAAGTTCTGCGCAAGCTGCATGTAATACAGAACTCTGCTGCCAGATTACTCTGTAAACTTCCAAATAGGATCTCCACCTTAGCCTCACTACACGACCTCCATTGGTTGCGAATTGACAGTCGAGCCAAATTTAAAGCCTTATGCTACATGCATAAAATTAACTCCGGCACAGTCCCCCATTACCTAAAGGCCTTAGTGCACCACTATCATCCCCCATGCCTTCTTCGATCCTCTAATCAACATAAATTCCAAGTCCCTAGGATCAAACGAGTTAGAATGGGAAGTCGTTCCTTTGCCTATCTAGCCCCTTCCCTCTGGAACGCTCTTCCTACTCACCTACTTACTGAACAACACTATCTTAAATTTCGCAAGGACTTAAAAACCTGGCTTTTTAATCAGTAGTCCCCCTTCTCTTTTGTGCTCAGCCTTTCATCCTGACCTTCTGTGTTCTTTAGCGCCGCGAAACCTCCGGGTAGCTGCGCGCTTTATGAAGGTAAATAAATAATTTAGGCCTGCCACTGCAGAACCTATGTGTGTTTTATACTGTCATATCGAGCTGGGAAGGTAACTCACTTGCCAAGTCCAACCCTTCCTTTTTAAAACATATAAGTCCTCCTTAAGGTAGGCACTGGACAGCCCGAAGGGCAGGTTGCAGTGTATTTAAAAAGTTAGATGTGTACTTTTAAGCTTTATATGTTCAGATAGTGAAAAATTCTTAAATTAGTTTTTCACTAATGCAATACCTATCTTGCCCATACCTTCAAATTGGAATTACCTTATTCCATCTTATAAGTTTAATTTCCAATTGGGACGAGACCGAAATTTCAGGCTGTGAGTCTTTGGATCACAATTTAAAATCACAACTCATGGTGAAGCGTGATCTTAAATTTCTGTCTGAAAATGCCACTTTCAGAAAGCTTTCTTACTTTAACCAGTCTGTGCCTTTGCCTGTCTCTGAATACATGTCTGCGGTAGGGTGGCAGCTGGGCTTTGTGCATTACCTTTAGACAGTCACACACAAAAGGAGCTGAGGTGACATTCACATCCTGACGTCCTATCACTATGCTGATGGGTCTTCCTGGGTTAGGTGGGAGGGAGGAGTTGACAGTTGCTCCTGAATAGGGCTGTGCCTGTCTCCAAACAGAGCTGCATACCCTCCCCCTTTAGTGAGTTTGGAACTGGACAGGAAGGGCAGGGGCCTTGTGTTCTGCAAAGGCCTCTTTAAAGTCTCCCCCACTTCAAAGGCCTAACTTGGTATAAGTACTTTACCTCTGACACCACCCACTCGGTACATTCTGGATGGGACAATACTCTGACAAGAAGCTGTGCTGCTGAAAGTACTGACACTCCTGCTGGACTCCTGCTTTGCTGTGCCTGCTGCCTCCTTGCCTGATGTTAAGCACCAGATCTGACACTCCTCATCCCCAGAACCAAGTGACTCCAAGGGCTCGCTGGCTTGCCTCCTGTTCTGACCTCTCTAGGACATTAAAAACTTCAATCAACTTTGCTTCAGCTGCTGGACTCTGCCAACTGCGCTTCCTGCCTTCTAAGAGGTGCCAATCCAGTCCTTAGTCTTCAGTGGGGGTTCTGCAGCTGGTCTCTGCCAAAATCTACAGTGGGGGTTCTGCAGCTGGTCTCTGTCAAAATCCTCACATCGCCTGCTTAGCACCAGTTGGAACCGACGCATTTGTCTTCGACATGCTTCGTAGACTCCACAGTGTTGACCGCGTAGCTCGATGACTACGCAGTGCCTTTATCGTAAGGTGTTTAACGACGACATAGGGTACAACTGCGATGCTCATCGATTAGGCAGTGCCTTCATTGTAAAGGGATTCGACAACATGGGACCCAACCTTATGACTCTGAACCGACAGAGTTGCTCTTCGACATTGACACATCCTCCGGAAAGGTACTGATTACATCAGGGCCTCCCTGTGTCTTCTGTATCTGACCTGCGCTCCATCATGGTTTGCTTGATCTTTAAAATTCAACCTGGTCCAGCGTGACCTCTAATACCTATCACGCTTTTGCTTTTTAGCACCATATCAATTAAAACTTTAACAATTCATAACTTAATTTCCAGCTCTCTTTTTCTAACCTGGTGTGGATTATTTTTGTGTGGTGCTTTCTCTGTTTTAAGTGTTGCACTTACACATTGCCTCCTATATTAAGCCTGACTTCTCTGTGCTATGCTCTCAGAGGGTGAGACTAGATTAATTTAGGGTGCGTATCTTACTTACCCTGACCGGAGTGGTGGTCCCTACTTGAAAAGAGTGCATACCTCTGCCAATTAGAGACCCCATTTCTAACAAGGAGTTTCTCATTTCCCTAGACATACCTTGGGGGAATGCCCAAAGCTTTGCCCGGGAGAAGGCTTGCTCTTTCATTTTGCATTTTGGCAAAGCAGTGAACTGAGATTTTTGGGCCAAACCCCCAGGAAGTGATGTCAAAGTGGGTTGATTTGTTCCTGGTATCTTTCTCCCCTATTGGTCAGGACTCCACTTCCCACAAGCTGGTGGGTGGCAAAAAGTGGCAAATATGGGTAGTTTGTTCAGAAAAAGTCTGGACCTGTCAAGCACAGAAGGGGACGGTACCTGCTGTTGAACCCTGCAAGAGACCCTAAGAGCTGGACCTGCTGCCACTTATACCCAGAAAAAAGAAGTGGACTCCAATGGTTGGTTGGCTGACTACTTAAGCTACACTGCCACTAAAGCTGCACAAAGCCTACATTTTCCAAGAGCACAGCTGACCACTTGGAACTGGATTTACCCTGGACCCTGCTAGTGGCTTCTGGAAGAGTGAGTCCTAAACCCACTTCCCCACCCCTCTGCCAGGTGAGCTCCCAAGGTCCTAGAGCCTCTGCTGGTGGAAGTGTACTTCACAAGCCTTAAAATATGCATAATAGGACACTTAGAAACTTTTTCAAAACATTTCCTTCAGAAAACCATCATAGACCAGGACCAGCAACAAAGACGTAGCCATTTATGTTGAATTTCCAGTTGGATTTAACTTGTAGGTTTCCCTGCTAAAAGGATTGCAACTTCCAGAAGAGTCTCTAAGTTCGAACATAGAGAAAGGCTTCACCATGTTAGATGTTGAAGAGCATCGGTCTGCCAATGAGACCTTCCAGGGCAGAGATTCCGGACTTCACCCGCTTGGAGTTTTCCAGCCATCAATGAGGACTGCACTAAGTTTCCCTCCAGGGCTATGGTTCCCACTGTAGACTCGTGCTTCAGCAGGCCACCGTCATCCAGCCCTCTTTCAGAACCAGCTTTCAGCCAGACCCACCAGCGACCCATTGTCGAGGACTTTTCTTTAGAAAATCTTCTAAGTCAGAAAGGACATGTACCACCTGGATCAACCTGTAGCCTGTATCCAGCAACAACTCGCAGCTGGCCTTAACTGTTGACTTGGACCCAGACTGGAATGACCAGATACCTGCCACTGGCATTTTTAAGTGCTATTTTGACTTAGAATTTCGAAACATTATATATTGCTGGTTGCCTACATCTGTTTTATTTGTCAATTTGGAGTTTATTTGTTCATTAAATTTTACTCTAATATTTGAAATTGGAGTGGGATTTTTATTATGTTTTTTTGATTTTGTAACTATTTTCTACTGATAAATGCTTTATACGGTTCTGCTAAGTTCTGCTTGTTTGCTCTGTGCTACAGTTAGGGATGAGGTCAGGTTTAAAATACTGAGATCTTACTAGGTCTGGTACAGAATTGGGACATTATTCCTTAATGAGGATTCCCACCCACCCTCAAACTTTTAATCAACATTTTCACGCTAATTTTATTTGCTTGTTCAGATCATAGTCGACTGAGTTTGGTCAAGCATATCAGATATTGATTGACGTGAAGGTTCAGCATTGCTTGAACCACATTCTCCATTTGAGTCGATATGAACAAATAGGCACTTTTCTTGGTACTGTACCTCATATTTTTCAGTTTAACAGAAAGTCCTTCCTCTGGAGGTTCACATGTTAGGTGAATCTTAAGAGAGGCATGTTGATCAATTTTAAGGACACAAAAAGAAATGCACAAAAAGAAATGCACACGATCAGTAACATAGCGAAGAACTTGATAATAAGAAATGCCAACTGAATCAATAGTTTGCCTGAGTGACATGAAGAGAATGCAGAGGTTTCCAATGTAGACCTACTAGCACCAGTATCAATAAGTCCTGAGGTAAGTATTCCATTAATCACATATCAGATGAATGACTTCATTAGATCTGATGGGCTTAAGGAATCTTGGATTGTCCTCAATTTCATGGGATGGGTTTGTTGTATCTGGGTAAATTCTATTTATTCAGGCTTATCCTCTGACCTCTAGGGCAGGTTAAGACAACTGAAACATGAGGAACCATCAGCCGTACCACAATCTCTCCTTCACCACCCCCAGTTCAGTCTGTGCCTTCCTTCTTCCTTCCCACCAGTTTTTCGCCACTCTGAACATTTGTTTTAAGGGTTGCTTTCGCAAAAGAAATTATTTTTTCTCTTCCCTGAACAACACAGTGATGTGCAGCATAAAAGTACTCGTAAAGATTTTACCCTGCATTCCCATTCATATGTTTAGCACCTGTTTCTGTTCCTTTGGTAATAGTCCCCTAACAAATTGCTCCAACAGATTCATGTGATTTTTCAATAACAATATCCGAATAATGATTAATCATATTTCTAAAAGATCAAGTTAAGTATCCGGTGTTTCACCTTTTTTCTGCTTGCAATTATTAATCTTGGTTCAGTCCATTTTGCCCGGGCATACGTATTTAAGAACATTCAGGGGTACAATTCTAGCTGCATTAAAAGGAGCAGCATCAACAGATTCTTGTCATGGGCAATTAGCCTTTTATAATAACTAATCTTTTGATTGATTTGGCATAATTATAACTATAAATTGAAGAAAATTGACCAAGTGAAACATTCAAATACATTTTATTTTTCTTCCTAAAGCTTTTGAGCTTTATCTCATATGTTGAAGAATTGATGTTTGATATTTCCTAGATCTGCCATTGATATTTACTAGATCTGCCATGGTCCAGAAAACATGGACAGTGACTTAATCCTGTGCAGGGGCTTAGTTATTTATGTAGGTGTAGTAGGGAATCAGGTTGGGTATGTACAATTGCACTGGGATTGTCAATGTGTTCCTCGCAACCCAAAGAGGGTCTCTGTTCTAGTCTGGCTGGTCTTTTGGTCTTGCTTGTTTGCTAATCATACTGGGGTCTTTATCTCAAGAGCTAGTTGGCCTGCAATCCTGCTCTCTCCAATGCAATGCTTCAGATTAGAGTAGGTACTAAGCGAGACAACCTCTAGAGTGGCAAGTGAGGTCTCACCATGGAAGGCAATCCTCATTGGCTTCAGGTTAGAAAAAGGTACATTTTTAAATGTGTGTAGCACACAAAGCGTTTGCAAGGAACAGGCCCAAAATATCACAAGGAAAAATCCCAAGCATATGTGCCACAAAGGGCTTTAAGAAGAGCCTCTATGATAAACGTGATAGTGCAAAAAAACAAGCACTGTTAATGGGGTAGAAGATCATTTGGGCATGTGACTTGTAAACTTTGGAATGCCTGACTTCGGGACATGCAGGCCCTAGTTGACCATCTTTCCTTCAGGAAATGACTGAAAACATGGTTGTTCCAATCAAGGGTCTAATTCTTTGCTATTCCTGCACTGGTTGTAATATTTTTGTGGCAGAGCCAAGACGCCTCTGGCTATTCAAGTGCTTGATAAATGTCATTATTATTCACATCTTGTCCTTGCACCAGTCACATCGCCGCTTGCTGTAGTTACCACGCTCATGAGCCCGCTTCAGCCAGATTTGCCTGTGCCACTTCTTGAGGCCTAAGGACTGGCACTGCTCCATCCCCGATTGTGTCATTGGTGCATTCTCATTGGTGCATTCTCACTAACTCCTGCTTCATTGCGGAAATTCAAAATATCTAGAAATTGTTGGTCCTCCTTGGCTGATGGGTGAAACCCCAAAACCGGTCCTATGATGCTTGTTTCCGGTCTCGGGAGGACATTGGCTTGGCAGATCGGACTGGACTGTTTCCATGAGGCACAGGGTCAAGAATGATTTGCATGTGGCCAGGTCTAAACTGGGGTGGCATAGTGAGCAAAAGAATGATGGATTTCACCTAGATCTTTTGACTGGGGGTGAATGTTTTGATTTGTACTGCATTCCGTCCATTAATTTTATTTTTTATTTTTCAAGATCGGCATGCTCTGCATCAGTTGGAACACCTCTAATCCGAACAATGTTTATTTATTTTAAAGATTTTATATAGCACTGACTAGACCCAGGGGTATCAGAGCGCTTTACAGGAGTGCGGGGAGGTACAGTAATTGATACATTTGGTCAAAAACATTGCCATACGAACCAATATAACAGGGAAAGCAGATAAATATGAGTGCAATTTACAAGAGTACAATGATAACCTCACATGGGTAGAGGGTATTTAGATTAGGGTGGGTGTGAGGAGGTGAAAGAGAAGATAAAGGAGGGGGATATAGAGATGAGAATTAGAGGAATAGGGGAATGGGAGATCAGTGGGAGGCCATGCTTGAGGCTAATTAAAGGTAGGGGCAGGGAGGGAGGTTAGGGGGAGGGGAAGTAGTAGCGTGAGGGTGGGGAGATGAGGAGTAGTGAGAGTTGGAGGGCAAAAGGGGGGCACCTTATGGGGCGAAGAGTGGGAGACTGTGTCTGAGGTGGGTATTATTGACTCCAATATTTGTTGAGGAGGTGCAATTTGAGGTCCCTTTTGAAGTTGATGTAGGAAGGGTTACAGCGTAGGTCTTAGGCAGGGAGTTCCAGATGGAAGGAGCGTTTCCAGAGAAGGAGCGAGCCTGTGTGCTTTTCTTTTTTTAACAGAGGGGGTTTAAGTATGAGGGCGTTGGTACTCCTAGTCAGTCGGGTGCAGACTACTTTGTGGAGTTTGTCTGAGAGGGAACGTGGTGAGTTTTGGTGAAGGGTTTTGTGCATGATAAATGCAATCTTATAGGTAGATGTGCCTTTGATGGGAAGCCATTTGAGTGTTTTCAGTGCGGGAGAGATGTGCTTCAACGGTTTGTAGTCAGAGATAAGTGACACAGCTAGGTTGAGCACAGACTGGAGAGGTGCAAGATGGACTTTGGGTGTTCCAGCGAGGCTAGCGTTACCATAGTGTATTCTAGACAGGACCAGCGATTGGACAACAGTTTTGAAGTCATCGGCCAGGATGAAGGGTTTAATTTTCTTGAGATGGTGGAGAGTGAAGAGTGCTCCTTTGGCTGCGGTTTTTATGGGGGAGGTAAGAGCAAGGTTATCAATGGTCATGCCTAGGGATTTAACTGAATTGGATGTGGTGAGAGCAGTTGAGGTGAAGGGTTTTGTGCATGATAAATGCAATCTTATAGGTAGATGTGCCTTTGATGGGAAGCCATTTGAGTGTTTTCAGTGCGGGAGAGATGTGCTTCAACGGTTTGTAGTCAAAGATAAGTGACACAGCTAGGTTGAGCACAGATTGGAGAGGTGCAAGATGGACTTTGGGTGTTCCAGCGAGGCTAGCGTTACCATAGTGTATTCTAGACAGGACCAGCGATTGGACAACAGTTTTGAAGTCATCGGCCAGGATGAAGGGTTTAATTTTCTTGAGATGGTGGAGAGTGAAGAGTGCTCCTTTGGCTGTGGTTTTTATGGGGGAGGTAAGAGCAAGGTTATCAATGGTCATGCCTAGGGATTTAACTGAATTGGATGTGGTGAGAGCAGTTGAGGGCATTAGGGTTGGATATCCAGTCTTGTATGGGGAGAGGGTTGTTTTTAGGGTAGAAGAAAATGATTTCGTTTTTTTAGAGTTGATATTGAGATGATTGTGGTGGAATGTTCCATCAAGACCTATTTTCAAGGTCCTTGACGTGAGCCTCAATGTCAATTTGTTCCTCCTGGAGGTAGAGTACCTCCTGTTTTAGTCCCTCTGCTTCCTCATCTCTCCTTGTGACTCAGTCTTCCAAGGCGGCAACTCTTTCTCCTACTTCATCCAAGTCTCTGCAGACTTGGAGTAGGTCAGAAGGGAAGTCACTCTCGATTACGTGCATGTCTTCACACAGAGATGCAAACCAGGTCTCCATGTACATGTGGGTAACTGGGCTTTCTGCTTCTACAGCTTCAATTAGAGACTCTATGCTAGTCATAGTTGTCTTGTAGTGGCGTCACTAGGGAAGTGCGGGGTGTGCGGACCGCACCAGGTGACACCATCACATGGGGTGACACTATCAGTCCCGGTACCCGACCACACTTTCGAAGCTCCTTACCTGTCTCCCATGTCCAACAGGGGGGGGGGCCTCTGGGCGGCCCCAAATTATACAGCCTTGCGCAAATCTGCGCTGCAGACTTTCGTGTGCCTCAGTGGAAAGTTTGAAACCTTGCTAGTGTTTGTTGTTCACCATTAAAACCCGACAATAACTCAGCTAAGCAGGAGTGGCGCGCCTCCTCAGAAACTGAGTTCAGGCTGACAAGAGGATCCACGTCGTGTGATCCTGTCTGTCACTCCAGGCATGTCAGCCCTATTGCTTTAAATGCAGCGTTTTTAGACACATGCCTTTATTGGTAACTACAATGTCTATAATGCAAGGCGCTGCACAGGGAAGGGACATCCAGAAATGGCTTAGTATGTTATGATTCGCAACTAAACAGTGCATTCCCTTTTAGAGCAGTGCAACTGAAAAGGCGGCAAACATCACATTAAGCATTGAAGAAGAAATACGTTGTCTGAACACTAGCAAGCACACGCATGACAACGTGCACTGCCATTTGTCACTAACACTGCCCTCAATCACTTCACTTACACACATTGGTCAGGTGAATTTAGTTGCATTCAAGAGAAAAGAACAATCTTTTATTTTACCTTACGCCGAATATTTTGTGTTGTCTTCCTGCTCTCCTCCTGTTCATTTTATACCAGCAGCAAGCGTTCTTAGGATGAACTTAAAACCAAGAGAACCATTACTCTTTAACTTCTGGCATGTAACCGCAGCCTCTTCCCGTTGTGTGATCTTGGGCAAATGCAGTTACCTGTCTCAGACAGTCATGAGGGGGTGACACCATGAGTTACTCGCACTGGGTGACACCAACCCTAGTGACGCCACTGCTGTCTTCTGGCCTGCAGCTCCCCCCAGTGTGTTTGGTGAGCATGCCTCGCAGGGAGCGATCCATTTTGACCATAGTACTAGACAAGGTGGTGGTTTTTTGCTAGAGGCAATAGCAGCTTCTGGAGGGAAATTGCAGCACTGACTGGGTCTAGCGAAGGAACACCAGGTGGCCGTAGTACCCATGCCACTACCTCTCTGCCGATCACTAAAATTCATAGCAGATGACACACTCCTTATTGCCTGTGGGAAGGCAGTGTATCCATGGCCCAAGTCCGGCCACGCTCAAGGCATTTGGAGAAGCAGGGCAAGAGGCCATACCAGGAGTGAGGAGGGCAGGAGCGTGGCAGTCTCTAGAGGGAACACAGAGCCTGGTCCCACCACCCTCTAATCAGGCCAGTCTTCAGGCCAGTGGAGCAAATGGATGTAGAGGAGACTCCATGACGCTTACAGGGGGCTCGATGTACGCTAGGTGAAGGGTGGAGGAGGAGCGGTCCCCAGTTTACAAGTGGGTTAGGGAACAACTCCAGGGCTAGACGTCACTTGACTGTGCTAAGAGGATCTGGGCTGAAGAGTCCAAGGGCCCACCACCAGGTCTGCAGCTTTCAAGTAAGGCTCCTAGGTTGCTTACGCCACAGGCTCAGGAGGCCTTGCTGCGGCCGTTCCCAGACCCAAATCAGGTTGGTGTTTGTATGAACCACAAGGCGGACAATAAACCGTCCTGAACGGCGGTATGGGTTGCCTATAGGGAGGGTGGGGGTCCACTTCTCACCGTGACACATCTGCTCCAGAGTTAACACCACTTTAGGAGTAGGGGGCTGACCAGTGTGCCCAGTCTAATGGAAGGGCCCCCTTACTTCCATTCACTCCTGCAGGTGTCAGCATAGGTGGCCAGGGAGTGGTACAAAACCTAAGATTAGGCCAGTTGCCTCTCTCCCGGGTACAAAGAGGTGCAAAACTCGGAGAATCCACTGGTCTTAGCAGTGCCATAGGCTGTAACCCACTATCCCACCACACGGGCCGCCAATGGTGTCCTGCGCCCTTCGCGTGTTTGCCCACACTGCAATACTCCAGCAATGGGAGCGTCAAATTCCCGGCTGCAGGAGCTTTGGGTCTCTAATGACCCCTGATGCTGTCAGGGCCGAGAATCTCAGTGGGTGGTGGCTCTAAATGGTGCCTTACCGGTGGCGCAGACAGAGTATCACTCTGACTCATCCTAGCCGGCCGCAATCTTGGCCACGCGATTGGTCCTCGCGTTTTAAGTCTGCTACTAAGGAAACTCTTGTGGTTGAGCCAAAAGACACAGATCTGGGTAAGCACAAGAACAGTAAAAAAAATAGTGAAGATCAAACAAAGCATTATATAAGGATGCATAATCCTAGAAAAGGTGTGAAAGATGCTTAATTTAAAGTTTCTGATTGAGAAATAACTAAGAAACAAACGAAACCTAGTGAAAGAGCAAATATTCTTCACTCCTTAAGTTAGCTATTTTCAAAGCAATGTTGTGACACGGGAGGATGACAAATTGAAAACTGGAATCATATGCAAAAAACATAGTAATATAATCCAAAGATTTCAGAAATGATTAAGTAACAGATACTTATAGACTAATAGATGTATTTGGAGTTTGCCGCCAATAGCCATCATTGTGCATAATAATATATAAAGCTACTGTTCATCATCATAATAAATACAATTGTCTTGTGTTTCATTATTATGGTATTTTTTTTGTAATTGAGGGGACTTGTGTTGAGTTGTTAATAGTTGCCCATTGAGGTCTCTTAGATCTACTTTGGGATATATTTTGAATTATTTTGAAAACGACAGTAGGAGAGTCTATCAAAGATGCTGGAGCAGTTAGGCTGTGGATTTCGAGAATAAACCCTTTTGATTAAATGTTTGCGTCTCCTGTGTTTCACATACAGCACAATGGATACTCATGCCTTTTTGCTCAGTGGTTCCTTCTGCCAGCAGGAGTTTTTTCTCCTGTCAGTGTCCTTGTTAACTGAAGGAGGGAGACTTCACAGGTCACTTTGTTTCTTGCACACTAATGCATTCCTTTGCATGGAGGTGACCGGTCAAAGTAGTAACATCTGACACACTGCCTCTCTTGTGGGCCTTCCCAGCCTCGCTGTTTTTCATGGACTATGGGTATGGAGATACTTTAGTCACATTCCCCAGTGATGTCAGGAGTTGGACATGCCATTATGTGGATTGAAATTACTCTGGAAAGGCCTAAAGTGGGTCATTTGTATTGACACTTGGCTAGGTTAGTCCCGGGAAACACTGCCATTTTACATGTACATGTTTCTATAGTTGCCTTCTTTTTCCACATGCTGATTTTTAACGCACATTTGCTTACGTGACAGTGCAGGATTAGTTTCTCTGAATCCACTTTGCTTACAATTCCACTTAGCAAGTACACTATCACGACACCTTGAACATTTGGTACCAGCCCTGAACATACATTGTGCAAATGTTATTTATTCATCCATTAGATGCCCTGAAGAGGTCCATTTCTTGCACGAAACACTTTGGCTATTCCTTTTGTTGTAATGCGTGGATTTGATATGTAATGAAAATAAATACTTGGGAACACTGTGCAAAATGGATTTGGACTAATTTTTGACAAAATTGATTGTTGTGCACCTCGATTTGTGCTATTTGCACAAAATATTTCATTAGTTATTATGATAACGTTTTCCATTACCTTATCAGTATTGCAGTAGCACTCCTGTAATTTGAAAGGACATCAAGCTGGAATGTCCTAAACCAAACTTTGGGTAATTTTGCTTATACCATTGCCTAGTCACATGACCTCTCCCACAGCTATTTACAGCCTGCTAAAAATGGAGCATTTGTAGCTGTATGTACTAGGGACGAGTTCAAGTGAAGATGACAATGATTCACAGTTTGGAGGTCCATATAAATTGGTCTTTTGCCAGTTCAAAGGCCAATTGGCTAACTACCATACGATTTCTCAGTTGCAATTTTGCATCCCTGTCATTTGACTCTGCCTTTGTGAACCGCGGATTGATGGGATGTGAGGGCGCTGGGCTGTATATTGCATGTTAAAGTCATTAATTAGATCTTTAAATGCTACATTAACATACATGCAAACCTTTCAAACCCAAGTCTTCAACCATGATCATAAACTGCTGTTTTACAGACCAGCTCTGCCCAAAGATAGGCCATTTGAATCAAAATGGAGGAAGATTTTTATGTGAACACACATCTATTGCCATATTCATACCTATAAATGCAAACATTCCTTCCTTTATGCAATTTTTATGTTATTTTATGTTAATTGCATTTGCTAAACGCACCAATCTCCCTGAATTGGTCTCGTGAGACTCTAGCACCCCTACAGGTCATATTATAATTAATGCTCCCAGTTTTCCATTTTTACAGATAAATACAGACAGAAAACAATGTTTTCCTGATTGTATTTATTTTTAAAACCTGAAAAAAACGAAAATTGTAAGAGACCATCCATGCTATCTTTCATGAGCTCCAGGAAAAACTGAACAGATAGACAGCATAGAGTTCAACCACAGGATGAGATTTCCTTAAATCCAGGCATGTATTTGTAGTATAATGTTAATATGCACCTGTGGGTGTAGTTTTATTTTGTATGTGGTATCTTTATCCGCTAAAACGCGACAGGCATCCACATATGAGTGCATGTGCAAAAGTTAAATAAATGTGGAAATATACAATTTTGCGACTCCATTTATTCTCAAATAACAAAATACATATGGATAAATACCAATACGATGGCCAAAAACATGAATATGGATAAATGCAGACAGAAATGCTAAAAAAATAAAATAAAATAAAACATAAAACTGGAAACCCTAATAATAATAAAATACAGGTTTTCAAGCCAGGTTTTGAGAGATTTGTAAACTAAAGAAAAATGTGACAGGTAGAAGCTGCAAATGTAGCGGATTCAAATATGTGGGAGCCAAAAAAGAAATGGTGATCTCCATGTCTGGCCGAACGGATGTGCCTAGCGCATAGAAAGAGTTGCTCCCTGGATCGGAGGTTGCAACTGGGTATAAATGGCAGCAACTTAACATGCAAGTAACCTAGGCCACTGTTGGATAAGGATTTGTAAACCAGGCATAGGAGATTAAAGAGAGCTTGCTTCTTCATAAGAAGCCAGACTAGTGCTCAGAGCGTGGATTCAGAAGGAGAGCGGAGTGGAAGGTTGCATCACTAATAGGCTGCCTTATTTTGTACAACTTGGAGCTTGTCAAAAAGGCCTACATTCATTGCAACCATCAGAGCGTTTCTGTAGTTCAGGTGACTAGCGATAAGTGCCTGGGTGCTTGACTTCCTAGTTTGCAGAGGTAGCCATTGGAAAGCTTTCCAAAGCATGCTGATTAAGCAAAACATGTGCCTGAGATAGTTCACATGTTCTTTCCTCTGAAGAGGTTTTGATCAATTAGGACACAAAGATTTTTAATTACTCTTTTTGAAGTGAGTCATCCCAATTCCTTAGGCAACCAGTAACTGGACCATATGGCATGTGCTGTTCTAAAGAGCAGAACCTCCATTTTACTGGAGTCCAGCTGAAGGAAATTGAAGGACTTCCAAGAAGAAATCTTGGCCATACAATCCCTGAACCTGTATTTCATGATTTCTGGGTTGGATCCCATAGTTATGACTAATTGGGTGTCCTCTGCATGCAAGATGACCTCAAAGCTACAGGATCTTAGTATTTTGGCCAGGTGGGTCACATATATATTAACAACGGGAATGATTCAAAGATGATCCTCATGGCACTACCTTATCCAAGGCCGTAGGAATTTGGTGTCCAACTGTACTGGGTGCTTTTACTCCGTCAAACAAAAATGCAACCATCCTAATACTTTGCCCCTGACACCAATCTCTTGCAGCCTCTTGATTAGGACTGCATGGGAGATGGTGTTGAATGCTGCAGACGGATCAATCGGGACCAGCATTTCTGAGCCCCCCCCAAAACAAATCCAGGGCAATTCTGATAGTCAAGGACCTCTGTGTTTTGGTGCTGTGAGATTCACTGAAACCAGACAGCGAGAGATCCAGCAGGGAGTGGGTTTCAAGGATAAAGATGAGTTGTTGAGTAACTGTCTCATCACCTTTCTCAGAAACCGGAGAAAACCTGTAGTTGACCAAATCTCTAGGAGTACGCCGAGAGAAGGTTGATCTGTGCTTGAGTCATGGTCCGTAAAAAGTTGCAGAAAACTGTTAAAGTGAATGGTGTCTGTTGACCTCTCCGGTGAGGTGTCAGTTGACAGACATTTAGGGGCACATTAAGGATGGCTTGCAGACTTTGTCCGTCCCCATCCCAACGCGAAAAGGGACCGCCCGCCATAAGGGCGGGTGTCCCGTGGGGGACATTAGTATGCACCTGCCACAGTGGCGGGCGCATCCAGCATTCCTGTCATTGTGGCGGGCGGTGCAGGCAGCACCGCCCGCCACAATGCCAGAAAGGCATGCTGTGCAGTTAAATGCACAACATGGCAGGCACCGCGTGGTGCCTGCCATGTTGTGCATTTAACTGCTGGGGGTACTATAAATACCCCCATGTACACCCCCCTCCCACCCACCAGAATCCCTGGGGGCCCGCTACGGGCCCCCAATGTTGAAAAACGCCTGCCTTTCCATTGTGGTGTTGCTGCCACAGAAAGGCAAATCCCCGCCCTCATAGTAATATGGATGGCGGTGTCTACCAGACACAACAACCATATGTACTGCTTTTCCGCCCGGTAGGCAATTAGGCGGATTGCCTACCGGCGGACGGTCTTCCCATCCGCCGGGTTCCCCCCCGCCATGGTAATGTGGCGGGCGGAAATTAGAGGCGGCCGGTGGCGATCCGCCCGTATGGCGAATCGCCACCGCCATACGGGCGGTGGCATTCCGCCCATTATCATAATGGCCCCTAAATCTGTCTGTAAGAGTCTAGTTGGTGGATTCCCTTTGTGCTACTGTGTGCACCTTGTCCAAGGGTATAATAGTTGTTTCTTCACCCCTGTCCTGAAGAGGCCAAGATTCCTGGAGGCCGAAACGCATCTGCGTCGACATGCCATTTCTGACAAGAGGAGTCTTATGATATTTGGTGTACCATGTTTAATTTTTCATTTTAGCACAATCTTTGAATTAAGGTTCAGGACTTAATAGAACTGATTGTGTGGATACAGGACTTCTTCTTAGTGTACTCCCTGATTTTATAGGGGGACACTCCATTCATTTATTATCTTCTGGGTGAAAAAGGTCAACTTTGTACTAGAGTATTGTTTGTCCTTACATGTTATTTGTATATGATTTTAGTATAGAGATCTGTGTATATATGTTTATTGTATTATTGATTAATAGTATTGTATAAAAGCATTACTTTGCAGTACGGATTGCTATAAATAAAATTGGTAATCTTGATTATGACTAGGCACGTGATCACTGTGTAAAAAGAAAAAACTAATGATGAGAATTTTGTTCCTACTTTAGGGGAATTTATAGTCCCTTATCTTTAAGGATTTCGAGATTGATCCCTCCCGATCATTTTCTGTTTTTTTGCAGCAAATCTCTGGGATCAGCTTTTTTTTTCTAATTTGCTTGACACAGGCTGCTTTCCATTTTACTGGTAGTAATTTCTAAGTTCAGGGAGAGATTACGCAGATCTGTAATTGGCGCAAGAAGGGCTAGTGCCAAAGTGGCTATAACGTAGAGAGGCGTAGGGTCCTCAAGTATTCTAAGTTTAATTCTATTGACCAAGGCCAGTTCTTGTTCGGGAGTGACAGGGTTAAAAGTTTCCAAAATCGTGGGGTGCATGATGTCCGATGGAATTGACCCTTCTGGTTCTGCGTTGTTGGGAAAACATTCATAGATTTTGGAGATTTCTTGTTCAAAATAATCTGCAAGATAGTCACAGTTTGCTACATGGACGAAGTGTTCAAACTCGCACTTCCTACAATCCACTGGAGGGAGCCCGCGAGTTGTGTTTGAACGCCAGAAAGCCATCTTTACTGCAGTAAGACGGACACAGAGACTGCCACTCCCGTCCCCTGCAGCCGCACCCGTTAAGGAGTCTAAGGAGCCTAAGGAGCCTAAGGAGCCACCGAGCACGCAGCGCCAAGCACGAGGGACATGAAGTTGCGGGCTGCCGCCGCTCTCACTCGATCTGCCGGTCCGACTGTTGGTCAGACTACGGATGGACCCCCGCCACGATACGGCGATACGGTGAGCTGGTGCAAGAGCAGGCTACATCAGGCAGGCGGGTAGGCGAGAGCAGGTGTGTGCGCCGCTCTAGGCGCTGAGCCTACAACACCGCCACCACCACCGTCACTACCCTTGCAAACCACGAGACAGGAGCAAGGATTAAGGTGCTGCAAGGCTGCAAGGCACGGCTGGCGGGTGTGAGCGCTGCTCTAAGTGCGGTGATAACAACACCGGCAAGCAGGGAGGGGGGAGATGTCACCTTGGCCCCCCTCACTGTCCTCCCCATCGTTCCCGTGCTAATGTGCAGTAGGCAGGTGTGAGCGCTGTGCCCCGAGCGCTGCGATAACAACACCACCGGCACCGTTTGCTAAGTCTGGCCCCCTGAGCAACACGGTGACAGAGAAAGCCTTGAACTAAAAGTAAAGGACTGCGAACTGAAGAACATAGAACCGGTTCACCTTCGGGGAGAGCGGGAACTGGTGCCGGCGTGGGAGCCAGAGGACATTAGGTCTTGGACACCGATAAGTTAATGCCAAGGCAGCCAGGCAGCAAGACAGCTTGCTACAGCCGGGGGGCTGGGGGGAGCACACGCAGAGCAAGAGCAAAGCCAGACTCTCAACAACTGGCCAGCCTTACCGGGACAGAGGTAGCGGGCCCTGCCCACTGCGGCGAAACCACCCCGCATTGGAGAACACGCTGCCCCGCGGCCGCCCCTACATCTTCCCCCTCACCATCGCACCACTATCGCAGTGAGCACAACGCACCAGTAAAAGACAGCAGGAAAAGACAACAGGGATAACGGGAAAAAACCAGGGAAAAACAATGAGGACTAGAAACTGTACCTTACTGCAGGCACAGGAAAAGCCTTGCCCCCACAGATCTGCCAGGAGACGGAAGACAAAACTCTTTTACCCCCCGGGAGTGGGGGGCTTCTACCCTGGGTCAGTGCTCCTGGAGGGGGGACTCTCAGAATCACCTGGAGCCACCGGAGCAACGCCAACGCCCCCAGGCCTACCCATTGCGTTCCCAGCTCTGACATTGAACCTAGCATCGGCGCAAGCCGGGGAGGAGGGGGAAGTGCTATAACCCAGTCAACTTAACTCCCCGCTCTGGCGCCAACGTAGCCACTACTGGGCCCCTAGTAAACAGACATAAGAACCTTTTTGTGCCACCTGGCAACAAGTTCTGCCGAACCATCTAGGCCTCTAAGCTGCATACCGCCCACTAAATCATCTGAGGACGGTCAAACCCCCAGCCCCACTGCCGTCCGGGCACCAGGAATACCCCCATCACCAACAATAACCATGTGCCAGGGTGAAAAACCGCTCCAGTCAGAGGCATCTGACAGGGTCGCACCGAGGTTCCATCACATCAGAACAATTACTCCGACCCCTCAATCACCAGAAGACCCCCAACCGAATACGTCCCCAAACGGGGCCCTCAGGGCTGGCACTCCTAACAGCCCACGCAGCAAAGCTTCAGCAAACGGAGAGCACATGCTTGATGTGCCCGGCAGCATTAAAGAAACCAGTGAAGGAGGAGGAATTCTACAATTATTGGACCGGCACACCCAGTCCCGATCCCGTTGAGCTGGAGCCCCCCGGAACAAGACAAAATGACCCAGCTATCAACCTCAATGCGCAGAAGCACGGACAGGGGGAGAGCCCCCCAGTGTTTGTAGACCATCTAACATTGATTAACGAGACACTCATTTCAATGACTGGCGCCGCAATAATGCATGCCGACAAGCTCGATGCCCAGATAAACATATTACAAACTGTCGCAAACCTAATTTCTGGGATCGACGCCAAACTGGGTCACTTTAATTCCCTGATCCTTAGAGCACAGGACAGCACACACTTTAAGCCTGAGTCATGTAGTTGCAGCCCAATTCTGAACAACCTAGAAAACCTCCTGCACATCATGACTACACTAATAGAGGATCTCCAAATAGAAGCCGGCAAGATTAAGGTTTCAACTGCACAGGCCCCAACTCTTGACCCCCCAAAAAAAGAAGGCTCAAAAAGCCCTCCACAGGACAGTATAGAAACTCATAATGAAGATAAAATCGCTTGGAAGGCGCCTCCGCCCACGATCTACACAAAACAGAGCCACCCAATATTCCCCAAGGGACTGGGTATAATCAATAACAATATACACAAGTGTCCCTATAGGAATTATTCAAACAATATTCAATGAATTTTAGATAGCCGCAAACGCGGTCAATTATTTTGCAGGAAGCAAGGCAAACAGAATAAAACTGTTTTATTATTCAAAATATATTTTTTCTTTTCTTTCTTTTGCACTTTTGTTAATATACATAACTTAAATATGGCAACATAAATACTACAATATTGGCAAGCAAAGTTCTCAGTAGTATACGGCAACTTTTGTTGTATACATGGAACAATAAATAAATAATGTGTCCCAAACAGTATTAGTCACTGAATAGTCATTTAACAGTCAATAAATGAGACAAAAAGTAAACAAAACGTTGCCAAGCGTCGACGTTTCGGTCCTCAAACGGTTAATATAATCCAAGGGACCATCTTCAGGACCACACGTTGCACATATTCATCTAAAAACAAATACATATATAAATATACAATATACAGAAGCCTCGCCAGAATAGTACCATCCACCTATTCAAAAGGAAAATACCGAAAATGTGACACCCAACACTGAAATGTCCACCATCACCAAAACACCAATGCTAACGTGCCATAACCAAAAATGGACTCTAAAGCACAAAAAAATATATATACATTATCTGGAAAGCAGTGGGCTTACCCAGGACCTCCAGCCGGAAGTCAAAGCGTTATGCACTGCATAAGCCAAATGTCTGAAGAGAAAGAAACCACTATCAATGAAAAGTGGGCTCAAGAAACCATACCTAGAGGCTGTAAAAGCGACACGTATAATAATGAGGCACATACCTACAGGAGAGATCAGTATCCCAAGTAGACACTTCAATTGCACCAGAAAGAAATAAATCCAAAAAGTACACACGTCACCTAGAAAGCAAAACACTGTATTACCAAGTGTTAGCGTGCGTGTAGAGAAAACCCCTAGCAAAGGCCAACCCTAAGCTAAGCGAGGGACTCATCAGCCAAAAACTTACTGAAAGGCGTGGGACAGGCACCGTGGTTACACCTCGATCCGCAACAGCATCCGAAAAAAGCATCGGAAAGGGACCGTGTGAGAGCGTTATAAAAACGTCATGACATCACACGTGCTCGGGAGCCATATTGGTAAAGTCTGAGGCTCACCGTGTAAGTATAGGTAACTCTAGTAAAACCGGGTAAAAACACCGATAATGATACCAAAATACGGGATCAAGAAGGTGCCGAGTAACTCCAGGGGGGGGGGGGGGGGGGGGGGGAACCCCGCGTTTAAATCCGGCACAATGCACAACTAAGAATCAAATAGAATTAATATGCAGTAACAGGCATACGGAGGGGGCCATAACAGGCATAAGGAGGGGGCCATCTTGGAACGGAGACCTCCCAACCTAGTTATAACAAGGCAGTGTTAAGACACTAAAATCTACATACACTACGGAACATCCACTGATAGGAAAATGTCAATAGCCTGCATATATTCACAGGGTGGCCACAGCATGCCACTCGATCATGGAATTCAGACCCCTATCTACGGTGTCACAAGTCCAGATCCATTTATTTTCCTTTAAAGTAAGTAGGCGTTCCACATTCTGGCGACGCTTGGTGACTTTGATAACATCAATAACAAACCAAAGCATTTCGTTAGGTTTATGCACTTGTTGTTGATAGTGTTCGACTAGTGGAGCAGTGACAACATTACACCTTATTCTCGACTGATGCTGTAACACTCTTTTCTTGACTTGTTGTGTGGTTTTACCAATGTACGACAGCATGCAAGGACATTGGATACAATAAATAACATTCTTGGTGTTACAGTTCGAATGGTGATAGTTTAATTTCTTTACCATTGATAGTACAGTTTTTTAGTGTTTTCGTGGTATCACAAGCAGTACATGAGCCACAGGGGAAATGCCCAACCACAGGAGGTAACCTCCATTGGGACTGAATAGTAGTAGGTGATGGTTCATTATAGGCCCGTACCAAGAAATCTCTCAGATTTCTCCCTCTTCTGAAGGCGAACCTGGGTTGTTCAAGATGAGGTTCGACCTTGCTGATTAAATGCCAGTTGTTCTTTATAATAGATTTTATTTGGTTGGATTCAGAGCCAAAAGTAGTTACACATGTAAGATCTTGTGTCATGCTCAGATATCCCTGGCTTTTCTTTTTTAGTCAACAAGGCCTCCCGGTCATAATACCAGGCCCGTTTCATGGCCTGTTTCACTAGTCTACGAGGGTAGGACCGCATCACCAATTTTAGTTGTAAAACCTTTGCCTCGCGAAAATAATCAGTCTTCTTGGTGCAGTTGCGTCGAAGACGCAAAAACTGCCCAAAAGGAAGATTATCGCGTAGGTTGCGTGGATGATGACTATCATATTTTAAAAGGGTGTTCCTTGCTGTAGGTTTAGTATACAGCCTCATAGCCAAGGTGTTATTATCACTATAGATGGACAAGTCAAGGAAATTAATAGACAGTTTATCATTCTCAAGGGTGAATTGTAAATTGCTATCCTGTAAGTTTAACCATTCGTGGAACTCCTTTAATGCAGTCTCTGTGCCATTCCAAACTAAACAGACGTCATCAATGTAACGTAAGTAATGGCGTAAGTTGTCACTATAGGGATTATTGTTATATATTACCCTCTCTTCAAAGGATGCCACATAAAGGTTCGCTATATCAGGCGCGAAAATCGCGCCCATTGCCACCCCTTTAAGTTGGCCATAGAAATCAGACCCAAAGATAAAGTAATTCTCCTTAAGAGCAATACTAGCACATTGAACTATGAAGTCAGTGGGGACCTGATGGGGTCGTGTTCGTGTCTCCAGAATGTCATTAATTATAGTGAGTGCATCTTCTTGCGGGATATTAGTATACAAGCTACTGATGTCCATGGTAGCCAAAATATCAAAGGTGGGATCAAATGGTTGACCTTCAAGTTTTATGATAACATCTCTGCTATCTTGTGTATATGATTTGGTCAAGGGAACAAAGGGTTTTAAAAAATACTCAACATATTCCGCTAAGGGTTGGAGTATGGATTGGCACCCTGCCACAATGGGTCTTCCAGGGGGAGATTGAATATCCTTGTGGATTTTAGGAAGCGTATAAAACGCTGGTATTGTAAAGTCCTTTTTGTTCATATAATCAAATTCTTTGGTGCTTAACCAGAGACTCTCCAAACCTGTCGTCGTGAGTGTTAAGATCTCTTTCTGTATTCTTGTGGTGGGATCACCTCTGAGTTTTTTATAATGTATAGGATTACTGAGTTGGCGGAGAGCTTCCTCATCGTAATCTGTTTTATTTTGCAGAATGATCCCACCCCCTTTATCCGCTGGTTTCACTATAAGCTCATCCAGATTAGAAAGGGTTTGGAGTACTAATTTCGCCTCTTTAGAGAAATTGTATTTGACATATTTTCTATGTTGAAACATTTGCTGAGTTTCATGAAGCACTACATTCTCAAAGGTGATGAGATCTTTGGGCATCATATTAGTTGGCGGAAAGAAAGTAGAGGGACACTTCAGACCACTGATGTTAGGAATATATACAGTTTGGGGATTGGCAAAGAAATAGTATTTCAAACGTATCATACGAAAGAACTTATACAGCTCTACATATGTCATGAAGGCATCATTCCTATTGGTCGGGACAAAGGATAATCCATGGCTCAATATCTCCACTTCTTTTGAACTTAACTCGTGTGAAGATAAATTAATGACTACACTAATAGAGGATCTCCAAATAGAAGCCGGCAAGATTAAGGTTTCAACTGCACAGGCCCCAACTCTTGACCCCCCCAAAAAAAGAAGGCTCAAAAAGCCCTCCACAGGACAGTATAGAAACTCATAATGAAGATAAAATCGCTTGGATGGCGCCTCCGCCCACGATCAGCGCGAGCAGCTCAAACGCCACCCGATCAAAACAAAAAACCACGATCGTCAGCATACTACTACACCGACCAGCCTAGACCCTCCAAATGTATCCAGGCAAAATAAGAAAAAATTAAAAAAATTCAACAAGGCGAACAAAAATAAATCTATCGCCCCCAGAACCATACGGGAATGGCTATGGCCCGGCAACCATACGCAAGGCCATACAGAGACACCGGAAACGACTGAACTAGAAGTAATCACCAAAACATCAGAAATTACTGAGCCAAAGCTTGAAGTCCCTTACTTCACTAACGCAGCAATAATCCCAGGGTTGGTTGCCCCTGTCGCAGCAGCCCATCCAGCCCCAACAGTACCAACAAAAAATCAAGCAAACGACCTACAAGGACAAAACACTGTGGAAGCGACTCAACCCCACGCAAGTGAATGTCTCTCGCCCAAACAACTCTCTGGTCGCCGCTTCATCAACGTTGACGATGCACCGTGCGCCCCAAGTGCCACTGGTTGCCCTAGATCTTAAGGGCACTGAAAACACGCCGCCCAATAATGGCCCACCAAGTTTACCATTCACGGTGGCCCTTCAGCGGCCAATGGGGTTAATTAGGCAGGCAAACGCCCTTTCATCTGGCCTATTACAGTCATCACAAACAGGCTGTGGACTCAGCCGGTCAATCAAATCACTCCCAATCCCAGGATCGGAAAATAATGCTGTACCCCGACTATGCCTCTCAGGGGAGGTGGGACATTCTCAACCGCAGTAACCTAATACTTTGCGCAAACATTCCAGGGCTGGAGGGAATAAAAACCAGACATTGAAACAATCTCCTTCCTGCCGCCAGATGCGGAGGAGAAAAATGAAACCACAGAGCTAACCTTCATGAGCCCAGACATGGCCGAGGCTCTGAAAAGCCAGCATAAGTTACTGGAAAGCTGGGGCATAAAAATAAAATCCAAGCGTCCACAAAAATACCCTCTTATCTTAAAAAGATACACGGGAAACACAGCACAATCAGCCGGAGAGCACCTCCGCTCGCATGCTCCCTCCACCCATGTGCCAAACACGGCGCCCACCCTCCAGGGGTCCAAAGGTGCTACAAACACAGGCCTAACCATCAGAACCCCAATCAAGATAACTGATCCGACCCAGGGTACATGAATATGCGCAACATTGGGATGCGCGAGCAAAGACTGGTCTTGGCTGCCGCTAGCACTAAACTCTAGACCCTAACAGACCTTGCTTCAAGGTCTCAGGCCAACTCCATCAAAGCACGACAAACACGTACCTAAAGTTCCCTGAGAAGGAACGGTCTCCGGTCAGTTTGAAAATCATGACTTGGAATGTCGCTGGGCTCAGGAGGTTGCTTCTTAAACAAACCGCGGTGACATTGATGGAGGACGCGGACATAATCTGCATACAAGAATCCTGGCAAATACACCCTCTCTCACTAAGAGGATATGCAGAATATGGAAAACCAGCAAAAAAGCTCAACATATTCGGAAGACCATCGGGTGGGATAGGTGTCTATATAAAACACTCACTTACACTGGAATTTGCAGAAATACCTAACCTTCCGGATACCCTCCAGGCAGGCATCCTGAAAGGTGTCGCCCGACAAATGGTAATCTCTCACTTTTGCTAATCAACCTCTATATAACCCCCATGGGACCACATCTAACTCGGCTACGCTGATAAACCATCTCGAGTCCTTATTGCTTCAATTCCTGGCCTTAGAATGCATTATCCTTGGCGATTTCAACACTCACAACATAGGGGTACCCACCACACAGTCACCAGTCCGGGGCTACTAACGCATTGAACGACCTAATAAAATCCTACAAGCTGGTGACGGCGCATTCAGTCCTCCTAAAGAACAGCCCTGGGTCCTTTGTCGGTCCCACATTTAACAACCAAACAACGGTCGATTACATCATCCTAAGTGACAAACTCCAACCCCTAATGTCAAACTTCTCAGTTCACCCGCGTAGTGACAGCAACCACGCTGCCCTAACCATTACAATGAACCTTATAGCGGACACACGCCATAGGCTCGAATACATCGGAGCAGCCGACGGAGAAGAATTAATAAAGCTGCCCAGAAGAATCAAATGGAAACAGACCGCAATCACTACATTTAACAGCTGGGCAAACCAGTGGACAGGCTGGCCACCGAGCGAACAGAAAAAGGGTGAAATAGCAACCTGGAATGCCATAACAGGGACCCTGGCGGTGATTCTTCTCGGGAACTCAAACAGCACAACTCCTAGGCACCCTCTACCCACATACGGCCACAACACAAATTAAAATAAGCGCCAAACAACTAAACAAGAAACGCAAACTCTTCCGCAAAATTGGGACAAGCCTAAACAAGAAACAATTATAAGAGGCCAAAAAAAGTCACTCAAAGAAGGTTTGGGCCGCTAAACGAGTCCATTGCGAAGCACAATGGCTGAAAATTTTTGACTTGCTGAGCCCAGGAAAATCGCAAGAGTTTTGGCACTGCTTATGCAACCTGGGACGAGGCTCAAACCACAGAGAAAATTCGGTTGAAGCCTCCATCTGGGTGGCCCACGTAAAAGCTCTCTACACTGAAGACGGCCCTGCTAATAAGCAAAACGAAACATCTATTGCAGGAGTCGATCTGGACCCATCCACCGAGAAGACTGCCCCACCGGGAAAATTGCTAGTGTCCAATATCCTAAAAAACATCAGACAAAACGCTGCTCCGGGCCCTAATGGCCTCCCTGGACACTTATTCAAAGCAAATATCGACTTCTGGTCCAAAAACCTGACCCACCTGTACACTGAATGTTGGCTCCTGGGGAATGTACCAGACTCATGGAGAGGCTCGCTCTGACAGCCATTCCACAAAAAAGGCCCTAAAACTGAACCTTCTAATTACTGCATTATCGCCCTTTTGGACATCGAGGGAAAAGCCTACGCTAGTGCCATCTTGAGGGACCTCTCAGACTGGACAAGCGCAGAAGGCCTCCTTCCACTCTGCCGAACCGGATTTAGACCTGGGTCCGCCACAGGCGACAATATCATCGCAATACTTTTTTTGGTCCACCGTGCACGGACACGCAAAAGCCCTCCCTTATTCGCCTGCTTTATTGACTACTCGGCGACGTTCGATGGGGTAGATCGTGCAATTCTGTGGAGAAAGCTGGTTCAATGGAACATCAATCCAGCCCTGTTAAGAGCGATCCAATCCCTGTATCAAAAGACGTGGGTGAGAATCAAACTCTCGAGGGACCACGCATCTGCCAAGATCGATACAGATCGAGGCCTTAAACAAGGGTGTGTGCTAGCCTCATTATTATTCAACTTATACACAGCGGACATGGAGAAGGCCTTGACTGGGGCAGCCCTGGGCAGCCCAAAGATTGGCGGGATCAAAATACATTTCATGCAATTTGATGACGACCTGGTACTCTTGGACCACATGAGAATTGGGCTACAAAAGGCGTTGACGGCACTTGCCGCATACAACGATAAAAACAGGCTTGTAGCAAACCCAACCAAGTCAAAAGTAATCATTTTCGGACATTACCCATAGAAAACATCATTAAAATGGCAGCTAGGCCATCTCCTGCTGGAAAGCACACAGCAGTACATCTACTTGGGCATTTGCTCCCAGGAGTCGGGGCTTTCAAGTGCCCATGTAAAGACCATTCAAGGCAAAGGCAAAACCATCACCTACGCCATCTGCAAGCTGCAAGCCTCCTTATACAGCCCGTCCACAATGGCTATCCAAAGAGTACTCAAAGCCAAGCTAATGCAGCCCTCAATTACGCTGTACAGGCATTCTTGGGCAAACTGAGTAATGAACTGGAAAAAATTCACTGTAGAGCATATAAGAGACTATTCCACCTTCCAAAGTCCACCAGAAACACCCTTGTCCGCCTGGAGTTCACTCAACCAGCAAAATCTGGAAGAGATGGCCGCCTTAAGTAAATATTACTTTTTAACAACGGCGGCACAGGAGAACACACTCAAGGCAGTCCTGAAATGTATCTTCAGAGAACCAGGGAACCCCTGGTCGGCCACTCTCAAAGCGGCAAAGGTCCATCTCAATCTTGCCATCGACTCTTGGAACCCCGAACACGTCAATTGCACCGCCATCAAAAATTCGATCAAAAAAAAGTACGTGTGCGGTCACGGGAACTGGATCTGGAGTCTCTGGTAAGAAAAGACTTGCAGGAGTCCCTACGCCAACCGCACACCCTGCACACCCCTAAACATCTCACGCAGGCCGTGGGTCGTGCAGCCCTCCACAAGATCTTAGCCTACAGACTACATCTGCTGCCCCTCAAAGAATTATACGCCTTCGGTCAGGCTGGCTTAGGAGTCCGGGAATGTAGGCTATGCAGGTATAAACGTGAGTCATTGGCCCACCTTCTCTTCTGCTGTCCGGCCCTGCGCATGGCCCGCAGTCTTTCCCAGGCCACTTCTAAGACAATCAGGGTCACGTACCGCAAAGAAGGGGATTACCCATCTTTATACCCTGACTACGGTAAAGCACATGGCCTCTTTCAGAAAGTTCATCTATCAAACACGGTCCTTGCTGATGGCCTCTACGGGTTCGATTACATAGACTTGTTGGCCTACGAACCCAATCCACCATATTCCTAGCACCCAGGGAGCAATCATATAGACTGATCCCTCGATATTTTCCTGGTTTTAACTTTTGTAATTTTGTACTTTGGTTTTAATGTAATGGTTTTGAGTAACCAAACAATTCATTCATTCAGTCAGTGTGTTAGTCAGTGTGTTAGTCAGTGTGTTAGTCAGTGTGTTAGTCAGTGTGTCAGTCAGTGTGTCAGTCAGTGTGTCAGTCAGTGTGTCAGTCAGTGTGTCAGTCAGTGTGTCAGTCAGTGTGTCAGTCAGTGTGTCAGTCAGTGTGTCAGTCAGTGTGTCAGTCAGTGTGTCAGTCAGTGTGTCAGTCAGTGTGTCAGTCAGTGTGTCAGTCAGTGTGTCAGTCAGTGTGTCAGTCAGTGTGTCAGTCAGTGTGTCAGTCAGTGTGTCAGTCAGTGTGTCAGTCAGTGTGTCAGTCAGTGTGTCAGTCAGTGTGTCAGTCAGTGTGTCAGTCAGTGTGTCAGTCAGTGTGTCAGTCAGTGTGTCAGTCAGTGTGTCAGTCAGTGTGTCAGTCAGTGTGTCAGTCAGTCAGTGTGTCAGTCAGTCAGTGTGTCAGTCAGTCAGTCGGTGTGTCAGTCAGTCAGTGTGTCAGTCAGTCAGTCGGTGTGTCAGTCAGTCAGTGTGTCAGTCAGTCAGTCGGTGTGTCAGTCAGTCAGTGTGTCAGTCAGTGTGTCAGTCAGTGTGTCAGTCAGTGTGTCAGTCAGTGTGTCAGTCAGTGTGTCAGTGTGTCAGTCAGTGTGTCAGTCAGTGTGTCAGTCAGTGTGTCAGTGTGTCAGTCAGTCAGTGTGTCAGTCAGTCGGTGTGTCAGTCAGTCAGTCGGTGTGTCAGTCAGTCAGTCGGTGTGTCAGTCAGTCAGTCGGTGTGTCAGTCAGTCAGTCGGTGTGTCAGTCAGTCAGTCGGTGTGTCAGTCAGTCAGTCGGTGTGTCAGTCAGTCAGTCGGTGTGTCAGTCAGTCAGTCGGTGTGTCAGTCAGTCAGTCGGTGTGTCAGTCAGTCAGTCGGTGTGTCAGTCAGTCAGTCGGTGTGTCAGTCAGTCAGTCGGTGTGTCAGTCAGTCAGTCGGTGTGTCAGTCAGTCAGTCGGTGTGTCAGTCAGTCAGTCGGTGTGTCAGTCAGTCAGTCGGTGTGTCAGTCAGTCAGTCGGTGTGTCAGTCAGTCAGTCGGTGTGTCAGTCAGTCGGTGTGTCAGTCAGTCAGTCGGTGTGTCAGTCAGTCAGTCGGTGTGTCAGTCAGTCAGTCGGTGTGTCAGTCAGTCAGTCGGTGTGTCAGTCAGTCGGTCGGTGTGTCAGTCAGTCGGTCGGTGTGTCAGTCAGTCGGTCGGTGTGTCAGTCAGTCAGTCGGTGTGTCAGTCAGTCAGTCGGTGTGTCAGTCATTCAGTCGGTGTGTCAGTCAGTCAGTCGGTGTGTCAGTCAGTCAGTCGGTGTGTCAGTCAGTCAGTCGGTGTGTCAGTCAGTCAGTCGGTGTGTCAGTCAGTCAGTCGGTGTGTCAGTCAGTCAGTCGGTGTGTCAGTCAGTCAGTCGGTGTGTCAGTCAGTCAGTCGGTGTCAGTCAGTCGGTGTGTCAGTCAGTCAGTCAGTCGGTGTGTCAGTCAGTCAGTCAGTCGGTGTGTCAGTCAGTCAGTCAGTCGGTGTGTCAGTCAGTCAGTCAGTCGGTGTGTCAGTCAGTCAGTCAGTCGGTGTGTCAGTCAGTCAGTCAGTCGGTGTGTCAGTCAGTGTGTCAGTCAGTGTGTCAGTCAGTGTGTCAGTCAGTCAGTCGGTGTGTCAGTCAGTCAGTCAGTCGGTGTGTCAGTCAGTCGGTCGGTGTGTCAGTCAGTCAGTCGGTGTGTCAGTCAGTCGGTGTGTCAGTCAGTCAGTCGGTGTGTCAGTCAGTCAGTCGGTGTGTCAGTCAGTCAGTCGGTGTGTCAGTCAGTCGGTGTGTCAGTCAGTCAGTCGGTGTGTCAGTCAGTCGGTGTGTCAGTCAGTCGGTGTGTCAGTCAGTCGGTCAGTTGCAGGATTGGTATATTCCTTCAGAATCTTGTAGAGTTCTTTTGAGGAATTGACGGCCTTGTTAATCCTGTTTGCTATAAAGGACTTGCTGGTTGCTTTAATGTTTTTATGGTACTTCCCTAGTACAGTTTTGTAAGTGATCCTGTCCTCAAGAGATTTTGAGGCCCTCCAGTTGCTTTCCAGCTTTTTACAAATGTCTTTGTCCTTTTTTAAGAACTCCTATTAACCAGTTGATATAGAGTTCTTAGTTAAAGCTTTGTAGAGTTTGAAGGGGACAACAATATCTAAGGTCTGGGTAAGTGCTCCCTCAAAATCATATATATCTCTAGTCTTTTTAGGCAGGAGAAGAGGAAGTTGGAAGGAACACAGGGGGAGCTTCCGTCCTCCAGGGTCTGGTCATGCTAGGGGCTCTCATATTAGAGCCCCGAGATTTCTCCAGTTCAAAACGAAAGCAAATGCTAGAGCCGTTTGTCCACATTTGTGGAACAGTGATATCAACAAGTATGTTAGACATGTTAGTGAATATAAAGTCGGGCTATGTGTGTAGATCCCACAACTTTTTGGAACAGATTCCAAAAGCAGGTGTGAAGTGTTGGGTCAGAGCTATTTTCTTGTATGGTGATTGAAATCGCCAATTAGCAAAATATTCTCAGCAGCAAGAATATGAAGTAGCCATTCCATCAACTTGGTGCTATTTTTTTTTTTTACACCAGGTGGCCGATAGACAAGTGCCGCCTCCAATTAGATTTTGTTCATGAGTCTAGTTTAAAAATGGCCATCTCAACCCAATTAGTGGTTCATGTTTCTAAAGAGTACCTTTTATTGTGTTTGAAAAATATTGGTCACTCCCACCCCTAATAACCGCCGGTTTTAGACTATCTATCAAGTCTAATGAGGCTGTACGCTGAGGGAAAAGCTATAGGGATGAAGGGTAGAGCTGTCGAGTAGAGCCATGTTTCTGTGATTTAAAAAAAAAAACCGTTTTTTCTGAGTTCAGGAGCTCCCCGAATTCCAGATCATGTTTAGGGATAAGCGAGCATTTAGGTAGAAACCATGAAACTGTAGGATAGAAGACCTGGAGCTTTCCGGTAGGACTCTCCTATCGTTTGTGTGAGATCTTTGCCTAGCATTGTTGTTGTTTGTAGAGCTATACTTTGCCTGAGGGGTAGAGGGAAGATGCACAAAGTTTCAGTGCGGACAGAAATAGGGACCTTCCTGTTCTAGGGGGTACTCCTCCCATACACAGAGTATTAGGGATATAGTCCCTACATTCTTTGCGATTGGCACTAGTGTAAAACAAACAAGCCATACTCCTACCGTTTGTGTCAGAGGTAGGGCCACTCCCTGGCTGCTTGTGGCGTACAGGCGAAGACTGGTGCAGACTGGCTTGCCTTTGACGAGCCAGCAGCGTTGCCGCTGCATGCATCCACTGCGCGTCCGCACTGGGACACTTCTTAAATAGCCTACACACCGCTGACAAATGGACAGTCAGCTGTCCGAAACTGGCATGTGCCGGTGATCAAGGTCTAAGTTTTCTTAAATATAATTGGTACTCTCCGCACAAGCTGTGACTGACTGGAGAACAAGGCTAATTGAGCTGATGACCATTCACACATATTAGTCCCCTAATTAAAGTGACAGTTCAACCTACGTTTGCACTTTTGTTGCACTATCAGCAGCAATTACATCAATAGCAATTTTAAGATGAAATATCTCTAAAGGAGATCAAAATAAGGTTGTTAAATAATTTAAATTTGGTAAATTATGGAATGGCAGAAAGCAAGGTAACACGAAGTTCAGTATAGGAGAGACCATGATTTTTTTTATTAACCCCTTGGGCGTGGCCGCGTTTCTGCGCCTGTGCGGCAGAATTGCGAGTGGGCGGGTTTATGACGGCCCCCAGCCGTCATCAGCACATGCCCACCGTAGTACATGACGGCTGGGGGCAGTCATCAGCATCGAAGGGGTTAACGTACTTTCATCTTGGAAAATTAAAATTCTATTCTTGTGATCATTTTTTTTTTTTTAAATATGGTTCCCTCTACGTGTTGCGAGTCCATGTCTGGAGATTATTTAATTTGCTAGTGATTTTATGAATACATTTATTTTTTACCATTAATTGAACTTTCTAGTTTTCAAGACAAATCATCATTAAAATTAATTATTATAAATAGAAATTAGGATTAGATTTTATGAAAATTCAGAGGTCCCAAATCTTTCCTACAGTTGTACTGAAATGCACTGGGACCTGCGGGCCTCCATTACTTGGGAAATCTAGTGGTGCACTCCATTCCCCTCTCCTGCAATAGATTAACTTTTCAAACACCAAAACGCCACTGAAGCCACACAAACTACAAAAGGGAAGAGTAAAGAAACAAGTAATTTTCTCCTCTTCCTTTTGGGCAAATTTATTTTTAATACATTGGTTTCACCAAAGGAAACCACAGCTATATGGAGGTGTAAACAAGAATTGTATTTAGGGAATGATCAAAATGCCTCTCTACAGGTATGTTGTGTTATTTAACGGTGAAAGTATTTTGCCAAAGTGTCAATTCTTTTTAAAAGACCTTTCAGGTAGGGAGAAATTGATATTTATAGTCCCAGCGTGCGTTTGTCACATTGCTGACTTTATTTCCTTTCATCTGATTTGCAACAGGTAGCATTAATCTAATTAGCCGGAATGCTGCTCTGATTATCAACTAAGCAAAGCTAATTAGCCGGAAAAGGAATTTGTTATAATTAAGATGGTTATCACGGCAGTTCATTGAATGCGAATAGATAATTAGCGTGTATACTTCTAAGAAAATACATGCTTCATTGTTTAAAAGGAAATGTCGTGCTGCGGGTTTTCTACAGAATGTTCAATGCTGTTGGACATCACAGTATGACTGCTGGTACTGAAGCAATATTGCTCAAAGTGATGAGCTAAGACATTCCTAAATGATATCAAATGCGTACCCAGCAGTTAACAGAAGGCTGCTTTCCATTCAAAATCGAAACGATGCCCCCTTTCCTTTATCGAGACTGTCTTAAGGTCAGAAGAGCCTGTGTTATTTCAGCTGCACCTACAATAAGTCTTCTTTCTGTAAGGAAAGGACGAAAACCGCGGACTATCTCTTCAGCTGCCACATTTAGGACTCGGCTACAGACCGCTGTAGCAGTGTGTCGAGAGTTGTTGCTTTCACACAACACAATAATATATGCTTATAGGAATGGGTCTTTTGGACAGACCCTCTCAGCCATTAACTACTGTGATTCAGATGACCCTGAGCATTGGTTAAGATGGCTGTCCATCAACATTGGTATCTTCTCGTGGCCTTTCACAGAGGCAAACACAATAAAAGTAGTTCCACACAACTTATATCTGAATTATGATTTTTATCACCAACGAAACAAAGTCTGATTAAAATACGTAAGTAGTACAATAGTAATTTTGAATCTTCCTGGTGGATAAGTGTAGGTCTTGCACATGAATCATTGAGATGAAAAATGTAGAAAAGATTACATGGCGTGACTAAAACAATGCAAGACCACTCTCCCAGATGCTCCAAATGTTCACATAAACCTATTGTTATATCATTTCTATCATGCATTTTCTGTTTTTTTATTTTTTTTAAAAATTGTATTCATTGTTATTTGTTTTGTTATGAAAATGTGTGTAGAATGTTTTTAGTTTGAGTTGTACTTCTTTGTGCTAAGGACCCTTAATTTATTTGCAAAGTTTTATATAGCGCTGGCTAGACCTGGAGGTATCAGAGGGCTTTACATGAGGATCAGCGAGTTACAGGTTACATACTTACATAGCCAAGTATATACATAGGAGAAAAACATGAGATTACACAATATTGTGAGTTATTAGCACCTATACACGTCTTATGTGGAGTGAAAGGTAGAGGTTGGAATGGTAAACGGGGATAAGGAACAAGCAAGCTAAAATAGTAAACCCGATCTTGCATTGTTCGCAAAGCGTGTGCTGAGCAAATGCAGCAACTCCCACCGCTTCAAAACGTCTTTTAAAAAGCAGAAAATTGCAATCTGCCTTGCTGGCTGACCTGCGCTGGAATTTTAATTAGGGGAAGATTGCCAACTCTTGATTACCTGTTTTGTTCTGAGCATTGCAGCTCTGTGGGTTAACTGTTTTTGTACCGGTGTATGGTCACCGATTGAAATACACAGAGCTGACTTTGTTTCAGTACAGGTTTGTCATTGGTGCCCATCTTCCACGTTGCCGTGAAGCCATGAAACAAACTATTGCTATATGAAACACGTAATTGTTTTTTTGTTTTTTTTAAAATAAATAATTACACACTGCAAGATATTAATACACAACTCCACAGACATTGGCAGAGCAGTGTGTGGAATTATAAACCGGAAAACCTCCTTTTTGCACATCAGCTGGCTGCATCAATTATTTCTCTGCAAAACAGTTCGTCAAACTGCAAGTAAACACCAGGCTGGTAGGATCTTATTTATTTATTATCTTCCTTTTTAGGGCTCGCCTGCCAATGCGCTTGCGCATTGAGCTGGCGAGACATATAGGGGCTTATCGAGAGCTTAACCACTGGCGATTTGATGCAGTGCACGTGAGCGCGTGCACAATGCAACCAGCCACCCTCCCACAAGCTTCCCTCAGGCAGTGTCTGCATTTGTCCTCCCCTAATTATTCACGCGCGCTCGCCTTTCTGTAGTGCCTCGCTTTCCCCACATGCTTGAAGGCAATCTGCTTCCCCGCCCCCTCGTGTTTCTGGCTTTTCTCGCTTGTTTTCTTTGTGTTTGAGCAGTCCATACTTGTGTTCGTGTTTTCACTCGCTCCCCCTTTTTTACCCTCCCACCCGCCCTATCCCAACCCCAGCCAGAGCACCTTCACATCCGAACGCTGCCATATCTGGGTTTATACATCATGCCTGCTCATGTTTGTGAGCGTTTCACACTGTACACTTTTGTGAGTACCTCACACCAGGCTTCTCGTGTGTGGTAAAATCACACTCGGTATCTCTCATGCATGGCTCATTTGTTAGCATCTTGCACTAGTTTTCCATATTAATGAGCCTCTCCCACCCACGCTTCTGTTTCTAAGCCGTCTCTACATGAGGCTTCCTATGTTTGTGAGCATAACACACTATACAAAGCATTCCCACCCACTCCCTCGCTGCCCTGCTCCCCCTCCCCCGCCCCCCACACAGCAATGCCAAGATCTTGTTTTGTTTGTTTTGCGAGCGTGCTACGCGCAATTGCCTTACAGAACGCACACTCGGCATACATTAATAGTGGTTTTGAGCTTTGTCACAATGATGTTTAGCACTGCGCTGGTATAGATTTTTGACACAAAAAACACCTTTGCCTGCGAAATATGGTCAACACTTCTGTATAAATCGCTTTACGTCACGCGACCTACTGTGCAAAATCTCAGCCTCACTTTCTACTAAGATAGTTCAGATGCTATCAAGAGCTGACAGGCATAAATAAATAGCAAAAAATAGTTAAGTCGGACTTTCAATTGTTATGAACTACAGGAAACTCCTCCATGTGCTTCGCATCTCAGTCACCTGAGAGGCATATTTGGTGCTTTTTTAGCTACCTGTGCTTTACAGCACAAGTCAACATCTCGACAGGAATAGTAAGGCGCTATGTAAATAAATATATACATCCAGTTCATGCCACCCTGTTAGCCTATTGCAATTGAGTCACATTGCATGGCGATACTGCATCTAGCGCTTCACATCTCACCAGACACCTCTAACTGTGTCAGAGGTGACATCAACAGTATATGTGGTGCTCCCCAGCCTTGTGAGTGGCACTCAACAGGACACACACAACCACACAACCACACACACACACACACACACACACACACAACCCCCCCCACACACACGACCCCCCCCCCACACACACGACCCCCCACACACGACCCCCCCCACACAAACGACCCCCCCACACACACTGCCCCTCACACACTGCCCCTCACACACTGCCCCTCACACACTGCCCCTCACACACTGCCCCTCGCACACTGCCCCTCACACACACTGCCCCCTACACACACTGCCCCCTACACACACTGCCCCCTACACACACTGCCCCCTACACACACTGCCCCCTACACACACTGCCCCCTACACACACTGCCCCCTACACACACTGCCCCCTACACACACTGCCCCCTACACACACTGCCCCCACACACACTGCCCCCACACACACTGCCCCCACACACACTGCCCCCCCACACACTGCCCCGCACACACACTGCCCCCGCACACACACTGCCCCCGCACACACACTGCCCCCGCACACACTGCCCCCGCACACACTGCCCCCGCACACACTGCCCCCGCACACACTGCCCCCCCGCACACACTGCCCCCCCACACACACTGCCCCCCCACACACACTGCCCCCCCACACACACTGCCCCCCCACACACACTGCCCCCCCACACACACTGCCCCCCCACACACACTGCCCCCCCACACACTGCCCCCCCACACACTGCCCCCCCACACACTGCCCCCCACACACTGCCCCCCCACACACTGCCCCCCCACACACTGCCCCCCCACACACTGCCCCCACACACACTGCCCCCACACACACTGCCCCCACACACACTGCCCCCACACACACTGCCCCCACACACACTGCCCCCACACACACTGCCCCCACACACACTGCCCCCCACACACACTGCCCCCCCACACCCCCCCACACACACACAGAACCCCCCCTCACACCCCCCACACACACACAGAACCCCCCCACACACAGAACCCCCCCCACACACAGAACCCCCCCCACACACAGAACCCCCCCACACACAGAACCCCCCCCACACACACAACCCCCCACACACACAGAACCCCCCCACACAACCCCCCACACACACAACCCCCCCACAACCACACACACAATCCCCCACACACACAACCCCCCCACAACCACACACAACCCCACACACACACAACCCCCCCACAACCACACACAACCCCACACACAACCCCCCCAACAACCCCCGCCAACAACCCCCGCCAACAACCCCCGCCAACAACCCCCGCCAACAACCCCCGCAACAACCCCCGCAACAACCCCCGCAACAACCCCCGCAACAACCCCCGCAACAACCCCCGCAACAACCCCCCCAACAACCCCCCCAACAACCCCCCCAACAACCCCCCCAACAACCCCCACACACAACCCCCACACACAACCCCCACACACAACCCCCACACACAACCCCCACACACAACCCCCACACACAACCCCCACACACAACCCCCACACACAACCCCCACACACAACCCCCACACACAACCCCCACACACAACCCCCACACACAACCCCCACACACCAGGATAGCATAACAAAACATAGCGTAGCATGACATAGCATAGTATAGCATAGCAAAACATAACATAGAATAGTATAACAAAACCTAGCATAACAAAACACAACAAAATATAGCAGAAGAAAGCATAGCATAACATAAAAAACAAAGCACATAGCATACCAAAACATAGCATAACAAAACATAACAAAACACAACAAAGCATAGCATTGCAAAACATAGCATAGCAAAGCATAGTATAACAAAACACAACAAAACATAGCAAAGCATAACAAAACATAGCATAACAAAGTATAGCATAGCATACCAAAACATAGCATAGCAAAGCAAAGCATAACAAAACATAGCATAACAAAGTATAGCATAGCATACCAAAACATAGCATAGCAAAGCAAAGCATAATAAAACACAACAAAACAAAGCATAGGATAGCAAAACTAAACATAGCATAGCATAACAAAACAAAGCATAGGATAGCAAAATAAAACATAGCATAACAAAACATAGCAGCATCACAAAGTGGTTGCATCTCAGCCACAGACTTCCTGTCTCGCACGCATTACGTTAAACATTTTACATTCACACGGAGCCTTTCCTATGCACTTTCAAAGGTTTCCTACTCTGTACAACTACCATTGCTGCGCCCACACACACTCTGCGCCCACACACACTCTGCGCCCACACACACTCTGCGCCCACACACACTCTGCGCCCACACACACACTCTGCGCCCACACACACACTCTGCGCCCACACACACACTCTGCGCCCACACACACACTCTGCGCCCACACACACACTCTGCGCCCCCACACACACTCTGCGCCCCCACACACACTCTGCGCCCCCACACACACACTGCGCCCCCACACACACTCTGCACCCCCACACACATTCTGCACCCTCACACGCTCTGCACCCTCACACGCTCTGCACCCTCACACGCTCTGCACCCTTACACGCTCTGCACCACCCCGCGCCACCCCAGCATCACTCGGCGCCACCCCAGCATCACTCGGCGCCACCCCAGCATCACTCGGCGCCACCCCAGCATCACTCGGCGCCACCCCAGCATCACTCGGCGCCACTCCAGCATCACTCGGCGCCACTCCAGCATCACTCGGCGCCACTCCAGCATCACTCGGCGCCACTCCAGCATCACTCGGCGCCACTCCAGCATCACTCGGCGCCACTCCAGCATCACTCGGCGCCACTCCAGCATCACTCTGTGCCACCACAGCATCACTAGTTCAAATATGTTCTTTCGATGTTTCAAGCTGTTTTCAAGCTTTTACGCTTTATTACAAATCACAAAAAGATGTTAATATTTCACTTCTGTTCTTGGATTTTCGTCACAATAAAAAACACTGAACATAATCTTAACAAAAGTTATTTACAAAAATTTAAGCTATTGCCATTAAAAATTTAATAAATTATTTATTAATTATTTTAAAAAAATTAAAAGCATTGTTATTTGTAATATCAATACATCTAAGTCACGTAAATACAAAACATGTTGCATTACAAATGCTATAGGTGTCACATTTGCGAAAGTTAAAACTATTGGCATTATAAATGACAAAGCTATTAATTTAACTATTTGAAAAAATAACACCTAAATAAAAAAAAAATTATAACACCCATAGCTCAAACTTTCCTAATGCGAGCCCTATTGCATTTCCATTGCTTGTTATATAGCGCAGTCACTGCAGTTGTCAGAGCGCTTTACAATAGAGCGAAGAACGTGACGTGGGAAATTCAAAATAACAGTGTAGTAGGTGATAATACTTATAGCTACTTAGGATCAGGGTAAATTTCTCTCTGCAGCCACCCAAAGCTTCCTGACATTTAGAAAAGCATCTCTTGCAAGATATGAATACAGACAGAATTATTTGCTTGTTTTATTTTTCATAGCGATTGTATTTGTAACTATACTACATAGGAATGTTTTATGTTTTTTTGGTAGTCCAAAGTCTCATCGCTCTGAAAAATCAAGTGCCTTTGTTTGATATAAACCATAAGCTTATATAACATGTAGGGGCCTTCTTAATGCTACATTACATTCACAACTAATTTAGATTCTCTTTCTAAATATTGAATGTGATGTTTCTATAAAAGGTTTGGCTCAATACGGAGAATTTAGAAAACTGGTGATGTTCCTACTAATTGCATTGGCTTTTTAATCTTTCTTGTCATGCGTACATCTGCTACTTGCGGAATTTTTGTTCCAACAAAGGTAGCGCCCATTCCCTGAGAATAAAGGACAGTTGTTCACCTTAGATCTGAATAACTTAACCCTTTAGAAATATATTGGCGTTCCTTAGTATATAAATGTCTGGGCTCAAGGGTACCTTCAGTTTCTTTTCTCATTAATGCATTTTGATATTTGAGCCTTTGCTTTTCGCAGTATGAAGATGGGACTAAAAGTCCCAGAAGCCAAATCTAGATGACTAAAGGAGCTGATAACCGCAGCCGACGTAAGACAACGTGAGAGCTCTCACTAGGAGAGTTCAGCTGTCCTGCCACACCGTTTTAGGTTTCACCACCAGTGCTTAATTCGAGCCTGTGGTTGCTGGTGGAGGCCTCCGGCACTCATTTCTGGGGAACAGCACTCATTCTGCTGCATAATACAGAGGAGAAAATTCACTCAGAGCGTAAAGGCAGAGTAAGAAATAGGCAGAAAACCCGACACAAAGGGAGAAAATGTAACTGCGAGAATGAGATAAAGGGGTAGGCATCTGGTAGTTTATTAAGAAGACATGAGGGGGATTTAAGACTATGTAGCCTAGTTGTTCGGTGCACTGACATTTATTTGCAACTGCCCAGGAGCTTTGGGCACTGCACTCCTTCATTTGACAACTAAAGCACTGGGTCCCACCCACATATTACAACGCGGAACATTCTCGCTTCAATTTTTGAACTCTTGCATACTTACCCATTTTCCTAAAGTAATAAATATAAAAAGTATCTGGCATGATACAAAAATAAAGTAAACTGCCAACAAAGCTGCTGGTCAAAGGTGCCCCCCCTCCCCAATGAGGCCCTCTTGGAGAGCATGAAAAAACTTCCCAAGATATCACTGTGCGCATGCATGTGTTGCAACGCATGCATCCATGCACACAGTGGCCATCTTGGACTGACTGGTGGCTGCCATTGGCGTCCACAAGTAAGGATAACGTACCTGCCCTCTGGATCAATAAATGCCTGGCCAGTGTGCCAAGGGAGAGCCCTGCGTATCAGAATGGAAACCCCCCCTAGCATAAGCCAAGTAGGTAGAAGAGTGGGATTCCCCCCAGTAGCGTGCTTGGAGTCTGGAGAGTGATCCAGACATAAGAGGAGTCTCCTGTAAGAGGCATAAGGTCACCGTGTCTCTGTAAGTGTGAGTGGATTTTTCTGGCCTTGCGGTGGTCATTCAGACCACGGACATTCCAGATCTAGCAGACAACGCCAGTCATGGGGAGGTGGTCGAGAGTGTAACGCTATGCAGTGCAGGCCAGGAGGGCCACCAACAGAAGCAGCAGTCCTGAAAAGGTGGTCCCAAATGCAGCGATAGGTAGCGCAGGTGTGAGGCACTGCAGACCGGTGTAAGCAACACAGCGGGGACGTTCAATTGCAGGTCGGCATGGGGATATTGTGCAAGTAGCGAGCCAGCAGATGAGCAGGAATGATGCCCCGTGAACCCAGATACAGGAGTTGCAACACGCCAGGTGGGGGGGGGGGGTGGGGGGGGTGGGGGGGGGGGGGTGGGGGGGGGAACCAAAGGCGCAATGTGTGCACCTACAGGGGATTACCTGTGACTTGAGACAGGGCAAGGCAGGAAGCACAGTACAGTGTCAAAAACAAGACTTGTGAAAAAAAAGTACTCAACAAACATATGGTGGCGAACTGAAACCAACTCCAACATAGGGAAACCGAGAACCCCAGGAAGAAACCCCCCACCCCATCCTAACCCAACCATCTGTCAAAGACCCTTCCTGCCACCCCCACCCCACCCCCAAGCAACCAAATACCCCTGAACCCCGCACCCACTCCAACCCCCCCCCCCCATTAGGCTAAGTAACCCACCCACACCACCCTGGGAACCCACAACTAGGAGAGGGAAATCAGACTTTGGAATAGGGAATCATCCCGTGGACGCATGGCAGGGCTAGGCGCACACCCCTGCAGTGAAGCAGGGTGGCCAAGCTTAGGTGGTGTTAGGCATCACACAAAACAAGAATAAATGAAAATCAATGTTCACACTTCAATCGTTGTCACTTAAGCGATCTACACTGTCAGTCTGAGATTTAAAATGAGAGGAGCAGGTCGCTTTGTCAAGCTTCTTGGCGAAGGAGAGGACCTCCCTTGGGTCCTGAAAGACCAGTGTTTTTGCCCCCTGACGGACTCTCAGTTTTGCAGGGTAGGCCAGGGAATAAGAAACCTCCTGCTTCTGAAGAATGCTCTTGGCCGGGAGGTACTCCCTATGGGACGTCTGCACAGTAAGGGTGTTGTCCAGGTAGAAGGAGAGTTTGTTACCCTGATGATTAATGGTGCCCCTGTCTGGTGCCGCACGAAGAATGGCGTCCCGATCCCGAAAATTAAAAAATTTTGCAATGATGGGGCGTGAAGCAAGGCCGGGACCTGGACGCGGGCCAAGGGAGTGATGAGCGCACTCCACAATGAAAACTGGAGAAAGAGCATCACCGAAGAGTTCCTTTATCAGCTGTTCAACAAAGTCCTCCATTCTGGAGATGTTGGCGGATTCCGGAAGGCCTATAATATGGAGGTTGCTCCGAATGGGAGCGGGCCTACAAGTCTTCGTTGTTCTCCCGGATGACCGCCAAGATTTTATCCATTTGAAGAAGTTTCTGACGGTCTCGGATGGTAGCATCCTCAGCGTCCGACACCCTGGACTCAACATGGAGCAAGAGATTGTCATGAGAGTCAACACAGGCCTTGACTGAGTCCAGACGGGCAGAGAGTTGGTCCAGTTGGGTCGCGATACCAGTCATGGTCGACTTGACATCAAGCATTATGGCTTTTAGATCATCATCGCGACTGGGGGGGGGGGCATCCATCGTGGCAGCAGAGTCAGCACCCTCTGAGCTAGCTCCGTCCTGTCGGGAAGACCTCTGGAGATCAAAAGCAATCTTGGGTTGCTTTGGGTCAGTCTTCCCCATGATGAAAGACCCAGCAGACCAGGAAAAAGACCAACAAGAGATGCTAAAGAAGGAAAAGGAGCAAACTGCCCCCCAGTAGCTGGTATCACAAGGCGAGGTATAGTGCAGTAGAGCCCTCACAGAGGAAGTAGCCGTGACCCAGAGGGTAGACCCCCGGTGCGATGGGAAAGGTCAGGGCCGCCAAGCCAGTGGGTCTGTCCAATGAACAGCGAATCTGCATCCACAGACACCACTTGCAGTAGAGAGAGGTCAGCAGTCCAATGGGCAGCCCCGGGCACCCCAGCAAGGCACCAAGGACACAGGAGAGATGGCCCAGGGGGAGACCACACAGGAGTAGATAGCCAGGTGTGGACACCTCTAATCCCACGACGTTCGCAGCATTCACAGGAGAGCCCCCCAGGCGGGGAGACAAGGCACAGGCAGGACCCTCCAATCAGGCAGCATCCAGGAGGTACCCACAGCACCATGCACCAGCAACAGGAGGAGGAGGGCGCCGAATGCCGGAGCACCCCCGCAAAGGTCACAGCATCTATCAGCAGTCAGCAGGATCCAGACGCAGGGCCCAACACAAGGACAGCACCAGGAGTCCACAATGGCAAGGCCCCGCAAGGTGTGCGCCTGGGGCCTCACCACAAGTAACAGGTGCCAGGCGATGGGGCGCCAAAGAGCCCGATGCAGGGTCCAGCACAGGGCCAGCGCTGGGAGTCCACAAGGGCAAGGCCCAGCGAGGTATGCACCCATGGCCTCACCGCAAATCACAGGAGCCAGGAGATGGGCCTCAGAGGAGCCCGATGCAGGTCCCAACACAAGGCAGGCGCTGGGAAACCACGAGGCCAAGGCTCTGTAAGATGTGCACCCGCGGACTCTTTCCCCAGACACAGGAGCCAGTCGATGTGGCGCTGGAGCAGTACAAGCTTGGGCCAAATAGCAGTCAGGCCAAAGGCAGAATTTGGGTTGGCCGCCAGGGATAAGTCTCGGCTTGGTAGCAGTGACGCCGGGGGTACCAGCATTGCAGGGGCTCAGCGGAAGGCCAGCAGGAGGGGGCTCACATCACTTAGGGGGCAAGGATTGCGAGGAAGCGTGGGGCACCGCCGCCCCCATTACTGGGTCCAGACAGAGGCGGCCGCCACTAAAGATGGCCAGAAGGAGGCGAGGCAAACTGGCAGCAACAAGGCCGCGGTGTCCCGGATCCAGTGGTTCGGCCCGCGGACCCCAAACCATGCCAGCAATAGCACCCCCAAGGTGGCGCCACTCATTGGGAACTCGTTGGTCAGATCTCCGATCTCGGCCTGAAGCTGGCAGCGCCAGGAGGACGCGCGCTCCCAGAGGAAGTCGTCTCAGCCCACACAGGAGCCAGATCGCAAGCCAGGCGCTGCCTCACAACCGCGTAGCACAGCCGCCCAGCTGAGCAGAAAAGCAGAATTGGCTGCAATCTATTCCCTCGCCGTGGGGAAGCTGGAAAGGATATTGAAGTGGAGGTATGCGGGATTGTGAAGATTGGCCAGCAGAGCTCACTAAAGTGCGGCCATCTGGCAGCCGGACAAGCCACGCCCCCCAAATGTGATCTTTTAGTAAGAACAGAGAATAGTTTTTGTCGAGCATTCTTACATTTGGGCGATTGTGCCACAATAATTTCATTGAGGATGGAGTTGATGCTTTGCGATATTGGTCTGATTAGAGGTACTTACTACTACCTTATTTTAGCTTAGACTGGTAAAATTGTTTTACCTATAAGAGCTATTTAATTGAGATGCTTGTTTGCACATACATCCACATAGCCCAGGTTTTAATGGGTTTTGTTACACTGAACTGCACCTGAATGCCTGGCCAAGAGACCTAAAGGTCCCCATATCTACATACGTAGTGTATGAAATATTTCATTTTTGCTTTGTAATAAAAGATCTGTTAAGAGTACGGGCAGATGCTATTTAGATGGAAAGAGTAGGTGTAGGGTGTATCTGAATGGAATGTGTACCCCTGCTGTCGAGAAGGCTTCATTTGATTTTTTTTTTTTAAAAATCAATTGTTTCTCCTAGCCTCCATAACAGTTAGGTGGAATTCCTAGAATGGTCCGAATTTGTCAGTCTTAAAAATGTGTTGATTTATTCCTGGAAACAATTTTGCATTTTTTATGTTTGCCCTTTTTATGGTCTGGATCAACAGCATGGATGCACCAGAAAATTATGTTCGCATCAATAGCGAGGGGCATTTGCTCCACCCACTTGTTGGGATTCAGGAGTACAGGCTTTGATTGGGCAGACGTGCTTCTACAAAAAAGTGCTTGATCTCCTTTTGTTTATCGAGCTGCCTGAGCTTGAATTTTCAGGGTCACATGACCTCTTAATGCTATTAAAGTGCTTTCGATAGCTAGATTATTTGTTATTTTTCTCTGTTGGTATCACAGATTGGAGGATGTACTATCATTAACCTACTTGAAGTTCTTAGGTCTGGCTCGACAGTGCAACTGTCACCTGACCTTTTAACCTACATCAATATTATCATACCGTTCTTAGTTTTGACACAAAAACATATCTATTACCATGCTATTTACATGTAATGCTTCACATCGACTTAGAACATTCCGTTAAAGCCGGACCTATTGTAATTGCCAATACATGTTATGATTTATAAGGAAGCTACGATTGGGGGGAACCATTCGTCGTCTTAGAAAACAAACTAAGGAGGGCTGATAAAGGCCTAACCCTTCTCCGTTCCAATGAAAGTAGAGCTTTTTCCTGTTGTCCCACAAAGGCATAAAGCTTTTAAATTGAGGTTTTAAGGCAGAATTTGTTTTCTGCTAATTATGAACTTGTTCCAGTGATCTTTATTCTCTGGGAACTATTCGAAATAGTCAACAGATCTCTCACCTGGTAAAGGTGTGCAAAGTCTCCCCGGTATTTCAACAAGCATTGTGGAATTCTCAAAGTGGTCAGTAGCCTCCCTATGATTTAGAGCCTTCTTGGATTGACAACTCTGCTTTCAGGAAGCAAATTTCCCAACAAGCCACACAAGCTGTCAAGAGAAGATGAAGATTCCTGTAGCATTGAAGTCTGTTCATAAATTTTGTCTTCCAAAAGCCTGGAACAAGACAGTGGAAGCAAGATTCGTGCTAGTGCTAGGAACATCTCCCTTAGCTATCTCTCAGGAGGCAAGGCAGGTTTTACTTATTAGTAGCAGTTAGGTAGTCCTGGTCTTTTTCTAGTTTTGATCTCATTCTCTGATTAGAAGGGATTATAAAAAGGTTCTTAAGGAGATAAGCAAATATGCAATTTATAGGTATTCCTAAACCAATGTAAGAAATATTTATTTAAAAAAGAATGCTTAACATGGGTTTGATTCAGTTAGCATAAGAAGGTCGCACTAGGCCACATTATTAAAAAATATTTTAAATGTTATGCACAAGCACTGTTTTTAATTTACTTTTCAGAAAATGATTGTAATTCAGCTACAGCCATATCTATGTGTAAAGTAACATTTTCTCTGGCTTCCTCAGCTGACGAGATGTGTTTTGAAACGTTACAAAGTTTTGGGCTTAGTCTCTGTTAATATGTTTGCTATCATGGTTGTGCAGAAAAGTGTATTGTGATAAGTTTAAGATGGATTTGGTCTTTTCTGTCACCAGCATGGGCTGGAAGTGAACACAGAGAAGACCAAGTTTATGATCTTCAATCCTCCATCCAAACCAGGCCCAATCCCACCTTGGGGACCGCCACCCTTGAGAGGGTGTCTACCTTCGTTTATCTGGGGGTAACATTGCAGGAAAATCTGTCATGGGACCGCCAGATAGTACGATCTAGGGCCAAATTATCCCAACTGTCGGGTGCAATCCTGAAAGTGGCTAATTCCTCTTCCTTCAAGCCTATAAGCCCGGCCCTCGAAACTTACAAGACCCAGGCCAAGGCTGCGGCCATGTATGGCAGCGAACTATGGGGGCATAAAGTGGTGAAGGATTTATCAATGGTTGAAAACAGTTTTCTACGGCGCCTTCTAGCCCTTCCAAGCTCCACGCCACTCCAGCCTCTGAGAATGGACATGGGTCTCCCCCCGATTGCTGAGGAGCTTGTGTCAAAACCAGTGAAGTTCTGGCACAGGCTCTGGTCTACGGACGAACTCCATCATTATAGGGAGGATCTTACCCACGTCATGAGTCTTAACTGCAGTGGCAAAATCCCCTGGCTCAACTTTGTGGAAAATGAACTGTCCGCCATCAATCTCCGTGACCTGTGGAAGGATCCTGCGCGTGGTTGCCTATCAATCTCGCGCAAAGCCCTGGCACAAATCTATAAAGCCAGGTCCCTTGCTCACCTGATGGACGCTCAAAATAGCGGCACCTTAACTTTGCGTTTTTTAGAATCCAAAAATTCATATGTTTTCGAACCTTTTATGGATTTTATCTTTCCCATCCTGGCAAGGAAACTGTACGTTCAATGGAGGCTTGGCACGCTCCCTATTAATTCATACACATGTAAGTGGACAAATGGGGGCAATAAATTATGTCCCTGCTGTAACAACCATGTGGAAGATGACCTCCACATCTTGTTTGTGTGCCCTGCATACCAAAGGCCCAGAAAATACTGGATAGCGCCGCTATGTAAGAACTTGGGGTTTAGAGAGTATGCACAGGCATACAGGATTTTGAAAACCAGTACCCTGGGTCACATTGTGTTCGCTGTCTCAAAATTTCTTATGGCCATATGGTTGATCAGAAAGAAAAGATTCACTGAAGCCCCCTGAACTTTGTTTTATGAAATTCTGAATTATCCCTCGCTGGGAGAGAGGATTTTATTTAAATGTTTTTATTAATAATGTATTTTAATGTCTGTATGTTGCACTGCATCTTTTATGGTCTATATGACCGAAATAAAGAATTTTTGGAATTGGAATTGGATAAGTTTAATGTTTTTGTTCGTTTCCTTCGTGAAACTAAATTGTGCAATTTAATCACTAATGAAAATGATGTGGAATTGGATGTTATTTAGGGTGGATTGGAAGCTAATAGTTTTATTGGTTTTCTGTGCAACTAACATTTTAGTGCTGCACTTTTACATATTGTTGTGCTAATGAAACTATGCTTCTATTGTCTGAAAAATTTTACAAAATGTGCGATTGTGGGAGGAGTTCATTCATTTAATCAGCTCATTTAATTAACTTTGTCATTCTGTTATATTAGACGAGTTAGATGAGCATGATCTTTTTGTATTAGGGCTTGTAAATATTCATTTGACTATTTTGATATGTGCTGTGGTTATTTAATTTCTAAAAGGCATTTTGCATTTAATGAATTGCCATCTGATTTTACCAAGCTTTTTACTTTCTATAATGATGCACTTGATGCTTGAATAACTCTACAATTGAGAACTGGAAGAAGTCTAATTGAGCAATTTTTTTCTCACTGGTATTAGCTGATGATTAGAGCACAGGGTTCTCCCTTTTCCACAAGCTGAACGTCCTTAATGTTAATTGAGTTGGAGCGTCAAAGCCAATTACCAATTTTCCCTAAAGTGTCTCAATTATGGGAGTATCCTATGGGAAAATATGTAATTTAGTAGATTAAATTCCTGAAAGTCATTTGCAGGTAAAATGCAGAGTAATTTGAGGCGCTCTTGATAAGAAATAGCTCTTTCCAAAATATAAACCTTCTTCCTTGGCTTGAAGCGAGTCCCTCTACTCAAGAATTAGTTTAAGAGCATATCAGCAAAAAGAGTTGGCCACCTTCCACTGGAAATGGGGTAGTGAGCCTGGGACAGAAAAGTAGCTTCAGTGAGTCTGGCAGGGACTACAGCTGCCAGGTTTAACTCGTGACTTTTTTTCTAGAAATATTTAAAGCTGGACAGTGCTCATTGGGGAATTTTCTCAGCAATTTACGTGAGTTAATTAGATCCACACAGCCTAGAATATGTAATTGGAAAATGATTTCCATGGCTTGTATTTCCCAGATAGGAAGATAAATTTGGCTTTCAGAGTTGGTAGTTGTGGGATATGACATTAACTTTTGAACAGTAAACTTGGTATGTACCACTGAACTCATTTTATTAATGCGCCTCTTTCTAATTTACAAGAGTTATTTTTAAATGAATACCCAATTTAGTATTTTAAATACATAGTATTTAGATGTTGGATACAATCTGGAGATTTCTGGCTTAGTTTTTGAATTGCACTTTAATTTCATGTGCCTTAAATATTCCTCCTTGTTTATACATTTGATATGGTAAATGTTTATCCAAATTTCCAACATAAGTGTAAAAACATCCGAAAGTTTAGAAATAGCTCAAAAGAACCATTTTGAATCTAGCATTTAGTCTAACAATTCACTCTGCCTAACATGACCCTCTGAGTCGTCTACTTATACGGATTAAGACCTTGAATTGTAATAGTCTGAGTAAAATAAAACTGTTCTGAGAGTTTGGGTGGGACTAAGAGGCATGCAAATTGAACATCCAAGTCATCGCAGCCTCCAAGTCTCCTTGCTGCAGCATCTGACCCTTGGGGCTCCATGCTTGGACTACTTCCTACCTTTGTCTTTTCACCATTCCAATAGATTTATACCAGCACCTAATCTCATCACATCACACTGGTATGTTGATGACTTCCACGTGCCAGAGCAATTCTAGACACTCTGTGTTCTGTGATTTTTACAAGTTAGTGTCCAAAAACCCACTATTTCATTGGTGTTTTATGGTTGAGGTACAACCTAACCCACCACTTAGACTTTACGCATCACCTGAAGCAGTATCCTTGCATGGGATGCACCTGGTAACTCAATGGTCTAGTGTTTCTGGGCCAGAGTTTCTGGGTTTAAAATGCCATACCTGGTTTTACTAGGTGTTGATCGACAGTCAGAAAAACTATGGCTGAGAGAAGGGCGGAGAGAGCCATAGCCCAGTCCTGAGTTGACCATCCCCTCCAACACTACAAGTGGAACCAACAATGCTCCTTACACAAAGATCTGCACCTCTCCGTCCCCACTCCTATCAGAGGGATCACAGCCTCCCATTATTCAGAGGGACCTCCTGCCTCCCTGCTCATCACACCACAAATCACATGTGCTCTTATAAAGATATTTACCATCTGCTCAAGGCAGGTGGTAAACATCTGCTTTAAATTCCCCGGATAGTATATTAGAAAAAAGAATGGGGCGAATCGGTGTCCCTGAGAACCTGGTTATAAGTATTAAGTAAAACATTTGGTACTATCGGGATTTCAATTGCTTAGAGTACTCGAGGAGCAAAAGCTTATTTGACACATATACAGATGATTTGTGAACGAAAATAAATTAACATAAAATGACACACACCAAAATTTGATTTCAATAGTGTGTTAAAAAATAAGTATCAAATACTCGAGGCTATCACAATTTACAAATTCAATTGCAGTAGGGAATAGGTGACTGTGGTGAAAAAAAGTGACATGTAGTGATTGGTGAAATTGACAGTAGACTATATACAATACAAATAGTAATGAACTAAAAAAGAACATAGAACATTTTGGAATACAAACTCGACCTGAGAGTGATCATTCCCCACAAGAGACTATAATGAGGAAATCTATTGAAGAGAAAACACAAATAGAATTTCTCACCGCAATCCTGGAAATATACAAACTGAAGAAAATCAAAAGCAAGGGTCCTGTAAAAAAGGAGATAATGGACTAAGTACTGGAACAGGAAAAGTATTTGAAGTCCATTGAAAATCAATCACCCACAACAAATGGGAAAAATTACATAAATTTGTGTTAGGAAAATTCTCGGTAAACACACCAGTAATTTATGGACACAAAGCAAATAAAGAGCCGTGGCATAACACTAAACTAAGAGACAAGAAAAGGGAAATCGCGAACAAATTAAGAATAAAGGCTGCAGAAAAAAGGTTAGGAAAAGAAGTAGATAACGATATACAAAAAATGAGGAAAGAATATAAAGAGGATTGCAGAAAAGCGAAAAAATCGCATACAGAGGAAATCTGGGAAGATCTTTTAAGAACAAGTAAGCTACCAAATAGTGGAGAATTTTGGAACATAATTAATAAATTATCGAAAGGAGCTGGTGGTCACCACAACATAGGAATAAGCGAAACAACATGGGCCGCTTATATGGACAATCTATACAATATCCATAGTTACCCAAATAATAAAGAAATATCTAAAAACCCTAAAAAAAAGTCAAGAACAAAAAGAAACCGTTTTTGGACAAAGGAAAAATGACCAGCAAGAAAGCACTGACCAAGAGGAACAAGCACCTCTGACAACTATCAAACAATTAACCGCTCTAATAAGAAAAATGAAAGCGGAAGGAGCAGCAGGCCCAAATGGAATGCCAAATGTCTTATTCAAATATGACCCCGATTTCTGGGCAAAATATCTGACACCACTATTTAATTATGTTCATAAAGAAAAAGACTCCACTGTCCTGGCAAGGAAACATCTTCCACCCAATACACAAAAGTGGATGCAGAATGGAACCCGGGAATTATAGACTAATAGCCTTAATTGACGTGGAGGCAAAGCTTTTTTCATCTTGTATATTGACCCTACTACGACAATGGATAAATGACAATAAAATAGAACCCAAATTCCAAACTGGTTTTAGGGAAGGCATGGGCTGCTTAACCAATCTTTCAGCTTTGTCATTAATCGAAGGAGCAGGTAAAAGGAAGACCGGATTATTAGCCTGCTACATAGACCTGAAATCCGCCTTCGACCGAGTTCCAAGAAAACGCCTATGGAAAAAACTGGTTCTTTGGGGGCTTCCGCCAGCATTAATGGAAACAATAATGGCACTATATAGCGGAACATGGGCAAAAGTAAAGCAGGGAGACGGAAGAAGATTATCTGCAGAATTAAAAATAACAAACGGCCTCAAACAGGGCTGCGTGCTCTCTCCAAGCCTTTTTAATATATATCTGGCAGATTTGAAAGATCAACATAAGAACGTGAACGGACACCCGCCAAAATTGGCTAATGAAAGCATCCAGTTCCTCCAATACGCGGACGACATTGTAGTCTTAAGCCAAACACCGATAGGCCTACAAAGAACAATATCCGAATTAACAGACTATTTCGACAGAGAAGGCCTGGAATTAAACACCAAAAAAACAAAAGTAGTGAGATTGGCGGGCACTAGCAGACGATCTTTCAAGTGGTACACAAAAGGCAAACAACTGCTTACAAATATCTGGGGGTTACAATAAGTAAAAACATGTCCCTTTCAAACCAAAAAAGAACCATCGCTGCAAAAGCACAATCACTGAGCTTTGTGTATAGAGTCCTACAAAAGACTCTGCAATGCCCATCATACGACCACCTGCTAAAAGTAATGGCAGCCCAAGTTTTACCATCCCTCTCATATGGACTGGAAATATGGCATGGGAAAGAAGCAGCCATTCTAAACACCCTCCAGACAAAAGTATACAAATCCGTGTTTCACCTATACAAAGGATCAGCCCCGGCACAAATAAGGCTGGAATTTGGCTTGCAAAATCAAATATATCAAAGGAAAGCAGCCCTAGTGAAATGGTGCTGGAAATTGAGATCGGCGGAAACAGGATCTTTAAATAACTTATGTTGGCAAGAAATTAAAAAAAATATGACCAACAGGAATCCAACTCATGGGGTGATCTGCGAGTGTCACTAGAAACCCTCAAAATAGAGATCTGGAATAGTCAACCAGAAGAATCATCCTTTAAAAAGATTTGCAAGCTAAATGCAAAAGCTCTAACTTTGATAGAAGATAGACTTTGGCCATACAGCGACATGCATGGACCATTCTAAACTCGTACAAACTATTAAAACCACAACCCTACCTCGTGTCGCACTTCCGGCTATCTTTATAAACAAAATTTATGGCCCTCCGAATGGGTGACCATTTTTCAAAAGACTTGATCCCGTCATGGAAGGACACACACCAGGGTCCAAGATGTAGACTATGTGATTACCACAGTGAGACCTTGTGCCACCTCCTGTGTACATGTGAGTCCTCCAAAGAAAAGAGGAAAACTTTACTGAAACCAATTTTTAATATGTTACATATCTGCACCTGCAGACAAGCAGTTACCAGCTGGATGGGAGCAGGTTCAAACATCCAAATATTCCGCGGGGTAAAATTCATGAACTTTGTAGAGACTCAGTTTCAAAAAGCAGAAACAGACTACAGATAGGGTCTGGAATAAAGTGTCTAATTAAAGAATGAAAGAACACATTTTAACTAAATGAATTTTAAACTTTTGCTATTTTAATTGAAATTTTGTACATGTATGCATTATGGTTGTGACAAACCAAATAAAGTAAATTTTTGACTGACTATACAAGACAAATAGACGTGCGATAAAAGGAAAAAAGATTGTTTGTCCTCATTATTTTTGCAGATATGCTACAGGATCCATTGATAAGTTAAACTGTGAACATTCCCTGGACTCATGAAAACCTGTGCCAAATAAATTTGTAATTATTTGGTAGGTTATTCTCTGTTCTAAGGTGTTGCAACTGGAACCCCTATTAATTCATGGGTAGGCATGGGCTGGAATGATTTATTCGGCCCCTGACGTCCTTGTGCAGTTAACTGGGAAATCCTAACTGGGTCCTCGGTTCAAGGTAGATCAGGGACGCATTCCAATTTGAGGCCCCTCCCTTCAGCACTGCCAGGCCTTTGATTTGCTGAGCACTGTTCACTCTAGACAGCCTGTGTACAGCTGTGCTATTCACCACTCAGTGACGTCTTCCAGAGCGTTCAGAGGTTTCTGGGAGTTTGAATGTGCTTACCTGCTTTGTACATGATATGAAAGGTATAGATAGCACACTTGAAGATGCCTATTACTTGGTGTAGAATTGCTTACGGTTTTGTTTTACAATATTTTCTCAAATTTGAGAAGGTATAAGTTGAATCTCAGAAATTATATGGTATATTTTTAAAAAGGTCGGATCTCACTGAATACTAATCAGTGACTGTGTTCAGTGACACAGTTTGATTAATTGCTAAAGTAAAACAAGTGATGTAAGAACAAGCAGTGCCTTTATTTTGCAGTAAGGGAGGCAAGTGAGATTAACAGTAAAAGAAAAATGTTTTCGAAATCGTATTCTAGGGAAACAATGAGAAATTCTCCTGTTCCCTGAAAAATAAATGTGCTAATTAACCATTGTGTTGCAGTAAAGGGATTGGAAAGGTTAATCTAATTCAGGGCAACTGAGTCATTTTCTTTAGTGATAGTTGTAATTGGATCTGTAGAATTTGATCCACGATTTGTATGTTAAAACCTAGTATGGAATCATAAAGTTAATTGTAAAGAGAAAAGTATAAGATTTACTAACTTGCATGTGCATCTCCTTAACAGGAAGGTCTACTATCATTGATCACTGCGTTAAGGGTTTTGTATTGATGGCTGTTTGAGCTGGGACACCTTTGCTTACTACAGTATACATAGCCACGTCTGATCAGCACTTTACACCATCATTAGCTAATTGTCTCCTTGAGCCTGGGCAGAGATGGTACCTCTTAACTCCTGCAAGGAGAGAAATGTAGTTTCAGCCTAAAAATGGCAGTTTCTGCTTCTCAATAATGACACTTTGTTCAAAATTTTACTCCATGGCAAAGTGCGTTAAATCCAAAGGGCCAGATTATCATATATCCAGTTCTGCATCAGTAGTTCGTAGTGTTGTGTGAGTAGGCTTCCCCAACATTCAGGGCCCTATTTACAAATGCATGTTTCAGAACTAGCGAGCAGGCTGCACAAATGGTACACAACCCACCCACGATGCAAGCTAAATTATTGAGAGCATCAAATCCTTTTTAGGTCTCGCACCTGGCGACGCAGCGCGAAGCGCTGTCGCCAGCGAGACCTATTGTCGTCTACTTGCCTCTCAAGTGAGACAGGAGATGGGCACTCGCAGGCCATACTGGAACTGTTAACGTGCGCATTCACCATGTACAATCACGCAATGTGCACATCTCCTATCCCCCTTCCTCACGGCGTCAAATACACCAAATGCCCAAGACGTGGCAGCACACTGGCGCTTACAATAAAATATGCCCTAATGGAGTGTCCCGCAATAGTGGGACCGCTCAGGACAGGCACTCGCTAGTGCCAGCGTGCAGCCCCACTCACCGGGCTGCTCTGCAGACTCAGTTTCCTGTCTTCTCGGCGGCCTGCGCAGGGTTCCCAGGCGACCCCTTGCAGGGGCTCCCTCAGCATACGGGAGCGCCTGCAGAAACAGACCTAGCCTCTCCACTTCACCCAGGACTTCTAAGAACTTCAACCGCTACCATGGGGCTCTCCCTTCCTCATGGGAGCCCCGCATGCATGAGCCACACCAGCCTCTTCCGGCCGCGTCACAGGCCCCGCTCATGTCAAGGGCAAGGATGCTTGACTTCCTAGTGAGAGAGCGTAAACTGAACAAAATGTATGAGTGCACCAGAGTTGCAAGTAGTACGCACAAATCATAAAGAGAAATGCTACGAGTGCTGAAAATATATTCACCTATACCTTGAAATGTGTAGTTAATCTAGAGATTGCATATAGAAGTGGAACTAATGCAAACATGTGTGAAAATGTATACCTTTATTAGAAGTGATTAATCGTGATCCATGTTATGTAGCTGCTAATGGAAAAATGTCATGCTGTAAGGCATAGAAGGGAACGGGCCTTATGGCTAGGTCAGAGGGGTTTAGAAACGTAAATTGCTTTGCATAGACATGGATTGCACTAATGTTACACCGATTTGTTTATTCATTAGATTTATATTCCATAGATGTGTTTTCTTATTATGCCAGAGAAAGACGCTAACATGCTATTTTAGTTAACTTGCGAAAGGGTTGTAGGCCTGAAATGATGAAAGGATTTTTGATTTGCACGTACTGGTACAGGCCGAACTGTGTCAGGAAAACATGTTGCAAGCTTCTGTTAGAAGTCTATGAGAATGAAGATTCAGCTACGGATGTCTGTCTGCAAATGTGAGGGGGATCCAATTAATAATTGGATGAATAGAACTTTGTTCAAGAGACGGGTGCAGACATGGAGGAGGGTTCAGGAATGTTTTAGGGGGTATCGGCGGGCCGGAGAAGAGTCTGAGAAGCAAGGTCAACGCTAACGCACGAGGCCCAGAGGAAGAGCAACATGGAAAAAGCCAGAATCGTCACCACGTGAGGGGCGTCTCACGAGGGGCGTCTCAAATATTATTGTGATTTGTATTAGGGTCAGCACCCCGGGGTGGAGTTAGAGCAGATGCCTGAGGACCCTTTAGAGAGCGGATGGGTAGGCAGAGAGGGGTCATGACTGGAGATCATAGGTTGTCACCTAGAGACTAAGAGTGGGTGATCTTCTTAGGAAGACATTCACAGCTGACACCTTTTGGTAGGTTGGGACTCTGTTAAGTAGGGATACCATCCAGAGCAGGGTAGGGACAGCCTAACCTGAAACCTTTCCCTCCTGCTGTAAATGACGGAGAGATCACAATATGTGTCGATGCTTGCAGCCCTTTTGATTTTGGAATTAGTTCTAGTCGTGTTCTTTGCTCGCCTGAGGGCTTTTCGAGAGCACATGTTTGTAGTGGTGCCCATATATCTTTTGAATCTCATTTTGAGATGCCTGTACTTGCAGTTAACTTTGACTCTATAATAAAACTTTAAAAGCTAGAAGTAGTCTGTGGTTTTTCCAGAGTCAAGCCCATTATTGAGCAACTAACTTGGTATTGGATGCACTTTCTTTCCTCAACGACAGGCAATAAAGGTTCAGTTGACCAGAACGGGGTTTAGATCTACAGAGATAAGATAGAGATCTACAATCTCGCCCTTGCAGTTGGTAGCTATAGAGGATGGTTGCCTTCTTGAGGAAGGTGATCTAGGCCAGGTTAGATTACCCCAAGGCCCCTAGAGATCGATGATCGGAAGAACCGCCCGCCGAAGAAGGTCCGGATGACGTGAGACAGAAAAGCAGCAGAATCGGTCGAGAGTGAGTATAAAGGGTCATGCGTGTTAGATTGCGGTGTTTTTGTGTTGTATCTATGTTGTAATGTCTGGCGGAGTTGAATGCCTGTAGAGTGACTGTGGAACAGGTTGTGAGCGCGCGCAACCGGTGCAAATCTTAAGTTCAAGGAGAGCTTAAGTGGTTCGGGTGTATCGGACATCCAGAGTAATTGTCAACCAGTGTGAAGGGGGTCATGAGGTACCATTGATCGCCCGCAGGACCGAGATAGGGGGAACGTAAGAGTGAGTGCGTGAGTAACGGACGCTGGTCGGAAGTTACTGTGTGTAAGCAACCTATCAGAGACGGAGGACGTTTCGTCAGTTGTGGTGACAATTACAGATAGACTGTGGACGTACAGTCAAGAGAAGTGACGGCTTGGTCGGAAGTAGTCATTTTTCGGTGTATGAATGGGACGCATGTGTGACCGGGAGACGAGCTGAGAAAGGAGGGGTGCTGCTGCGAAGCGGGGACGAGTGACGTCAAAGTGCCGCGCTGGGATTGGCCGGCCGGAGCAAGACCGCGCTGTGATAGGCCAGCTAGCAAAGCCGCGCTAGGATTGGTGGATTGTCATCAGGAAGTAAACAGAATAGTGAGGCTGGAAATCGTACGTTTAATCATGAAATGTTTTAAATGGTTAAGAGCGGCGTTTAAAAGAGAGAGACGGAGATCTTATGAAGGGGAAGAAGCCCCGCCGGAGGGTACGCCGGCTTATTATATGGCGGCAAATGTTGGGTTACACACTATATTGTGGATTTCAGAGTGGAGTAAGATCACGGAAGGAAATGAGGAACTGACGTTTCCAAAGTACGGGACGTTCAGATTAGAGGTGCTACACCGATTAAAAGCAGTCATGACCTCAATGAGACCTATGCCTAGACCGACCCAGTTTGAAGCTCTCAATGCATGGATTAGGGCAGCGCACGAGAGGAACCTGAATAGGCGACAAGAAAGGGTGAAACGATCGGTAAGAGCAGTGCAGGATGCCAAATGGGATGCGGATGCTAAAAGATGGAGAGTGCATAACATTGAAGTAAACAAACTGTACCCAGTATTAGAAGTGTCCGGAAACAAGAGCCCATTCGAGGAAGATGAGGAGAGCGAGACAGAAGACAGCCTGATAAATAGGTTATTAACAGATAGGCCACCCCCGTACAATAAAGAGACAGGGAATGTCGAACCATGCAGGGAAGGGGGGCCTAGCATAGGGGAGTATGAACCGCTTCCCACTACAGGTTGGGATCCCACGGCAAGTAAAGAGTTGTCTCAAACTAGTCCGGTGCAGAAGGTAGTCGTAAGGTTTGTGGTACAAAGAGTGCCAGAAACGGAGTGTGCCACTTCCTACGCGCTGCCAGATGCCCTGCAAGTACCTGTTACTATAGGTCCTATAGTATCGATTTATGACCCAGAGAGAGCAAGAGGGGAGGAACAGGTACGAACGGACAGGGAGAGAGCAGAGATGGCAAGGAGGAACGATACAATCAATTCCCCAAGTCAGTTGCCAAGACCGAAGGAGTGGAGCACTCCAGTACATACAGCAGTAGATCCAACAGGAGATCCGGGGGGCCCTAGATGGCCGGAGGATCTGAGGGGATCAGGACGGAAATCCTTCCAGGAGCTAAGTGAGTACATGAAGAAATGGGATGAGGCAGTGGAGGCTCACAAGAGCATCATAGCAGCGGAAGCTGGTAGGAAAAGCCAGGATAGCAGGACCCGGACTCACTGTGGGGCTGACGAAAGCAGTCCGCAGTGGGACGAGAAAGGTCAGGATGGTAGCGGAGACACTCGTCATACCAGGAGTGGAGGTAGATCAGACCTGGAAGACAGGAGCCCTGAGTGTGGGGGGGTGTCTCGTAGAATTCACAGCGAAGGGGATAGGAGAACGCAGGAATACAGGAACAGTTTTAAGTGCACCCACTATGCGCCTGACAATAGTGGGCAGAAGGAGAGTTGCGAGAGGTCTCGCCATAACCCCTGTGACTACGGGCAGGAACGCAGTCCTGGGGAGATGGGGAGCCGAGAAGGAACCTACCGAATCTTGAGTGACACTAGGCAACGAGAAAATAGCGACAGAAGGGAGAACAGCAGGGAATCCTACCAGGGAGCAGGAGAGGACAGAGAGAGTGGACAAAATGAGATTGGGGGAAACAGGCCCGTGTTTCACCACCTTCCAAGACAGGATGGCCGAGCATGGGACCTAGAGAGATGGGAACAAGGGAGAACTCTCCTTAACTCTCCTGAGCCCAAGCGTAGGACTCGGAGTTGGGATGGGAGAGAGACTAGTGAACCCCCTAAAAAAGACATACTGCGAGCCGAGATAAAAGCCAAGAGACTTGATGTCGCCAGCTTAAAATCAGACCTGGATGACATAGTAGATGGTACCTTGCCACTAGAAAGAATGGAGATGTACGAACAGGACGAGATACTGTTCATGGCAAAGGACATCACTCGGAAAGCGAGAGTGGCACATGAGAAATTAGTCGAACTGGCAGGAAAATATATGGTAGACCTGTCAAGGACCAAGGCATTGCAGGGTAACCATAGGCTACATTATTCAGATCAGGACCTAGATGAGAGAAGAACAATAGGATTAAAAACACACATAAGGGAACTGATCATGGGAATAAGGACATGGAGAGCACTGGATAAATGGGAAGAAAGGTGGTCCAAGAAAGGGACCGTTAGGAGAAGCATTTATTTATTTATTTTATTTTATGTGCTTCTATAGCGCCTGAATAGACTCCCGAAGGGGTATCTCCGCGCTTTTGCTATTTGAAGGAGAAATACAGGTGTGCCAGGTCTTTCCAGTAGTAACCAAGGCCGGGGGAAGATTAGCCACTGGTGAAGAGGTAAGTTTTAAGAGTTTTGCGGAAAGCTAAATGGTTTGTAATACTTTTTAATGTAGGGGGAAGAGAATTCCAGAGGGCGGGTCCAGTGTATGCCAGAGCACGCCCTCCCTGACGGGACCTTTTTATTTTAGGGACCTGTAATAGGTGAAGATTACTGGACCGTAGAGAGCGGGCTGGAACATAGGGTAGAAAGGCAGTTGTAAGATATTTGGGGCCCTTACCTATCAGGCATTTATGAATGGTGCACAGAATTTTAAACTTAGTGCGTTGCCGCACTGGCAGCCAGTGGAGTTGCACCAGTAAGGGTCGGGAGGGAGTCCTAGATGGAGCATTAAGGACTAGCCTCGCTGCAGTATTTTGGACTACTTGCAGTTTGTTCATTTGGCCTTCATTAGTTGACAAAAGAAGGCCATTGCAGTAGTCCAATCTACTGATCACTAGTGCCTGGACTAGTGTCTTCCTATGGTTGTCGGGTAGATAGGGGAATACCCTTTTCAGCAGACCAATAGCCCTGAAACAAGTGCCGGCGACTTGGTTGACGTGATGTTTAAATGTCAACGCCTGGTCAAATAGTACTCCCAAATTTTTCACAGTCTGCTTTGGAATTGGAACTGGGCCCAGTTCTACCGGCCACCATTCATCGGACCACAGAGTCACCGCCTCTCCAAACAGCAAGACCTCTGTTTTTCCCACATTACATTGTAGCCAGTTCTCAGCCATCCATCTTGAGACTACCCTCATGCCTTCTGCAAAGGATTTTAGCAGATCAGGTGTGAAGGTTTTAAAAGGGAACAGAAGTTGGGTGTCATCGGCGTAGGACACCGGGGTAAACCCATAGGACCTCACTAAGTCGGCACATGCTTGGGATGACCCCAGAGGGAGGACTACAGAGAATAGAGGCATACCCTTTGCGTGAGGTTGCAAACGGGAACTATGTGCATGTGCCGTGGAGTAGGGGAGACTTAGCAGCCTTTACCAACTCCTTCCCTAAATTGAGGGAGAACCCAGTAGAGTGGTACAAACAGGTGGAGAGGTTCGTAAAGATCTCCAAAGTTCTATGGATAGACTTAAACACGCTGTTTGACATTGTAGTACCAGGAGACTTGTGGACAGCATGTAAGGTTAGTGCTGAGTGGCCCACAGCAGAGCCAGAGAGAGATGCACGGACTAATGGACCGTCCGAGACAGTAATGGTAAAATACGAGAGAGTGATGACTTGGCTGAAAGACAAGGTGCCAATGCAGGACATAGATTGGGTCAAAATAGATCGAACTAGACAGGAACCCAGAGAGACAGTTCATGAATATTATGAGAGATTGCTGAAGGCGTTTAAACAATATAGCGGGAAGGATGTAATGGACCCGAAAGACATAGGGCAGTTTGTGTCTAAGTTTGTCTTGGGTTTGAGACCGGATATTAGTTTAATGATTCAGCAACACTTGATTTGTTGGCAAAATAAACCTTTGGATGAAATTCTGAGATATGCTAGGTACTGCTGTGATGAGATAGACTCAAAGGCAAAGAAGCTAAAAGAAAAGCTGATGGTGGTACAGATGCAGTCAGCTGGTAAGGGTGGGCAGCAGCAACAGCAACAGGGAACCGGGACTGGGGGTAAGAAACAGTATAGTCAGAACAAGGGCAATGAGGAGAACTCCACCTTTAGACCGAGGGTAGATATAGCTGCACTGAAAAAGACGACCCGATGCCACCAGTGTAACGAGGTGGGACATTGGAAACGCGAGTGTCCCTACAACGTTGAAATTGGAGAACAAGAAGTAGAGGAGGAAGAGGTTCAAAGCCCTCCAGCAAGAGGGGTAACGCCGTACCAAGGAAAGGTGGTCAAAGGGGGGACCCCAGCTCCGCGAGCCCAGTTCCCTCAACCACCCAGAATAGGGACAACTGGAAAGACCTATAGACAAATGCCTCTTTTCGTAGGAGGAGAGGAGTGCTATTATGTTGATCCCTTAACAGGACAGAGAGTAGAGAGAGAAGACTGTACCCTCGGGGCAGCCTTAGATGTGGATCAAAGGGGACCCTACGTTGAGGCCGAAGTGGCAGGGTGCCCCACGACATTCTTAGTAGACACAGGAGCCACCCGATCCACGATAAGATCAGCCGCAGTTCCAGGCCTGCCCATGTCTGGAGAGACAATCCAAGTGGTGGGGGTCGCAAACAGGAGAATAACAAGCCCATTGACAGAACCAGTACAGGTGAAAATAGGGAAGTACAGCGATGAGCATCAGTTTGTGGTTTGCGATTCTAGTCCTGTATGTCTGTTAGGAAGAGACCTTTTGTGTAAATTAAATTGTACAATATACTGCACACCGCAAGGAGTGGAGGTATTGACCAATGATGATGATGCTGACTTCAAAGTCGCAAACTCGAGAATATTTGTGGAGCTGTATCCCACGTTGACAGTGGATGAGCTCCCATGGGATCTAAGGGAGACCGTGGCACCAGAAGTGTGGGATTTCACTGGGGAAGAGATTGGACTGGTAAAGGGAGTAGACCCAGTGAAAATAATCGTGAAACCGCATGCTGAGTTTCCAAGAACACCCCAATACAAATTGACTCCAGAAACGATTGCAGGAATAAAGCCCGTGATCGAGTCCATGATTAAGCAGGGAATACTGAAAGAAATCGTGGGTAGTCCGTGTAACTCCCCGATTATGGGTTTGCAGAAGCCCAATGGGAAATTCAGGATAGTGCAGGATCTTCGAAAGATTAATAACATAGTTGTCTCATGTTGTCCAGTGGTACCGAATCCATCAGTGATATTGTTTCAGATACCGTTCCAAGCTGAATGGTTCACTGTGATAGATCTTTGCCAGGCTTTCTTTTCGATCCCTCTGGACGAGGAGAGCCATTTCCTTTTCGCTTTTAAGCTGGAAGGTCGCGTATTAACATGGTGTCGTATCCCACAGGGGTATACAGAGAGCCCATCGATCTTTAACCAGCTGTTGAAGAAAAACCTTGAAAGTCTAGTGCTGCCCCAGAAGTCAGTTCTGGTCCAGTACATAGACGACCTACTTGTGGCGTCAGAAACTGAAGAGGCTTGCAGGGAAGACTCCATTGCTTTGCTAAATCACTTAGCTGCAAATGGGCACAAGGTATCCCCGGGAAAATTGCAGTACTGCCTGACAGAGGTGCAGTACTTGGGGCACAGAATAGAGAAGGAAAAACGGAAAGTGTCCCCAGACAGAATAGAGGCGATCATGAAGATGAATGCGCCCAAGACACAGAGAGAGGTCAGGATGTTCCTAGGGATGGTGGGGTATTGCCGACAGTGGATAGCGAACTTTTCACTGAAAGCAAAACCCTTGCAAAAACTGACGCACAAGGAGGTGAGTGATCCGGTACCATGGGACAAGGACTGTTTGATGGCGTTCCTGCAGCTGAGAGAGGACCTGTGTCGTGCTCCTGCTCTGGGAATGCCTGATTACGATAAAATATTCTTGCTCTACTGTTGTGAAAGAGAGGGTTGTGCTTTGTCGGTCTTGGTCCAAATCCATGGGAATACCCGTAGACCAGTTGCCTACTTCTTGGCTACTTTAGACCCAGTAGCCGCAGCGTTGCCCGGATGTCTCAAATCCGTTGCTGCAACAGGTGTCCGTATCGAACGTTGCGAGAACATCGTGATGGGGCACCCGTTAGAGGTGTATGTGCCCCATTCGGTTGAACTGTTAATGACCAGGACCAAAACACAGCATCTGACCAATAGCAGGCTCACGCGCTACGAGCAAGTTATTCTTGCAGCAGAGAACGTGACCCTCAAGAGATGCTCTGTTTTGAACCCTGCCACCTTGATGCCACACCCAGGTGACATTGATGATGTATGTACAGACCATGATTGCCTTGATGTGACTGAACTATGCACCAAACCAAGACCCGACATCGTGGATGAGCCACTAACTGACCCTGATGAAATTTTCTTTGTTGATGGCTCATGTGTAAGAGACGATGTTGGGCAGTTGAGAGCAGCTTACGCTGTTTGTACAATTACTGGAGTTGTGGAAGCCAGATGCCTGGAAGGAGTACACTCCGCTCAGGTAGCTGAAATTATTGCATTGACGCGTGCCTGCCTGGCAAGCAACCAAATTCGAGTCACCATATACACCGACAGCCAATATGGTTACGGGGTAGTTCATGATTACGGGCAATTATGGTCTCAAAGAGGTTACATGACTTCTTCAGGTTCACCCATCCGTAATGGAGAGTTTGTGCGGTTGCTGTTTGAAGCTTTGCAATGTCCAGCAGGTATTGCAGTTGTAAAATGTACCGCCCACACCAGGAATATGGACTTCGTGTCACAAGGCAATAGATATGCCGACGAAGTCGCGAGATATTGTGCAGAACAAGGGTACTCTTTCACGGAGGTGGAGGTGGGTGGAATAAATGTAAGAACTGAATTAGCAATGATATTGGAAACTGTAGACAGTTGGGATGAGTTAAAATGTATGCAAGAAAATGCACCCGATTTTGAAAAACAAACGTGGGAAACTGCAGGATGTGTAAGAGGTGAGGCGCATTTCTGGGTTTCAGCAGATGGAAGAGCAGTGTTGCCCAATGAGATGGTGAACCCAATGGCCAGACAGATACACGGTCCAGTACATCTGGGGAGAGATGCTATGCTGAGGGTGTTCAGGCAAACCTGGTACAACCCTAAGTTTAGAGTAGCAGCAGAAGCAGTGTGCCAGCGTTGTGTGACCTGTCAGCAGTTGAACGTAGGAAAGAGAACACCAGTTGCATTGAGTCACATAGGGAGGTCTGGAGGTCCGTTCAATAGGATGCAATTGGTCTTTATTGAAATGCCAAGGTGCAACCGCCTTCGTTATGTCCTGGTGGTTGTTTGCATATTTTCCAGATGGGTCAAGGCATACCCTACACGCAGGTGTGACACCCTCACTGTAGCCAAGTTATTGCTTAGGGAACTCATACCACGATTCGGGGTACCGGCCTCTTTGGAATCAGATAGGGGAACCCATTTCAACAGTGAGCTTGTGAAGATGATTTGTGCGGCTCTGAACATAGACCAGAAATTGCATTGTAGTTACAGACCAGAAGCTTAGGGAATTGTGGAGCAGATAAACAGCACTATCAAGAATCGAATTGCCAAAATGTGTTCATCAACGTCCCTGAGTTGGCCTGATGCTCTGCCATTGGTCCTTATGAGTATCCGTAGTACCCCAGACAGAAGAACGGGACTGTCACCGCATGAGGTGTTAATGGGGAGGGCAATGAGATTGCCATCAGTACCAACTGCTGCACTGTTAAACATCACAGATGATATGATCCTGGACTATTGTAAGGGGCTGTCTGACGCCATTCATTCTGTGTCCCTTCAGGTGCAGGCTGCCGAGGTTCCGTCGTGCCAGGACCTGTGCCATGACCTGTGCCCTGGAGACTGGGTGCTTGTGAAAAAGCACGTAAGAAGAAGCTGCTTAGATGTTCGTTGGCGTGGGCCCTACCAGATCATCCTGATCACGAACACTGCAGTGAAGGTGGGAGGCCTGCCCAACTGGATCCACGCGTCTCATACGCGGAGGGTTCCAGCACCTCTGGAAGAAACAGCTCCTCTCTCGGATGGAAGTCCAGCTGAGGACCGAGAAGCCATAGAGGGGGCCAGCCAAGCTGTAGAGGTGCCAGAAGAAGCTGGGAACGTGTCTGACCAGGCTGAAGACGGTCAGTACAACAGCAAAACGGACAACGCTACCGAAGGAGAAAGTAGCTGGGAGTACGAATCAGACACCGACCAGTCTGAAAGAGAGCGAGAGCAAAGCAGGAGGAGAAGGAGCAGAAGGGTGAGGCGTGGAGAGGCCAGCTGGCCGCAGAGGAGGAGTTAAAGCCTGAGGTCAACTCCAGAGAGAACCCTTGCTCCAATATCTGAAGACTCAGACCCGGAAGAAGGTGCTCAGGGCTCTGAAGCACCAGATCTAAGAAGGTCAAGAAGAGCACGTGTGCCCAGCAGAAGATACGCCACCCCTGAGTGGACATATCTGGCGACAAATGTCTGGGGAACGAGAGACAGGGAGGATACGAGCGGTGCTGGCGACCAGCTCTGAACCCATCATCACAGTAGAAGTACAGCTGTTAGTGCCCGGAGTCGAAGCAGAAGGGTCACTAACGTTCACACTCCCCAACCCTCCCCGCTTAAGCAAGTTAAAGCACATGTTTTTCACCGAATTGCAATTCCCCGACTTTGGAACAAAGATAACAAGCCATGAAGAGCACATTCTTCGTCTGGAGATATTGAACTATGCTATTCAAGCTGCAGGCCCAAGCCTGATCGTAGATGCTTAAAGACTTTGTAAATAAGCAAGAAAAAGAAGATTACCTAGCGCCTAGGAAGCAGAGAATCTTAGGGACCTTCCTATCAGTTGACGGAGAAAGGCTAGGGTTGTCTGTGTTAAAGCTTCAAAAGGACTTTTGCAAAAAGAGACTGCCAGCTTCCAATTGTGTGATTCTAAAAGACTGGTTGATCAAGAGAGACTGTAAAGGAATAAAGAAGAAAAGAACTGTGGGTTGAAATAAGAGAGAAAGAATCATACTGTCTGAAGAAATGGAGGCCGGTAGTCCGAATCGTAGAGCCAAATGTATAATAGGCACACTAATAGTAGGAGTGATACTTCTAATAGCTTTAGTAGTTACTGTATCATATGTAGTGGGACATGAGAGAGAGGCAAGAGTACCAGGCGAGAAGTCTGTAGTGACGCCAAGACCCACTGTTGCTGGTAAGACAGGAGAAAGCATACATGAGAAAGCGTTATTAGCAGCAGAAGCCCGTAGGTTACACATGGATGAGTCCCAAGGCGACTTTAGGTCAAATGCTTATGCCAAACTTTTGTATGAATACGTGGATGCCATGGATGTCAAAGATTGCTACGTCTGCATGCAACTGCCGGCGTCTGTAGATGAAGGCATTAGATATCATCACCTCCCATTGACATATGGCATTACATGTAGCTTATTGCTTAGCATATTTTATGGGAGAGATAGTTTTGAATACTATTTCTCTAATTATGACTCAGTGTTACCAGAAGTCCCAAACTACAAGCAAATGAACAAGTGGGACTACTGGAAGAGTGAAGACAGATTGGCCAAGTTCTTCATTCCTTGGGATACCTTAGATACTTCACATGCCCCCAGAAATAACCTGACATGCAAAGTGTCAGAAGTCGAGAAGAAGTTTATAGGGCAGGTGGATGATCGATACAGAAGGCAAAAGATTTTGAAAAAATCAGGACAATGGAAAACAGATTGGACCGAGGAAGAGAAGGCACACAAGAGGAAGGGTAGTAGTGGTCCAATAGCTTTGGATAAAACGCAGAGAGGGAAGTTATGTCTTCACAGAAGCAAAACGTACTACGAAAATGTATTCGTGGGGGAAGTCAGTTGTGAACATGCTTTCAGATTAGAATATTACACAAAGGATTTCTTGAAAGGAATGCAAGTGATTCCAAATGTATATTTTGTATGTGGAAGAAATGCCTACGTGAGACTACCTGATAACTGGTATGGATCATGTTACTTGGCAATTGTCTTTCCCAAAATATACCATGCCCAAGATTTAGAGATCATCGAGGGCAAGGCCTCGACAAGAGGGAGAAGAGATGTAGGAGATGCAGAATTAGTTGGAGATTTATTTGGAGCTGCATTTCCTATTTTAGGACTGATCCTCAATGATGTCAAAATTAGGCGACTGGCAACAGTCGTAGACAGGTTGTCTGCCAGCACTGCTAGATCCTTAATGCTGGTGGAAGGAGAGATGCAATCGATAAGGGCCATGGTGCTTCAGAACCGTCTTGCGTTAGACGTCCTGCTAGCAAAAGAAGGCGGAGTCTGTAAGGCTTTGAAGGTCCAGGAATGTTGCACTTACATTCCAGACAATTCAAAACCTCTTGAGAAGGTCATTATGAATATAACTAATATTCACAAGGAGATCGAAGACCTAACTAAAGTAAATGTTTGGGAAAAAGTGGGTCATGGAATGGGAGAAGTTGGAGGTTGGTTCGCCAACCTAGGGAAGAGCTTTGTATGGTATGTGCTGAAACCGATCATCATAATAGTGATCTGTGTGATCCTGTTGTGGGGATTGGTGAGGTCATACCAATGGTATAGATCAAATAGATTGGAGAGATCCAGGAGGGAGCAGTTACAGAGATTGGCTGCAATACAAGACAATCAGTACCGGAGTCTGAGGGCTCTGGAAACGCAGAAACGAGGGGCATTAGCAATTAGTTCAGTTTAAATGTTGATGATGACCCCTAGGGGTCATCAAAGGGGGGAACTGAGAGAGCGTAAACTGAACAAAATGTATGAGTGCACCAGAGTTGCAAGTAGTACGCACAAATCATAAAGAGAAATGCTATGAGTGCTGAAAATATATTCACCTATACCTTGAAATGTGTAGTTAATCTAAAGATTGCATATAGAAGTGGAACTAATGCAAACATGTGTGAAAACGTATACCTTTATTTGAAGTGATTAATCGTGATCCATGTTATGTAGCTGCTAATGGATAAATGTCATGCTGTAAGGCATAGAAGGGAACGGGCCTTATGGCTAGGTCAGAGGGGTTTAGAAACGTAAATTGCTTTGCATAGACATGGATTGCACTAATGTTACACCGATTTGTTTATTCATTAGATTTATATTCCATAGATGTGTTTTCTTATTATGCCAGAGAAAGACGCTAACATGCTATTTTAGTTAACTTGCGAAAGGGTTGTAGGCCTGAAATGATGAAAGGATTTTTGATTTGCACGTACTGGTACAGGCCGAACTGTGTCAGGAAAACATGTTGCAAGCTTCTGTTAGAAGTCTATGAGAATGAAGATTCAGCTACGGATGTCTGTCTGCAAATGTGAGGGGGATCCAATTAATAATTGGATGAATAGAACTTTGTTCAAGAGACGGGTGCAGACATGGAGGAGGGTTCGGGAATGTTTTAGGGGGTATCGGCGGGCCGGAGAAGAGTCTGAGAAGCAAGGTCAACGCTAACGCACGAGGCCCAGAGGAAGAGCAACATGGAAAAAGCCAGAATCGTCACCACGTGAGGGGCGTCTCACGAGGGGCGTCTCAAATATTATTGTGATTTGTATTAGGGTCAGCACCCCGGGGTGGAGTTAGAGCAGATGCCTGAGGACCCTTTAGAGAGCGGATGGGTAGGCAGAGAGGGGTCATGACTGGAGATCATAGGTTTTCACCTAGAGACTAAGAGTGGGTGATCTTCTTAGGAAGACCTTCACAGCTGACACCTTTTGGTAGGTTGGGACTCTGTTAAGTAGGGATACCATCCAGAGCAGGGTAGGGACAGCCTAACCTGAAACCTTTCCCTCCTGCTGTAAATGACGGAGAGATCACAATATGTGTCGATGCTTGCAGCCCTTTTGATTTTGGAATTAGTTCTAGTCGTGTTCTTTGCTCGCCTGAGGGCTTTTCGAGAGCACATGTTTGTAGTGGTGCCCATATATCTTTTGAATCTCATTTTGAGATGCCTGTACTTGCAGTTAACTTTGACTCTATAATAAAACTTTAAAAGCTCGAAGTAGTCTGTGGTTTTTCAGAGTCAAGCCCATTATTGAGCAACTAACTTGGTATTGGATGCACTTTCTTTCCTCAACGACAGGCAAAGGTTCAGTTGACCAGAACGGGGTTTAGATCTACAGAGATAAGATAGAGATCTACAATCTCGCCCTTGCACTAGTTTCTCCCCCCTGGGCCGCAACAGTGATTTTTTGGTGCTCCTCTTAGCCATACCTCCCAGTAGGACACAGCCCTCTTTTGCCCAGAGTGTGGGGGCACGGGACGTTTTATCTCCTTGTCCTTTTGTCACTTTTTATTTTTCGCCCGCTGGTGTTGCACTGTGTACTTTACCCCGTCACAGACCCAGTCCCTCGAGCGCCTCTGTCTCCCCGGCCGCCTCCCCCCCCTCCCCTGCCCGCCGCACCCAGCTCACCGTTAATTGAATCGTGTTGGCGGTCCATTGACTGCTCTGCTTCAGCTTCAAGCGATTTCAAACTGGAAAAGTGATCACTGAGGCCAGATTCGAGGGCAAATCAATAGCAGCCGCAGCAAGTAATTTACAGTCAATGGAGGGGGGCAGAGGGAGGGGGGGTGGGGGGATGGAAAGGCAGAGGGACAGGAGAGAGAGAGAGAGAGAGGGGAAGAGGAGATGGAAAGAGAGGACACTGTCTGAGAGAAGTGGAAGGAAAGGAACATACACAAATAGAACGTAGCACCAAAGTGACAGACATTTTGGTTTAAAAAATGGCCACCCACAGGATGTCAAGGAGAAGTTTTTCTCTTTCCTGTAATAATTCATAAATATTTGTATCAGTTTATCAACTTTTTATGTTATTGCGGTAGTTGTATTGTTTTTTCTTATGCTGTTTTTCTTCACATTTTGTGTGTTATTCCTGCTAATAATTCGTATTTATTTTCGGAACCAATGAAGCCACTGCAAGTGCTTGTTTTGTATGGCAGCTACCGCGTCAAGGCCTGTTTGCATAGGTTGTTCAGTCAACTAACACACTTACTCCTCTCCTGAAACAAAGCTAGTGGGAGGCAGGTGCCTGTTGGTGAATGGTCCAGCGATTACAAAGCGTGTTCTTCAATACCAGTATCAATGCTGTCTGTGTTCTCGTGCTTCTGTTAGTATGATTTTATTTTCACTCGAATCTGTGCTTAAAGTTCTGATTTATTTATCCTGTTATTGAATCAGTGTGTGATTGTTTTGTTGCTTTTTATTCACTCCCAGGTGTATCCCCAGGTATTTACATTTTGTATTAATTAATTTGTGTTGGTAGATATCTTTTACATGCCCGCAAGGAAGCAGCGAAAGATGACACCCGGAAACATCACCCAGATATTTTGTTCTCTAACTTAAAAAGTAACTTTCGGCAAGGAAGGCTCACTCTCTCATTTTTAGTCCCTCGCCCATTCCCAGGTGGGCAAAGGGCACTGGGTGAGATGGTGAGGCTCGCTCTGCAGAACTATTAAGATTCTCAACCACAACAGGAGTCTTAAATGATGTAAATGATTATGAAGGCGGCCATAAAAAGGCCCAACAGCGCCCTCCTATGGACCTTTTTGGCGATAGTTTGTGTCTAGTGGCAAAGGGCCTTCTACCTCGCGCTGGTTTTATTTTCTGGTCGTAACAAGCATTTGCAATGAAATAGGTCTCGCATTGACTTAAGTTTGAGCTATTGGCATTGTAAATGACAGTGCCTTTTTTATGATTTGGTTTTTAAAACCTAAATAAAGGGCATTACCATTTACAATGCCAATAGCTTAAACTTGTGTAAATGCGAGACCTATTGCATTGCAAATGCTTGTTGCTCATTGGCTCCTATTAGCCACATGGTGGACTGATCAGGGGCAGCTGAGGTCTGTAGACTCCTACACCTTCACCCAGGAGGAGAGCACTTCCCTGGGACGAGCTTCAAGGGACCGTTCTGCACACAAACGCTAAACTACAGAACGTTCCACTTTATGCACTGTGCCTTAAACTATGGCAATTTAGCACTAGGCCCTGTATGGCACTGGTTAATGGTAGTCCTGGGACAGTACAAGAGCAGGTTCATCCCTCTGACAACCAAGGACCTACAAGCTTACGCTCTACCTCCCCGTGCCTTATTCATAGTTTACCTTTTAGCTTTTCCTCATGTGTACAAAAGGACATGTGCTTGTACACATTTTTTTAAATCAAAGATTACAATTGCTACCACAATATTGAAAATAACTTTGTGAATCTGACCCTTATTGTTTGCTGCTATTTGAGAGCCTGCAGAAAGTAACATAAAGAGCTCCAGGTTTACCGGCAGAATGCATGTTCAATGCCTCAGATTACGTCGCTTGTCATATGCAACAACTCCATGATCAAGAATGATATCCTAAAATTGGAACCCTCTTTCATGAAACATTTTTTAGTCCATTTGCCAATAGAAGGATGATGAAGGCATTATATACAATCTGAAAGACATTGAATACATATGATGAACAGCCAGCCTTTCACATTTTTTTTTTTTTTATTGAGAGTTCATACAGTATGTAAAACTTTAGGCATCCGATTATCACAACAAGCACAAAAAAAGAGTAATAATACAATATCGAGAGTTAAAAACATGCTAACAGTGTTCCTTAAATATATAAATATATAAATCCAATTCATAACGAGGAAGTTCTTTTAAAGTGCAATGTACATAGTATAATATGAGGAAGAGGGAGAAGTTCAAGACTACCGCCTATCATTCAAATACGCTCCAGTATTTATCGTACTTTCTGAGGGCCCCCAATCTCAGTGCATATTTTCTTTGTCTTTCCTGAATCCTAAGTATTTTTGTCTTCCATGCATTCAGGGTTGGTACTTTATCCGTTTTCCACAGTTGCAGAATAAGTGATTACCAGTGATGCTATAAACAACGACTCATAGTGTGGAGTGGAGGTAGGGGAGCAACCAAAGACGACAATTAGCTCATTGAATGTAATTGAGACATTAAGCATGTTGCTAAGATATTAACCTATTTCTTGCCAATAATCCAGAAATGTTGGTGCATTGCCAAATTATGTGTTTCCAGGTACCCTTCTCTTCGCAGCAGAAACACTTGTCCTCCACTTCAGGATATATATTGTGAAGAAACGAGGGTGTCCTATAGATTAGCCATTTATTAAAAAATTGCATTCGCTTAAAATTAGCACCCTGGAAAATGGACTTATTGAATTTATACACTTTATCCCATGTCAATTTATTAATCTCAACCACTTCTCTCTTTCTCCACCTGTCTCTCGCCTTGTTATACAATACAACTGAGTTATCTTCATTAAGATTTTTTAACCAGGCACTAACCTTTCTCTGCGTAGCGCTATTTAACGCTTCTGATATATGTATTTTTTCAAATAAGATGCCTATATCTAAGTTCTTTAATTCTGCATGGAGACTAAAAAACGACCATTTCAGGATTGTATTTGAGTATTGAATCTCCCTTTCGATTTCTTCCTCAAGATTTCCATCTGCACCCTATCAGAAAATCCTCAAATCTTGAAAAGCCATTATCGTTACAGAGTCTTAGGATATTTTTATCCAAGATGCCCAGCTCTCCTATATTTAAATTCATTAAAGTAGTTGAACTATTAATTCTGCTAATATCGTAGTATTTCAGGAGCTGGGTTTTTTGCTTAAATAACCACTGTATGGACTTATAACGCACCTTCTTTGGATATTTTGTAATTCTTACTGGGTCGTTTTTGAGTTCAAACAAAATCTTCATAAAAAAATTATCATCTTCCTGATTTTCTAAAAAAAAACAAAAAAAACTATGGTGTGCAAAAGTAGCATGATGATACTCTGATATTTAGAAGGGACATCCCTTCCTGTGCGGTCGGGAAGTACAAATCAGTAAGTGCTAACCTCTGAGTCTTATTTGCCCATAGAAATGTGGAAAACCTAGCATCCACTTTCTTGAAAAAAGAGACCTGAATTGCACATGGAGCTGCACTGAAAAGGAAATTAAAGAGTGGAAGGTTAGACATACGAATTAGGGCGGCACGGCCGACTATTGATAAAGGCAATTGGTTCCAACGATCTAATTGTGCGCCGACCCTTTTCAATAGAGGTATATAATTTAGTGAATAGAGGTCTTCCAGGTTCTCTGAAATAAAAATTCCCAAATATCTTTTAGGGAGGGTGTTGTGTATCTGCCTGAATTCCGCTAATAAAGTGTCTACCGTGCAATTACATAAAATGATTTCCATTTAATCCGTATTTATCTTATTGCCTCCCAATTTTTGGCAATCTAAGAAGATTTTTAAAATTTCCACTTGGCTAGTAGGCTCCGAGTTTAAAAACAGGACAATGTCATCGGCATAAAGATTTATATTTGTCATTGCAGCCACTGCCACTGGCAGCCATTTTCTCCCTAACTGCAATCGTCAAAGGCTCAATAAATAAGGCAACCAGGATAGGGGATAAGGGGCATCCTTGACGCGTGCCTCTAATAATTTGACATGATCCGACATTTGTGTTATTAATAATAATTTGTGCCCTAGAGTTTTCATATAATTGTTTCAAGAGGAAAATAAAATCAATCTGGAAATCAAAACTGTGCAAAATTGCAAATAAGCAGTCCCATGACACAAGGTCAAAAGCCTTTTCGGCATCAAGAAGCCAGATCTGTCCTTTCACTTTATTGACATTAAAAAAATCCATTGCCACTAATAAAAACTTTGTATTATTATGAAGGTGTCTGCCTGCTATGAAACCGCACTGGTCTGGTCCAACAATTGAGCCCACTATTTTATTAATTCGATTCGCCAGAAGTTTCGTAAAAATTTTGTAGTCTGTATTTAAAAGACCTATGGGCCTGTATGAAATCGTATTTTCCTTGTCTTTTCCTTTTTTCAAAATGCTTACTACCACTGCAGTACGGAAAGATTTCGGCGGTGGTCCTCCTTGCAATAAATAGTTTGCTAAAAGGAGGAGTTTTTTCCGGAGGGCACCATCAAATTTTTTTAAAAACTCAGAGGGAATGCCGTCTTCGCCAGTTTCCTTGCCACTAGGTAGAGAACTGATTACCAGATTTAATTCTGCCTTTGTGAATTCCTCTACTAAAGATTTTCTATCTTCATTTCCTAATTTGGGAATTTGGAGTGCCCCTAAGAAGTCATTGATAATTTCACTTGTTGCCCCTCCACCAGTCCTATAGACTCCTTTATAATGCTTTAAACACATCTCTCCAATAGATGCAGTAGTCTTCGCATAGAGTTTGGTGGCAGGGTCCAGGAGATGATCTATCCTATTCCGGGCCTGATTTTCTTTAGCTTGCCACGCTAGGAGTCTACCTGTATATTCACTTTCTTCGTAGAGCTTCTGCGCATAGAGACTACTTGATGTATCCCCTAAGTTATAATAAAATTCCCTCATTTACTTTTTTGCCTCTGCTACCCTCTGCCCAGTGGCTGGAGATCTGGCTCTATAATGTTCTTGATTAGCCTGCACTAGATTTATCTGCAAATTATTTTTTTTCTCTTTTTTCCCTCTGTTTGGGTATTTCTTTGGAAGTAATTATTCCCCTCCGCGTGGCCTTGATGACACTAATTGTAGCAGACCCTTTATTTAAAATAAAAAAATCCTCTATATTGTCCTCAATTTCTATACACCATTGTGGTTCTGCAAGGTTCATTTTTATTAAAGTACCACCTTCTGGGTCCCTCTTTTTCCTGATTTCCTATAGTCCTTTCCATTTTAAGTAATGCATGATCTGAAAATGCATTAGGAAGATATTCACATTTATGAACTTCTAGACCATGCGATGTTAAAAAGAAATCCAGCCTAGATGCTGAGTTGTATTTTGCAGAAAAACAAGAGTATTCTTGCTTGAGCAGATTTTGGGAACGCCAAGAATCATGGATATCCATATCTAAATACAGCTCTAAGGCAATCGCTACCTGTGGCTTGTTTTGGCGTCTATCTTTTTTTGATGAATCAATTGTGGGATCCTGTAATCAGTTAAAGTCCCCACCCCAAATTATTTGCCCTGGTATCCCAGTCAGTGCTTGTTTAAGTTGCAGAATTGGGAGTGGGTCATCTATAACCGGTGCATTTATAGTGGCTAATATTATGTTTACATGATTCAATTTACCATACACAAATGCCCATCTACCTCTATGGTCTGTATGGGACCCTTCCGCTAAGAATCCTACATGGTTCCCTACTAAAATGCTTACCCCCCCCTCTGCGCCAATCCAGCTACTGACGATACTCTATAACCCGTCCAGCCCTTTAAGATTTTATCTGAATCGGACAGGGTTCTATAGTGAGTTTCTTGGATATAGATAACATCTGAAGAAAGATTTTTTTACCCAACATTCTATAGACTTTTTTTTACGACCATTATTCAAACCGTTTACATTGAAAGATAAAAAATTCAACTTATTTTTCATTAATATTCAAACTTTGAACTTAGTGCACCTGCAGAGCATTATTCGATCCATTTGCATTAAAAAAAAAATCTGCTTATTTCTCATTAATATTCAAACTTTCGTATGAACCTAGTGCTCCTGCGAACCAGATATTGCAAAATCAAGAGGATTCTTTCAACCAATCTTATGTCCACTTACAGAAGACTTCTATCGATGTGCCAAATACGCAATTGCTAGGGTTAAAACAACCTCCATGTGCAAAGTGCAAAAACCAGCTGCTCCAGAAACTGAAACAGAGGAACAAGGGTTGTGCAAAATCAGCAATTAAGGTGCCTTATAAAAGACTACTATCAATGTGCAAATTACGCAGTCACTAGGGTACAAACAACCTCCACGTGCAAAATACACAAAGTGCAAAAACCTCCTACTCAATAAAAGGAAAAAAGGAGCAAGAGTTGTGCAAAATCAGCAATTCAGGTGCAAATAGCATGGTTCTTAAGCATTTCCCAAAAGTGCAGCATGTACAAAACCAAACCTAAGCTCTGTTCTAAGAGGGAAAGCAGCAGCATAGAGAAAAAAATATATTATATACCATTATTACTAAGAGAAATGTCTAGCCTGGACGATTTTTAAATGTGCAAACTCCGCAATCATGTGCAAATAGCCTCTCTTAACATAATTATTCAACCTGTTAACCGTCTTTATTCCTACAATATGAACTCTTTTTTCCCCCTGCTTCACCCCCTTCACCAACCCACCTCCCCAGAACCCCTAGAGGGGACGAAAACCCCCAGTGACCCACTTCCGCCCCAGCTGTTCCCTTTTCTTCTTTATGGATGCCATTTTATTGCATCCCTGTGTGCTTCCTGAATCATCCGCGTCCGCCCCTTTCTAGATACAGAGACTCTACATCAGAGGTCTTCAATCTGTGGGGCGCGACCCCCAGGGGGGTCGTGGAGTCCTGGGAAGGGGGTCGCAGATTCTGCCAGAGTGCAGTTCCTGGCGTCGGGCTGATCGAGGGTGCTCAAGGCGGAGGCCGCCTAATTCACACCGAGGTGTGAAAAACATCAAAGCCTCGGTAACAAGTAAAGGTCTTTTAAAGACCTGTGATAGTACTCTGGTGTGCCTTTGTGTGTGTCCAAGCTGTTTCAGCCAGGCTGACATACAGGAGCTGGGGTGGGGGAGGAGCAGTAGCCCTTTGAGTTCAATGGACTTAGCTGTGGGTTTATTTTTACTTTTAACGTTTTATAGAGCGCTAGTTTAACCCGTAGGTATCAGAGCGCTTTACAAATACACAGTAAACAGCAGAAGGACATTACAATCATATCATTGGTTCAAGTCCCACGAGCCCTCATACCTGGCGCCTGTGCAGGAGAAATGTGGCTGAGAGTCTGTTCTTCACGGTGAGATGTTTTCACAGCCGGCTGCCACCCCCACCCCCCCAAGCAGGGAGGCACAGAGATGCCCTCCCATGAGAGAGGAAGACGAAGTAGAAAGATACTGACCCCCCATGAGAGGGGCACAGACAAGGTGGGTGAATGAATGATGGGTGGATGGATGGATGAAAGGGTGGACGGATGAAGGATGGATGGATGGATGGATGGATGAAAGGGTGGATGGCTGTATGGATGGACGGATGGAAGGATGAAAGGGTGGACGGATGTGTGAAAAGGTGGGTGGATGAATGATGAGTGGATGGATGTAAAGATGTAAAGATGAAAGGGTGGCTGGATGGATGAAGGATGGATGGATGTGTGAAAAGGTGGGTGGATGGAGGATGGATGGATGAAAGGGTGGATGGAAGGATGAAAGGGTAGATGGATGAGGTATGGATGTATGGATGGATAAAAGGTTGCATGGATGAAAGATGGATGGATTTGTGAAAAGGTGGGTGGATGAGTGATGGGTGAATGGATGGATGTAAGGGTGGATGGATGATGGAAGGATGGATGTATGGATGAATGATGGATGGATGTGTGAAAAGGTGGGGGATGAATGATGGATGGGTGGGTGGATGGATGGATGAAAGGGTGGGTGGATGAAGGATGGATGTATAGATAAAAGGGTGGATGGATATATGGATGGAATAATGAAAGGGTGGATGGATTAATGAAAGGTTGGATGGATGAAGGCTGGATGTATGGATGGAAGGATGAAAGGGTGGATGGATGAAGGATGGATGTATGGATGGATGGATGGATAAAAGGTTGCATGGATGAATGATGGATGGATGTGTGAAAAGGTGGGTGGAAGAATGATGGGTGGATGGATGGACGGGTGGATAGGTAAAGGATGGATCTATGGATGGAAGGATGAAAAGGTGGATGGATGAAGGATGTATGGATGGATAAAAGGTTGCATGGATGAATGATGGATGGATGGATGTGTGAAAAGGTGGGGGATGAATGATGGATGGATGGATGGATGAAAGGGTGGGTGGATGAAGGATGGAGGTATGGATGAAAGGGTGGATGGATATATGGATGGAATAATGAAAGGGTGGATGGATGAAGGATGGATGTATGGATGAAAGGGTGGATGGATGAAGGATGGATATATGGATGGATGGATGGATAAAAGGTTGCATGGATGAATGATGGATGGATGTGTGAAAAGGTGGGTGGAAGAATGATGGGTGTGTCGATGGACGGGTGGATAGGTAAAGGATGGATGTATGAATGAAAGGATGAAAGGGTGGATGGATGAAGGATGGATGGATGGATAAAAGGTTGCATGGATGAATGATGGATGGATGGATGTGTGAAAAGGTTGGGGATGAATGATGGATGGATGGGTGGATGGATGGATGAAAGGGTGGGTGGATGAATGATGGATGGATGGATGGATGTGATGAGGTCTAACAGGCGCATTTATGGTTGTCGATAGTTGTTTATGATGAGGAGTACCAGTTTCTAGAATCTTTTGTCGGAAGGGGGTCCTTACGCCTAAAAAGGTTTTACAAGGGGGTCTCGGCATCAAAAAGTTTGAAGACCTCTGCTCTACATGGAAGTAACCAGCGGTCGGTTTCTGCTCAATCTGCATGCTCAATCTACATAGAAAGACCCTCCAAAAATAAATGAGCTTCTTGTGTGTCTGTAAATATGAAAAATGTTCCCCTGGCTAAGACCTTTAACTTTGACTGCTGGACGATCATTGCTTGTGCGCCCTTGGCTTTAAAAGAATCAATCATTTTGACCAAGTCCCTACGCATCTGTGCAGATGCTGCTGACATGTCCGAAAAAATCCGAAGGCTTTTTGCTTCATCGGTGTTGAAGGTTCTGCTTGAGGAGCCAGCCAGCCTTTCCCATTTCTACAATGTGAAAGGCTGCTGGCTCCTCAGTATAGCCAGCCTTTCACATTGTAGAAACACCTTAGTCCTTCATTTTAAATAGTGTGTGTGCTGGAAGGTGGGCCATGTTTTCTTTAAAGCTGAAAGAATTTGATAATGTGTTCACAAAGAACGCAAAACCTTGCTCCTAACCTTTTGATAGAGAGGCGACTTTAATACCAGCTTTCTCTTGCTATAAATTCGTGGATGAATATTAGTTTTTCTTAAATACATTTTGTTCATGTGCTGCACTCTTGTTCCATACTATCCTAATTCACAGTTAACAAGTCTTGTGCTAATACAGAGTAAACCTGTAAGTCCTGGCTTACTCTATATACTAACTTAATATACATTTGATTTGTGGATAGGAAATATTGCTACATATTGTGCTAGATATCTGAGGGTCCTCATTTTCATAGTGGCAATACGTGTTTATCTTGCCACCGCCTTCGTATGCTATTAATCTATGGGTCTTTCTAAAGAGGTTAATTAATATAAATTAAATCGAAGTAGGAGCAAGTAAGCATTCAAATACAACAATCTGCTGCTCCAAGTTAACACAGATTGATCCTGTTTATTAAAGCCTATCTGTAGTTCGGCTTTCACAGTCGTAGCAGTTCACAGAATGAAAAACAGACGCTTGCAAGGCCAATAAGTCAAACATGTGAAAATTACTGGCTATGTCAATGCTTGTTTTGTCCTCCTAGAATGCCACAGCTAATGTTTGCATCCATGGCAGCCATCTTTGAAAGCATTTTCTTGTCGTTTAAGAATCCCCATTACAAGTTAGCCACAGTAGATGCATGTGCACCTGCAGCGGCCATGTTTGAGAGGAGTTTCTTAAAATATAAGAACAATTGTAAAGGTGTCTCCCATGAATGCGTGCAAATCTGCAGCAGCCATCTTTCAATGAGATTTCTTAAAATATAGCAAAAGCATTCAAAGGTCCTTGCTATGCATGGCACCTATCGGAGGCTATCCCGGAAAAGTTAAAATTATTTTTTAGATGGCTACCCACCAGTAACTAAACAAAAAGTTTACTTGCTTGGAATGGCAAGCAGCCACTGGATTGGGATAGGGTAATAAAGAGCAGGGGTGGGGAGAGCAAGGAGACATGGAAATATGAAGAAAATAGTTGCTCACACGCACTGCGATGCCGGATCTAATGTCGCCAATGGGAGGATACATGCCATCCAATCGAAACACTATGATATCAAAATGCTCCTTTGAAGGATAAAATCAAGTAAAGGGAGGATAGGCATCAAATCAGGAGAAGGGAAATGAATTGTACAGCAAAGCCATCTATTCATGGGTAAGGGCTTGGCCCACCCTATTAATTGTATTGTTCTCAATAGGTCTTCAACAACAAACAGCTAACACGGTCTATAGGCTAATCCTAACAATAACGCCTCGTGCGTCAACAGATTCTTTAGAATCAATCTTATTGCACAGTTCCAGCAGGCTACTTTATTAAATATTGATGAGCACAGCTCTTAATGGGGGGAAAATAAGGTGAATTTACAAAAGGCAATTCACAGCTATCTTTTGTAATGCATGTTTCAATAATCACAGTATGGTACAGCCTTATTGTCCATTTGCTAATGTAATGTTCCCTTTCCTGCAAATGTGGGGGGTGCATACAATATAATAAATTTGTGTGCTCTGCGTGCAGCAATAATTGCTTCCATTAAAATAGTTGTATTTTTATTCCTAAGAACTGAATTGCATATACAGAGTGTACCCAGTAAGAAATAAAGGTGACCTGTTAAAATCTAAAATAAAAGGGAAGCACAATAAAGAAACCTTTTCAGAGGTTGTTTTTGACTCTGCTTTAGTTTCAATCAAAAATGTATCCTAATCTTTTCTGCCTTCACCGAGCAACATTTGCACCTTTTGAGTGAACATAAGAATTATTGGATGCTCAGCGATAATAATGGCTATATAAGCATAGCAGTAAATAGATGAAATATATGAAATAGACCCTCTCTTGATCTCCTTAATAGCTTGCTTAACTCCTTAACTGCTGAGACTTTTTCACCCCAGTGCTGTGCCCTTTTTGGGCTATTTGGGGTACTTGCACTTAGGCCTCATTAACTTTCTTTTTTCCACATGAGTTATCTACACCAAATGTGTAGCCTTCGTTCACCACTTCTGGAGATTCTAAAGGTACCCAGTGTTTGTGAATTGCTCTGGAGGGAACAGAGGAAATAAGCAAAATATAGCTAAATTGTAAGTTTTGGAGGGAAAATTGGAAAAAAGTGCACTGCAAAAGTATTTTTTCCTAAAAAAGGCATAAACGGAAGGAGTGCTGTGCTAAATTTACCTTTTCCCCCCAGTTGTCAAGAGCATGCAGAGCTTAATCCCAAAATTATTTACCACAGTTTTGTCATTTTTAGGTCGAGCATAAGCTTATGACCTCTTGTATACTTTAGTATGCTTCACTTGTGGGCTTAAAGCCATCCCTTTGCTTTTTGATTTTTTTTGTTTGTGTCTTTTAAAAATCCTTGCTTGCTAGTGAACACTTCTGCCTCTTTGTCCCTCCTTTTCTTTTCTGTTCCTCCCAAGCAGCAGGGACTAAGTACTGTCATTCCGCTAAAGTTCTATGTCTGTTCTTTGAGGGACTATTGTTTTCTTGGTTTCCTGTTCTTTTACTGTTTGATGGGGTCAGCTTTGGCACCATAGCTGTTTACATTTAAATATAATATTCTGCCCTCCCACCTCCTCTTAATGTCAGTTTTATTAGTGCTGCCTCCTACGCCATGCCTGTATTTTCTTAAAAACATTTTTGCACTTTTCGATGTCCACTGTCAGTTGGCCTTTTTTTTGGTAGGATGTTCATTTTAAAAGAACAATGTTAAGGGGGGATTGCGCTTGTTTAAATACACTTAGGCCACTGGTCTGAATACAAAAAAGCACTCCCACACGACAATGCTTTACTACATTAAAAAATTACCTGCATCATATCATTTAATGTTAGTTGGGGAGCAGAAGTTTGCCATATTAAAAAGTGGATCAAGACCTGCTGATGGTGAACTGGTATTTTGCTAAGTATCGTCATGTTCTGAGCATGCACAGCGTGTCATGAAAAAAAAAACCTGTACACTATGCACGCTTGTTTTTATAGCTCTCAACCTCCTGTTCAATGATGTCACTGCCAGCGAGTTTCTCTTGCAACTTGTGTCCAGAAGGCGTCGGCAAACCTAGCACGAGGCGTGTCACCAGATGCCCACGTAATAAGGCAACAAGTAAGGGAGCGCACGCCCCACCCACAGCTGGCCACCCAAGTATAGCATGCACCTGGCAGGCGTGGCAAATTCAGTTTTGTTATCTCCAGCTCCGCTGTCTACGAACTCGGCTGGAAGCCTATCCTCGCACTTCCACCCTACGATGATATGACTCCACCTCAAAGTACGGTAGAAAGGGCATGCCCCGTTATTACACAATCGGAAAAAAGTTGCAGGTTCTACCTAAACAACCCACTTCTTATGATGATAATACCAGCAACTAACAATATTAAACATATAACTTGGTCCATTTTCTAACACATCCTAATCTTAAAATGACTTTAATTTTAACATACCATTAGCATGACTTGGGTCCTCCAACTGATCTTTTTTGTTGACCTGATGGGGACTAGAATACTTAAAAGATGTAAACCATTATCCTATGAGGACCTGGAATCTATCATTGTTAACGTGACCATAGTCTTCTCGAACCTAAAACAAAAGCTTCAGCCACACATATAGACTCCATGAGATAATGGATATGACCAAAAGAATGAGACCGAATCGATAAAGATAATTCAGTTAAAACATTTATTTAATACCTCAAATTGCGTATCGGGAACGAATTTCAAAATCCGATTTAATGACAATTTGTTAATGCAAGTAACCACACAATTTAGCATAGATCTTCAACAATTATCCAATTGAGTGCGGGGAAAAATACAGGTTCAGTTATTAATCATACAAACCAAAGCAAGGCAGTTCACTTCAAGTTCTGACCTCTTGTAATTCAGCTCAACTCCGAGCTGCAGCACTGCATGCCACAGCAGGAGTCAGATTAACTCTCAGCTGAAAGGTTATTTTCTGCACACCTTTGCCAGCTGGCAAACCACAGTGTGAATAAAGTTCAGTTCATTAAGGATTATTTCCATCAGGAATGAGTGGAAAAGAGTAAAGGAAAGGTAATGGGAATCGAGATTGTCCAACAGCATGTCCGGCAGGAAACATGAATTACAGCCAGCCCCCGTCTCCTCACCAGATGGGGCAATTACACTCCAATTGTTCCATGTTTACACCCTTAACGTATCTGTTCCATCAGTCCATGGGGTTACATTGGTCTCCCACAGTGGGTTGTCATGTGGTGATCAGTAAATCATACAAATCTGGATGAATTAAGTAATCCTTTTTGCAAGGTTCATTAAAATTCATTATGCTCCCTTTAGTTAGCATTTTGTCACTGTCCATAGTCAGTCGGTTCCCAGCTGCCTTTACCTGGTTTTGCAACAATATTTGCTAGAGGTCTATAGAATATGCTTCTAGTGAGAAGTGAGTCAATTGTTAGCTAGAACAGAAGTGAAACTATAGAGAAAGTTCTCTTAGGGCTTTGGTGATTGCCTCACATGATTTTACATTGACGTAAGGAAAAGAAAACTGAGGCCTACATGGAAAAATAGTTGAATCACTGTTAATTTGCTTAATTAATTCTATTATGATTGTCTTCATGAAATCCATGTGAGTATTAAGCACTACAATTTTTTTTATTTCCAATCATTATTGCCACACTACCATGTAAACATAATTTTCAATGGAACACTTCAGTGCATATAATATTTTTCATGTGTGACAAAAAGCCCATAATCATTCTGTCAGTTTTCTTTATAGAAAGCATTTTTCTACATTTCTCTAGTACCACTATGAATATATGTGTTCATTTTAATGTACATTTGAATATTGTTGTTCACAAACTCTCACTTTTTATATTTTTCATCTTTCTTACAACACATAAATGCATCAGCATGAAATTCTCGTTTTTCTCACTTTGTTTACATTTTAGTATCCTCATTTTCTAAAACTATACATGCTTTTACGATGCAGTATATGAACTTTTCAACTAAATAGATTAACATGTCTGATCCAGTAAAACGTCTTGTAAATAATTTTCCTAGGTAGGAATTGGTAAAGATAGATGCCAAGTAACATCTACCCTCCATCACCAATAACCCTAATGTAAGCTAACACTGCCTCCCCCCAAACCCAACAGAGAGCACAAAACCAGATTCCAGAACTGGAACAACACTTTGCCCCAGGCAGTCTGTAAAGAACACATTAAACAATGTGCAACCTCCATCGTTTACACCCTGACCAAACATATCCCCTGCGATACAATGTAGACTCTAGAGAAACCATCAGTACTGCCCGTTTGGTTTCATCACTCATTCACCCCGCCCACCACTTTATCACCTGTCAGTATGCCTCCCGCTTTAGGGAAGTAAGAGTAAACTTTTGTGACCATATTAATTGGGGAATTGCTTTCTTTAAATAAGAGTCTTGGCATGTATGAGTCGTGCAATAACACCGCATCATTCCCCATCATTAGCAAACCAGCATTTGCCATGCAGTAGGTCTGGCACTTGACAATGCCTTTTCTTTGTGTTTTGATAGTCCTTGCTTATGAGAAGCAAGGCTGGCAGGAAAAGAGAAGTTACTACCAGCCTTGCTTCTTGTAAGCAAAGTGCGTGTTTAGGTACCACTTGCAGGTTTTCAAAAAAACATAAAAGGCATTGTCCTATAAAATGTCAATAGCTCAAACTCTCGCGAATGCGAGACTTATTGCATTGCAAATGCTTGTTCAAAGAGGTAGCCTCCTAATCCTAAATTTTGTGCTTTCAACCTACTTTCACTTTGTGGTGGAAACCGGTGTAAAACCATGAGTGATAACAGATAGATTTCTGAACAGTAGAGAATTCTTAACTCCGCAAGTGGTTATTTGTGTCGATCCCTGAAGGTTTTCTCAAACAAACTGCTGAAATAAAACAAATTGATAAGTAGTAGGAAAATCTGGCCATTTATGACCACATTTGCATTTGTAACTACTTGTTGCAGTGCCACTTCATCTGCTAGGCCCTTCGGGTTGTGGGGATATATAGGATTTGTAGCTTGTTAGAGAACATGAGGTACACAGTACCAACAACTGAGCTGCACCTTACAATTGTTTTTCAATGTTTACAGTATGGAGCCATTCATATGGCAAAATATAAAGAGCAAACAAATGGTATCAAAGCAGCCTATGTATTTCTGAAATGGACACCAGATAGAGATTATGATCAGTGGTTATTCGTACATCTTTGAATTTGTGGGCGACCATACCAGCAGTGGATTCAGAAAGCATTTTTCAAAATGTCTTCTTTCTTACACACTGACTTACATTCGGCAGGCACAAATGCAGAGAAATTCAAATGTTATACTATTCTGTGTTTTCACGTCTCCTGATAAAAAAGATGCCTCCTTTTTGTGATTAGGTGTAGTACTCCCGAAGGAAAAGGCCCAAAATGCAACATTTTCACAGCACATTTTTCCACTGAAAACTGACCCTTCTATTTCAATGTGGGCAGCGGTCGATTTTGGACCGTAGCTCACTAAGAAATTGGGTTCCTGGTTGAGGGCGGTTGAAACCCTTCTCAAGCAGGAACCAAAATCCTCGTCAGGGTGAAGCCACAACCAAACCCTAAATTAACCTGTGCTCAGCCTTTGGGTAGCTTGACAAAGAGCACTCAGGCTTAAATGAAAGGCAATATTTAAAGTATTTGTGCAACACGTCAAACAGTAACAAAATGAAAACACACCACAGTAAAGACACACCACAAAACCAATAGAAAAATAGTCATTTTAATAAATAAAACGAGACCAAAATAACAAAAATCCATCATTAGAACTAGAGATATGAAGGTATTAAAATTTCATTTAGATTAGTGCTGAAAAGCACAAAGCGCCATTTGTGGATATGTTTGCACTGGAACAAGACAGTCACAAGTTCAGGCCAAATGTGATGGGCCGGCTACAGGCACCCATTTAGGAATGCTGATCAAGAGTACCTTGCATCTTACCTCACGCAATGTTGCGAAGTTCTGCAAAGGTGATGCGTCGGGGTGAGGTGGAGGTGCGATGTGAGGTCCTGTGTACTTGTCAAGGATCCTGTCAACAAGGGGTGGCGATGCAAAGTGAGGTGTTGAGGATGCATCATACAGTCTAGGCCATGCGTCAGTTCCCTAGGCTGTGAGGCTGCAGTGAAGAACCTGCACTGTCGAGGCTGCCATCTACGAGAGATGGGAGGACCTGCATTTGAAAAGCTGCATGTAGGAGTGCTTTGTGTTGGAAGAACCCTAGCAGCAGAGTTGATGAATTGGTTTGGAAGCGATGCGTCAAACAGAAAAAAGCTGCTGCGCCGGTTTTGCTGGGGATGTGATCTGTGGAGAATATGCTTCAGGTCTGCTGGGTTCAGACGGGCTGGCAGAGCACCTTCAGGCCCACTTCCAAGGGTCCAGGACATGGTGGCACCACTTGGCAGGGGTAGGACTCACTGATGGCACAGTCCGGGTGCTGGGTTCAAGGTTGTTGGATCCTTCTGTCTCTGAGGCTCTGGCCAGGAGGCCAGCCAACTACCATTTGGGGTCACTCTGGAGTCCTGGGTTCAACAGATGCAGGTCCAGTCCTCACCCAGGCAAGAAGGCAGCAGGTCAGCACAGCAGGGTAAAAGTCCCTTCAAAGCACCAGTCCAGCAGAGTGGCAGTCCATTCAACAGCACAGCAGTCCTTTTTCTGGCCGAGAAACCAAATGGCCAGAAGTGTACTGAAGAGGTTGACACTGACATCCAATATTTAAACCTGCTGCCCTCTCTTGGAAGGTGGAAGAAATGATTAAAAGTTTCCCTTTTAAATTTTCCAGGCATCCTGCTGTCCCTATCCTGGCTCCAGATGAACTGCAGGGGGTACGCAGCCCTTCGTATGAAGGCAGAACACAGCCCATTCAACTGTAAGTAGGGCTGTGCCCAGCTCCGCCCTCCCATCCTTTGGTGATGGCTCATCCAGGCACACCTAAGCTCTATTGTGTGTGGCTTTCTAGGAGGAATGCACACAGCCCAACCTTTGGCATCCAACCATGACTTCTAAACCATAATTTCAGAATCAAGGTGATAAGCTGCAGCCACAGAACACTACACTAAGGCTAAGGGTGAAGAGTATACACATTTGTGTTCAGGCTAGAAGGTGGCAGATACTGTACCCAATAAAAAAGTCATGATAATGTCTAGGCCAGGAATTATGCAGAATTGCCACATTCAGTCAAGGCACTCACTCTATTTCTTTGGTCCTCTTGATGTATTTTCAACGATTCTTGTTAACTGGCTTAAGTCTTCTCCGCGATGCCATTCCAGGCTTTCAGGAGTAGAATGGAATAATTCCCCCATTCCCTTCCCAACCAGTCAAGGTCACTTATTCCAGTATACAGCAAAACCTTTCTAGCTTGGGGTGTCTATGAATGGAAGAATTATAATATATGTAGATAGTAAAGTGATTGCTTGCATACACCCTCCTGATTAAGATTCATCTCGGTTATAGATGAGAGTTTAGTGAACATAATTACATGAAGGTTTCAAGCTAACATTAAACATTTGTCACTACAGGCAACGGATATTGGCAACATGCTTGACTCCTGACCACATTAGTCTTTGCTTTGGGATTCTTATGTTGAAGGCTTAATCACTGTTGCAGGAGACTATAATCATCCTGTAACTGTCAATTAGATTCATGGCTATACATAGCCTTAGTCTACACAACATTACCATGCTTATTGGAGACTTTAATTACCATCATATCATTGACTTGTAAGGATTTCAAAGCCCGCCATTGTGGCCATGTCGCATTCTAAGCCAGGTTAACACTGTGGCTCAATTGCTTCCCCAAGTCCTGTACCACAGCTTCATGAAAAGTGTCTATTGCACTTTGTGGTATCGTTTGAGGGTAGCTATATTTGCTTCTAAAACCTCAGTCACCCTCTTTGATATTAACTAACTCTCCCAATATGGAATCCTCTCTTTGATTTATGTTTGCTGGCTTTAGGACCCTAGACCTGGTTAGCAGTTGTAAAGTGCTTGTGCTCTCTCTTAAACATGATAGAATTAACTTATACCCAACTGGCATATTTAATTCACTTCTAGACCCCCATTAAATTGCCACTACCTGTGCCCAAGGACTGACTGCCGGCTTAAGTAGCACTTTAAACATGTCTCTGGCAGACCAATGCAGCCTGTGTGTGTGCAGTATTAAAGTGCCATTTCACCTGGCAAAATACATTCTTTGCAATGCCCTGCCCTTTCTTTTTAATACATATGTCACCACTAGGATAGGCCCTGGACAGCACAGAGGGCAGGGTGCAGTATAAATTATTATTATTTTTTCTTTTTTCTTTAGGGAGTGGCTCCAAGGGTGGGGGCCTTGTATTTAATGCCACGGCTCTCGATGTTTGTGGGTCCAGATCTTCGTGTGTTCTACCTCGCTCTCCCTGCATGGTAGTGCTATTCATGCTCCCGGACTCTGAGGTTGGTGTACCTTGCTGTCTCACCCAAGCTGCCGCCATTACTCCAACACTACTTGATGACTTAGCAGCACGTAAGTCCCCAGGGTTAGCGCGTGCACGGACTATTTTTACTTACTGCACCCGCATACACCTTCATTTACCTCCATGTGTCTTCCCCTGGTTTTATTATTAGCAATGGGCCTCAGCCTATATAGTCTAGCTTTGGTACCGTTTACACTACCCGCTGGTGGATTCAGTCAGTCGACTGCTTCTAAACAGCTAAATCTATTAAAGGTTGGTATTCTCGTCCATAGTCTTGGGTTGCCCAAATTCCCACCACTTAGTGTGATGGGTCACCACTGACCAACTTCCACCACCCTCAGAACACAATTTGGAAGGATTAAAAAAAAGTGGTCTGATTTCAATTATGGTACTTCCGTCTTGAAGACCAGGATTCCATGAGCATAAGTGGTGCACAATACGTGGATCTTCAAACGTAACAACCACACAGTCTCCTGGGATTACTTTCCTTGTGGATCCTATCCATGGAACTCTACGAACCATTAGTATTTTACCTTTTATGTGGTGTGGTAATGGCTTCTTTTCATTTAACCAATGTGAGACTTTGTTTTTTAGAGTCCAAAAAGTTTCCTCGGTTGATTGTTTAGCTCTGGAACCCCTGTCAAGACAGCTACATTTGGGCTAGCATCTGGTGAAAGATTAATATAACCTCCCCTAGGTTTATTCCCTGATTGAAGCCCTTTCTGGCTCTGCTGGATGGTGTTAGTAGCGTTGGTGCCCCTTGCTGGAATTTCTTTAGCTTTAGCTTTGGCTATTTAGACACTGCTTACTGGATTTACCATGTTTGCATTTGTGTGATTGGCACTAGTTCCCTGGAATGGTGGTTGGGATTTATTGTTGTCTGATAAAGGCACCGAAGGTACTGTAGTGGCACCTATAGTGTGATTAGATGTTGACCCCAATATGCTGAGGCTTGCCAATGTTATGATACTCTTTTCAACCTCAAGTAACTGATTTTCCATTCGTGTCAGTCATAGTTCTAATGGGTTTAGGAATGATATTAGAAGGTCCCCTATGTCCTTTAATAAAATCACGTTTCCCTCGTCAACATTCCCAATTATACTATCTCCCGTCTTGCCTCTAATTAAGGGATCTAGCACCCTTTCTGCAGTATCTGGACTTACAGCAGTTCAGACTTCATCCTGCTCACTCAGTACAGCCCGTGGCACAGTTCCCGCTCCATCCCCCTCTTTACATGGGTTAGTCTTATTCTCCTGTATCTTTGTAATTTTTACTTTCTTCCTTGCATAAGCGGAAGCGGTGGGACGTTTTCGTTTTGGTATGGCACCCTCCTTCCTCCCGCGTAAGAGTCTTGTGCTAGCCTCATCTTCCGAAGCCTCCAGCTCTACAATTTCTGGTGTTGTCATCCACCACAACTAGCTCTGGAAAGGGTGTATGCTCATTGGGTAGTTGCAGTGACACCTGAATAGGAGGAGTTGGTAACTGAGGGAGTGGACCTGTGGTGTGATGCACATCGGCTTGGAACAGTAAAGGAGAGGGCTGTCGACTCGTTCAGGGCTTCTAGCTGATGCTATATGCCCCAAGAATGATCTCTTAGCCATTACTGGGTCTTGTGACATTCTTCTGGCTACAGCTAGATCCAGTGAAACACTCTGCTCCATTAAACTTATACCCATATCAATTACCGAGTTTGTCCTGGTAATGAAATTGTCAAGGGTACCTGTTAACTGAATTCCCCCCTTCATAACTTTACTCCTACTTTCTCTGGTGGACATCCTTACTAATACACAATCAGTTTACAATCTATAAGTAGGTGTACGGTACATACAGTTTATAAGCGTACAGAAGGCAAACACAAGGTGGGTAGCCCAGTCCAGTCTTACTCGGTCTGGAACGAGCTACAACGGGCCCGCCCTTGGCCCGGGCTTCGCCCGGCGCGCGGTAGGGTAGGGGGCGTTCCCAATATAGGAGGAGGAGGGGGCGGGAAGAGGCACCAGGTGCGCAAGGTTGTGAAAGTGCAGAGACCTCTGGGCCTTGCAGTCCTGCTCCCCCGTTAGCACCCAGGTGAGAAGAAATCGGCAAACACAGCAGCAGCAGCTCCCAAAGTTGTAGTAAGGTCTGGCTCTTTAAATCAGCGGCAGTCCCGGTCAAAGTGGTGGCAAAGTTTGTAAATGTGCACCAAGTTGGGTTGAAAACAAAGTTCCTCGACTACGAGCGGCAGTATATTTAAAAACAATTGGGCATGTACTTTTAAGTTTTACATGTCCTGCCTTTATAAAACTCTTAAATTCGTTTTTCTGATGAGGAAAATCATTTACCAAAAGACATTAAAAAAAACATTCAATTGCACTTAAGTGCAATTGAATGTTTTTTTTTTTAGTATTCACACGAGTAGTGGTAGGCAATTTATGCTTATGCATGTGTAAGTACACCTGGAAACAGCATCTCTCCTGGAATTCATTGACCGTTCCTAAAGTTCACAAACCTACACCCAAATGCAAGTGTCCACTTACAAGGAGAGATTTGCACATTAATTTGACTTGCCCCTGATTCAAATCACTAGTGCGTAATGTGCTCGTAATCTCCTTTTCCGTTTTCCTTTCCATTGTTCTTATTTTCTAGAGTCTACCGACTACCTTCTGGGACAGAATATCCATATTGTTTTAAAGGAAAAACATACACTAATCTCTACTACACCAATGGATTTAATTATAGCAGTCTTTGGCGGCTGGCATGCAAGGAGGGTAGTGGTATGAGAGGGAAACAAAATAAGTTATTAACAAAAAAATATATACCCCTATCTACGATCTTGGTGCGACGTCGTCCTTGCTCGGGTTCAGGCAGTAAAGCAGGCTCCAACGCGGCAGGACTAGGATTCTGCAGTAACCATCCTGGTGTTGCTTTCAAGCAGCATGAAAGCAGTGCCAGGATTGGAGGGAGCGGCTTCTGTCGCTGCTACCATGAGCACTGGAGCCCTATGTGGTTTCTAACCCAGCTGGGTTAGAGAGGTTTAAACCAAGCATGTTTGGCTGGCTGTCACAAGACGGCTGCCCAAAAAGAAATAAGTAGTTAAACTCTAAGTGTCCTGCCCATCACTGCTTTCTGCTGCTACCTGACTGGCAGCAGCAGAAACCAGTAAGCCCCGCCCCCATCCTGATGCTCGGCTCAAGATGGGTTTTGGAATTTCTTTTTTTAATAAATTAAGTTTATTACCATTGTATTTTTCCATATCTGGGGGAAATTTTGATTAGTGGGGCGTTGATCCCACCTAAACAGAGGAGCGATCCCTGATAGAAAGTCAGTTGCATTTGGGCAACACAAATCATCAGGCACAGGTGCACAGAGGAGACTGACACATTCAGGAACACACAACTCACAGGCACAGCTGATTTGCTGCCCACTGGCTCCTTGTTGAGAAACACTCATTCAATGACCTGTTGGCCACAGCCCACTTTCTTATTCTATTCTATTCTACTAACTCCAGTACAAGACCATTCAAACCAAAGGTAAAATCAATATGCCCTGATCAATAACACCCACTCCAATATTCCAACCTCTAAAAAAAATAGAAATGTTCTAACCAATTATTTTTTTTACTACCACCTTTGCTGCTTTGATGCCTCTAGCAACAAAACATAATTTGGGTTAACTCACACCTTAGAAACTTGGTTTTCTAACGTCTCTACGCCACTTTTAACCTCCCTGCGGGGTAACTGGTTGGAAGATACTCCATGCAGAACTGGTTAAATTGGTCATAAATTACCATTAATATTGAGGGCTCTTTACTTAATACCCTCTCCTCCGCATCCTTCAAATGTCTTGGAATTAATATGAGGAATTTAAATTTGAATTCAATGACAACAAGACTACATATTGTTTATCACCCATTTGGTAAATGCTTTCATCTTTGATGGTTGAGTTCCTCACCAGATTTTTTTGATTTTCACTTCCAAGGAAATAAGTTGTCTTATCTGCAAACCTATTCTCACAATTACATAAATCCACCACTTTGAACAGCCCCAAATTTGAAACCTCTTTCCTGGCGGCTGGTCACGTCACTTCTGTTATATTTTTTGACATCTTTGGAATGCCCATACCATTAATTAACTGGAACCCCAAAGTGGAGTGGAGTGGCCTAGAGCGGCCTTGAATGGAGAGTCATACAGTGGAATGGTCTAGAGTGGAGTATGAATGGTGTGTTTGTGCACTGACATTACAGATTACCCATTTTCAATTTAAATGACCATTACATTTGCACATACATTTTTACTGATAAAACTATACACTGCACAAATAGTAATGTGTGGAAGTGACACCACTTTGTGTACTGATTTGATTTGATTGCATTAAAATATTTGTTTCCACCACGCTTTAGAATTAGAAAGAGTGCTTCATTTGTACTTTCCTATTTCTGATATATTCTGAAAAATGTACACAATTTTTATTTACACTTCATTTTTTTGTATACTTGAAGTCAGAGAAAGAAAAGTAAACACCACGGTCCCTGGGAGGCAGAGCCTGACATTTGACCTCTCTTTGAATGCACAGCAATTGTTACAATGTAAGAACAAAATGTAAAGGCCGGCTTATAAAAAGCAAGCACAAGTGGAAGAATAGAAGGAGCTATGGTGAGCTACTAGGCACCACAGTAGGGACAGAGACATGCTAGACTGTCTAAAACAAATAAAGCTAGCAAATAGAAAGCCAGAAAATGTTTTAAACCACGAAGCCAATAGTAAACAATGGGCAGAATGCCCACAAAAAAGTATTTTTGCAACCAGACAGCTGCACTGTGTGGCAGGCTTTGACCTAAAAAGGAGCAAAACTGAGACTTCTATTTTTTTTTTTTAATTCCTCATCAAGCAAAATGATTTCTTAGAGTATGGAGAGATCGGAGGCCCCTTTATCTCGTTTGGACCCGTTCCAAAAACACCGCCTTCTATATCTCTGGGGGAGCGGTTTGCCTTGTCCTCTGGGGCCCCCTTTTTTCCATATCTAGGCACACAAATTTTGGAAGTGGGGGGAGCTAGTCATTATGACTACTCTATTCAAGACTCCGCTTGAAATCGTTGTTACTTTTGCCTTAATCATTGGACCCTTAAGAAGATGCCAAATTGTATTTTTCCCAAATATTCCAGAACCTATTTTTCTTACTTTGCCTTCACTTTTTATCCAGATTATATACCCTAAGTACTGAGTTAAGCCAATCAGGGTATCTTGGTGGAGATTGTTTTATCCAATTAATACAAATTTCCCTCCTAGCTAGGAGAATCAATAAAAAGAGGATTCTTTCTTTGTCCTTCGACATGTTAATGACATGCAAGTTATTTCTGACCCCAAAAATAATCAAATCAATGCTTACCTCCACTGGTTGTTCTAGTACTTCTGAAAGTGTCTTACCGATCTGGCTCCAGTATTCCTCTAGCATCGCACAGTCTTGAAACATGTGGAGGTCGTCTGCTCTTTCTATTCCACATTTGGGGCATTTCTTTACTGTATTGTTTTTGAAATTTGACAGTTTTTTTGGTGTCCAATATTCTCTGTGGATTGTGAATAAGTGATTTTTTTTCAAAGGAGCAGATTTTGCCATTTGTCCTGCGATGTTGTTTGAGGATTCCCAGAGTTTTGTGACATCGAGCTCTGGCATAGATTTGCGCCAGATGTCATGAGGGGCTTTGCATTGTTCCTCACCAGATCTTATAAATGCCCAGTACCAGTAGGCTATTTCTTTTCAAAAAGGTTCTGTGTCCAGAAGTTTTCGTTCGATGATTTCATCCCCTTGCATATTTTCTTTTACTCCTTTGATCCAGGTATTTAGTTGGTAATACTTAAACCTTGATAGGGTTCCCTTGGTTTCTCTGTCTAGTATCTCCCATTCTATGATCTTTCTATCACTTATCAAGTTACCCCAGTAGTTTATTTTAGCTTCCTTTAAGGGGTTTATTAGGATGTCTTTTAAGCAATCTGGAGTGCCCGGGGAGTCCCCGATTGGGGAGAATTTGCTATAATAGGGTATTGTCAGGGTGGTTCTAACATCGTACCAGGTGGTTGCTGCTGATCTTATCATCTTCAGTTTAATTTTTTTAAAATTTTGGGTGTCCAAATTTATATAGATAATTGTCTTCCCCAGGACCAATTAAGGCCTTCCAATGCATGGGCCATTTTTCGCAAATGCCCAAAAGGGTCCTTATATTTTTGAACTGTAAAGCTTTACAATATTCCAAAACATCTGGACTGGCAATGCCTCCTTGCATCTTGCTTCTTCTCAACTTTTTCCAACTGATGCTTATTCCTTTTGAGGCCCAAATAAAGCTGGATAGCTCTTCTTGCATTTTTTTAATCTCCATTTTGTTAAAATCAAGTGGGAGAGAGTTGAACTGATATGTACATTTTGGAACGATCGTCCTTTTAATTAAGTTTGACTTCCCTAGGAAGGAAAGATGTAGGCCAGCCCAAGCCTTAAGGAGAGTTCTTATGTCCTTGTATATTCTCTTAAAGTTTAGGGCGGCGATCCCTTCAATATCCTTGATGTATTCTATCCCTAGATACTTTGTTTTGTTCTTCACGAGGGAGTTCCCCGACAGGTTGTTCCATGGAGACTTCTATTTTGTTGAGTTCCTCCATTCATCTATTTCCCCTTTGCATGCTGATGAAGATAATAATAACATTTTCTGAACAAATTAGTCCAGTATGTTCTCAACAAAAATAAAGCCATAGCCAAGAAATTACCTTGATTTATGTATTTTATGATTGTAACATTACTAAACCAAAATTTAGTCCTAGAGCTATACAAAAACAAATAAAGCCTGAAAACAATGAACTATTTCTCCACAGATCACTGATAAGCAAATTGCACTGTTTTAATATGAAATCCCTGAATAAAAGTTCACTTAATATGCATCAAAGCAAAATATGAAAAAATAACCACAAGTATAAGTGTAAAGACATTGGATTCTAGAAAACAAAATGGTCCTAGGCACAATTTATCTAGTACATTTCAATATGTTCATTTTAGCATCTAAGTAATTAAAGCTCAGTGTTGTAATATCTGTTCTGGGTATGTATGTATATATATATATATATATATATATATATATATATATATATATATATATATATATATATATATATAATATAATATAATATATTTTTGGGTTTTTTTTTTGTTGCTAAGACTGCATACACATTTGGCTTCTTTTTTTTCTTTCAGGATTGAATCCTACAAATATTACTTAGATGCAAAAATGAATATTACATTGAAATGTACTAGATAAATTGTGTCTAGGACCACTGTTTTCTATACTGTACGATACCCATGTCCTTTGACTCTTTCTGGGTCATACCCCATTTTCTTAATGACATTGGATTCTAGGCAATAAAATTCCTGAATCAAAACTGATTTATTGGTAACTAGGCTCAAGTAAAACATGTATATTCAGGGTAAGAATAATGGTAGACCTGCACAATATTTTGAAATATCACTGCTCTATGAAATCTGTGCTGCAAACCAATTGCCCTTTCAAGATGAAGCTACTGAAAATGTCATTTTTTTACATATATACCCTGGCAACCTTTGCTCTTTTTCTTGTAAAGATTTGTATGAGCTTAACCTTCCTCCTGTATCTAGTTGCCCACAAAATAGCTTTCGATTTTCCATCCGAGCCACCTCAAAATGAGCACTATGTACATTCAAAGAGCTCTGAATGTTGTCTGTGAATCCTTATGGTGTATTGCCAAGAGCATCAGTATTACATTTTTTTTTTAAAAGTGCAATTAGAACTCCAAGCTTTCTGTCCCACACCAGTAAAGAGCAATACTGACTTGGGTTTGTTGCTTGCTCAAGCTATCTTGGGTAAAGTATCTTTCAGAAACTATGGGGAAAGCAGAAGTGCCAACTCACACAGTGCCAATCAATCCGGATTGGGATCAGTCAATTAGGAGGTTCCAGTCCAGATGTGAGGTGACTAGTTGGTTGATGGCTTTTTCTAATACTGTGGCCGGGAGCAGGAAGATCAGTCAGCTTCTTTAGTAGGGTGTTGACTTATGCATGTTTTGAGCCCTTGGGAGAAGGTGGCTGTGGCAATTTAGGTGTTGAACAAGGTGGTGAGTACATGGCTGATTCTTGCTTAACCTAGGTTGAATATGTAGTGAGGGCATGGGCCAATTGGGGCCCCTGAGTGGACATTGCTGATAATGGAGGCAGTGTCCTCTGGGGGTGAGCTCGCTCTGTTTGGTTAGTCAGATGTCTATGGTGGTAGCGGGGTTGTTGTATTGCCTGAAGAAGTTGGTGCCCTTTGTCTTGAAGTTTCTGTAGATGTTGGCGATCTTGTCGTGGAAGAAGTCAGCAAAGTTGTTTCAGAGATCCTGTGAGGGGGTAATGTTTGTTGCAGCTGAGGGGTTGAAGAATTCTTTGATGTTTAAGAGTTCTTTGCTGTTACTGGAGCTTGATTCAATGCGTTAGAATATGGCCTCTCTAATTTTTCTCAACTGTCTGTGGTAGGGTTTGAAGTCTGTCATGAAGGTGTTCTTGCTGGTCGAGTGCTTGCTGGTGCACCATCTCCTTTTCAGTTGTACACAGTGTTTAGTAATGCTGAGGTCTTCAGTGTGCCAGCTAGACTGCTTGGTGGACCTTCTGTGGGTTCTATTGCCGATGGGAGCAATGCTGTTTTTGCAGTTGGTAATCCAATTGCTGAGGTTTCTGATATGCTGTTCTAGGTTGTTGGAGGAGATGGGGTAGGTGTTGCTGAAGGTGTTGAGCCATGTTTCCTTTGAGACTTTGCTCCATCTGTGGTGGGGGCATTGAGCAGACTGGGGATGGAGGTCTGTGAGCTGGTAATGTTGATGTGGACGATGGAGTGGTCAGTCCATGTGAGTTCTGTGGTGACTGCACCCGATGGGGTCACTGGAGGTCAAAATGGGGGTCTAGCATGTGGCATGCAGTGTGTGTGGGGTCGTGGATTAATTTGGTAAGACTGCTATTCATGCCATTGAGGAGGTTGGTAGTATTGATGCCATTGAGGTAGTTGAGATGGAAGTTGAGATCACTTAGAAAAATGTAAATGTTGGAGTCTATGATGAGGGGCGATTAAGTCAATGAAGTTGCAGAATTTGCAGAAGGCTGGAGTTGGTCCTGGAGGATGGTAGGTAAGGGTGCCCCGGATTGTGGTTTTGCTGTCTGGTAGGTGTCAGAAGTTGAGGTGTTCCATGACTGTGGTGATGTTATTTGTGGAAGTGCATTGTATGGATTCATTGTGTATGATGGTGCTTCTTACACCAGGCTTGTTGATGTGTTCTCAGTGGGTGATCTAGTATCCTTTGAGTATTACTCTGGTGGAATTGGGCATGGAAGTGAGGTTGAGCCATGTCTCAGTGAGAAAAAGTACATTGGGTGTGTGTGGACATGATGTTCCAAATCTTGGTGGTGTTTGCATAGTGAGCGTGTTGTGAAAGGCGCTCGCAAATTGCTATTTTTGTTTGGGTGGTTATTGTGGTGTGTTTAGGGGTGGGAGCTGGTTGGTGGGTTGTTGTGTGTGCGCTGTGGCAGGTGAAGTGGCAGTGGGTGCATGTGAAAGGTCCAACCGTGAAGCATGGGTCAGAACGGTGGTACTGTTTGTTGCCGTGTCCAGGGTTTAGAGCTCAATTATGGCATATCTGCGTGGGTGGGAGGGCTATGGGTCATGGCACTGGGTGAGATCAGGCTCAGACCGACATAGACAAGCTTGCCTTTGGTATGCCTTCTGCAGCTTGCATTAGTTAGGTCCTAGGATGAGTGGGTCGTCTGTTGGCAGGACGAACAGTGAGTGAAAAAACCCAGGCAGGAAAACCCAGGTAGTTGTTGTGTCACAGGATGAGGCTGGAACAAGCAGGAACTGGAGGTCACAAGCAAAGTGGCAGACTAGGTGTACAAGTGCCATTATATGCTACATGAAATGGGAGGTCTTCAAAGGATCACATGGTGAAAGCTTCGCTTATATTATCCATTACAGCTGCTGAAGCAGCCTCCCATGTCTCTGGGACATGTTTTGTTTAGATGGGTTGTGTTGCAGAAGTTGCTGAGAATGTGCCTGAGAACACCTCTCACTGTCTTTTTTGCTGCTCCAGCCACGGGTTACAGTGGCTAGTGTCTGAGTCCCCGTCTGAGCTGCAAGACTCATTGGGTGGTTCTTCTGGTGTAAAGAAGTGTGGCTTTTAAAGTAAGAAGGAGAAACCCTTTTTGGAAAAGGGAAGGGTATTGTGTGAAACAAAATTAAAAATTCCCTTTTCACATGCTCGGAAGAAGAGACTTGGGTCTCTGGGGTGTTTAAGGGAGAGGCGCAAGGTGAGCCGACAGGCGTATCCCCAGTTGCATATGGATTTACAAATTTACAATACAATTTTAGCAGGCCTTAATCAAAAATCTTGAAAATTAATATTAAAAATTATAAATTATTAAGGATGTTATACACTGGATGTACAGTTGTTTATAAAAATTATATTTTTATTTGAAAATATTATTTTCTGTTCATACAAAACATTTCACGTGAGTTTACACATTTATTCATAAAAACCATTAAAAACATTTGATGCAGCAAGTTATCACACAAATTGACAATGTATTAAAAAAAAATATTCACAATGCAACGAATTTATCACACAGAAAAATTGTCGACGCGGCGTTTCGGTGATTTGAGTCGTCACCTTCAGGACAGTGTTTATGAATTAAAATCACTATAAATTTAAAACACAAAAAACACAATATCATTATTATTTTGCTGCTATAGTGAGTTTCAGTAGAACAGAACATTATTCTAGTTATCTCTGTAGTCCTTTACATTCTTCACCTCATTATTTACATTTTCTATATACTGTACCCTTTATAGCCTCTATAACATCCTTATTCATTTACACACACTGCTATAGTCAAGGTGAACATTAACCTTTTGGGGAATTCTATTCTGGAGACACATCTACACAGTATTTGTAAATCCCGCAGCTGTTGTGTGGTCACACCTTTACCTCCCTACAGGGCATAGTTGTTTTTTTGCTTACCGGGATGGTTTTTTAATTTGTACCACCTCCATTTTTGTACCGAGATATTTACTGGGTTACAATTAATCGGTTCCATTAAAACAATTTTTTCAAATCTATTGCAGTTTTTACTCTAAGATATAATACCTTTATACATACCTCAAACTTAGCTAGTTTGTTGGTCGCTTTGATAAATTAGCGATGTTTGACCATGTGGGAATACCCTTGGTTTCTAGAAGTATTAGAAAGGGCACTTTCAGAATTACTAAATTTTATTCTTTTATATTGTATGGTTTACACTGGTTATCAAATATTACCTTTCTTGGACATCTGTTCCTTTTCTATATGGTGGTAAATTGGCGATGTCTGACAATATAGGAATAAACTTGGTTTCTGGAAGTTTTAAGAGAGTGCATCGTCAGATCACTACATCCCATATTTTTATATATAATCCAGTTATACCTTTATTTTTTCGAGTATTACCTTTTTCAAGCATATATTCCTTTTCAGTATGGGTGGTGTTCCTAATAATCTTCTTTTATTTAAGCAGCTAGGTCAAGTTTCATTTTTACCTGCAGGGAAATTGCATTTATTAATTGGCATCAATCCCTCATTTGTTTCCCTTAACCGTAGGTCAAAAACCTCCTTTTGCTTTTTTAATACTGTTGGCTCTTTAATCTCTATGCTTGTTTACCTTAAATTCCTTTTTGAGTGAATCCTATGAAGGACGGTCTTTTCTTTCTTCACCCGTTGTTTTATTCAAATTTTATCTAATTCTGTTTAAGAAAAAAAGTTCTTATTAAGTCTCTCACCTGTTATTCTCACTTTTCTGTTTTTTACCTAAGGGCCTGTTGCTCTTACCTTTAAGCATGTCTTGTTAGATCTTCACTCTTGGTTATTTGTAGTGAATATCTTTAAAAGGGAGGGCTTCCTGTTCAATCTAAAGAAAAGGAATTGGTGCATTGAGTTATTCTATGTACCGCTTTAATGCAGTACTTCAAGGGCTTGGGATTTTACTATCTGCGCGGTTTTCTGCTTACTCGAAAGATCTCCTCCTCTGATATTTCGGGCATCCACCTCGACCGTCCTTCCGTGTTATAATAGACATCCTTCGTTTCGCTGAGGGTTTATATACGCTTCTAAATTAGATAATTGAGCGTATACTCATCTCACCTGTGTTTTAACCAGTAAATCGTGTTGTTTGCCCTTCTTTTTGCGGCGGCCATCTTAGCATGGTGAACTGCCTTACAGTTTTATTATTATTATTATTATTATTATTCTGAGTTTTATATAGCGCCTGGTTACCAGAAAGGCATCCCAGCGCTCACCAGGGAATGAAGCTACAGAGTAATGCGGGGTTTAGGCAGAAAACAGAAAAGTTTTTAAAAGCTTGCGGAACCGAAGCAAACTAGCTTCCGAACGAAGTTGTAGGGGAAGAGAATTCCACAGAGTGGCTACGTTGATAGAGAACCTTCTGCCACCAGTTCTTACCTTCTTCACCCTTCCAACCTGCAAAAGATGTTGATGGTCAGACCGGAGAGAGCGGAGGGCTTTGTAGGGTTGAACCATCTTCCCCAAAATAGGTGGGCCTGCCCCCTGCAGGACTTTATGAGCGATACAGAGTGACTTGAACTTCACCCTGTCCCTCACAGGGAGCCAATGCAGCGCCTTGAGCGCAGGGCGAGCAGATTGATGTCTGGGGATACCCGTCAGAAGCCTGGCAGCCGCATTCTGCACTTGCTGCAGTTTGTTCATGGTAGATTCTGGAGCACCCAGGAACAACGCGTTGCTGAAATCCAGCCGCGAGATGATAAGCCCCTGGATGAGAAGTCTCCTAGTAACCGCTGGGAGCAGCGGTACAATCTTCCGAGCAGAGCGGAGCAGGCCAAAGCACACGCCAGCAGTCTTTTTGGCATGGGTTTTAAACGACAGGTCCTGCTCAAGCCAAACCCCGAGGCTCTTAATCTCCTGCTTGGGGGTGGGTACAGGTCCAAGGCAGTCGGGCCAGCTGCTGGGAGACAGAGATGGAGAGGAGTTTCCCAGCAGCATCAGCTCCGTCTTGGAGCCGTTAAGCTTTAATGCTGAGCTGCACATCCATGTGTAGATCTTCTCCAGGCACGAGTGCAGCCGGTCAGGATGGTGAGCCGACTGGGAAAGGCCTACCACCAACTGAGTATCATCAGCATAACTGATGATTTTGATACCCAGCGGCAGTACCACACTCTCCAGGGGGGCCATATAGACGTTGAATAAAGTAGGGCTCACTGAAGAGCCCTGTGGCACACCACACTGGAGAGGGATTGAAGATGATTTTTCAGGGCCTTCCCATACCTCGAATGTGCGACCTTCCAAGAAGGAGGCAAACCACTTGAGGGCCAAACCGGTGATCCCCACCCCTGCCAGCCGTTGGAGAAGCACCTGATGGTCCACGGTGTCAAAAGCAGCACTGAGGTCCAGGAGGATCACTGCCACTGATCCCCCTGAATCCAAAATGCTCCTAGCGTTCTCCACAACCGCCAGCAGGGCGGTGTCAGTCCCCTGACCGGGACGGAAACTGGTTTGGGAGTCACCTAAAAGGGAATTGGCCTCCAAGAAGTCCGACAGGCGGCTGTTGACCAGCTTCTCAGCGACCTTACTAAGGCACGGCAGCAGAGAGATGGGCCTAAAGTTGGCAAGGTTGGCGGGGTCCAGATTAGGCTTTTTTAAAAGGGCCTTCACGACCGCCCCTTTCCAGCAGGGGGTACTACCCCTTGAGTGAGGGACAGGTTTATAAGGTCCGTCACTGGGCCGCCAATGGTAGATGCCACCTGTTTTAGATATTTAACAGGTACCGGGTCTTTCGGGGAACCACTCTTCATGGTCCTCAAAATCAAGAGAACTTCCTCCATGGTAACAGTACCAAAGGAGGTCAGCTCCACTGATCGCATCCTACCCTGCGGACCGGGGATATCACCCGGGGAAGATACCTCACCTGGGCGGGGAAGGGAAGCCAGTATATTATCAATTTTTGTTTTAAAAAAGGACGCCAATTCTGTGCATTTTTTGCGGTTTTCTATAAGCCTCAACTATCGTGTTTCATTCGATAAGATGGACTTTATGGGTTTTAGCTGGAATTCGTTTCTAAATCTTTTTATCCTTATTCCTGAATTTTGATCTTTCTATTCTATTTGCGTATGTTTCTCGATATTCAATATAACGTTATATACTTTGTCAAGGGGGCGAAGGTTTAATCTACGAACGCGGTGGCCATTTTGGAAGGTGTTTTTTACTCGTCCTGCCGATTCATGTTTATAATTGGTCTCACGAGTATTTTTTAGTTGTTATTCATATATTCATTCTCCTATTTCTATCTTATTCTTATAGTCCCACTTTATCTTGTTTAATTACGATCGGGCGATTTTACACTCTCCCGATCGCTGTGTGCAAAAGAATAGGGATTTCGGATGTCATCGCGGCGGCCATTGCTGAAGGGTGCTTATCACTCGTTCCGCAAAGTATCGTTGCTCACTTTCATTTTCATCCCTTTATGTTCATTCCCTACTATGGTAATTTCTAAAGTCCCATTAAGGACTTAAAAATAGTTTAATTTTGACGTGCCTCCATTGTTGGTGGAGGCAATAAGACAATCATTTGCTGGGGCTGTTTGTCTCTCCTAATTCATATTAGGGTGAGTCTAGTGGAATTATACCTTTGGTCATAATTTTTATGGACGGGAGACTCAGGTTTAAATGGGTCCATGGTGTTTGGTGGAGAAAAACACACGGGTCTTCTCCAGGTTCTGTTTCCCTATTTTATCAGAAAAAATCTTTTTCCCAAAAACCTTTTTCTTAAAAAATTTTGGCGAGATGTTTTTTCTGGCAAAATGTTTTTAGCTCCTCTCAGTTAGTTTGGGCTTAGAGTATTCTGTCCCATTCTTCCTTACTGTTTAGCCCATTTTTAAAAGTGTTGAATTTGGACATATAGTACTGTTCCCTCTTTCTTCTTTTCAGTTCCAGATCTCCTCTGTAATTCAATTTGACACACTCGATGATGCACAATCTTAAGTCATCAACAGTGTGTTTGCACAGGTCCCAGTGTTCAGCTAGAGGGGCATTAACTCGTTTGGACCGGATGGAGGATTTATGCTCATTGAGCCTCAGTCGTATTTCTCTTGATGTTCCCCCTATATATGCTTTTTGGCAGGGACACTGTATCATATAAATTACGTTTTGGGTTCTACAGTTCACTAGCTCTTTTATTTGGTGCCTTACTCCATTGTACGTAATTGTGGACCCTTTGAGGATCTGGATACAGTTTTTACACGAGCCACAGGGGAAATTACCTTCTGGTGTTTTCCCATCTATGGTTCTGAATTTATTTCTTCTGTTGTCATCAGGGTAGGTATGTACTAAACAGTTTTTAATTGTTTTGTTTCTGCGGAATGCATAGATAGGTTTAGGCAAAGGTGCTCCGTTGGGGTTTTGGAGTAGGTCAAACATCGCTAATTTATCAAAGCGACCAACAAACTAGCTAAGTTTGAGGTATGTATAAAGGTATTATATCTTAGAGTAAAAACTGCAATAGATTTGAAAAAATTGTTTTAATGGAACCGATTAATTGTAACCCAGTAAATATCTCGGTACAAAAATGGAGGTGGTACAAATTAAAAAACCATCCCGGTAAGCAAAAAAACAACTATGCCCTGTAGGGAGGCAAAGGTAAAGGTGTGACCACACAACAGCTGCGGGATTTACAAATACTGTGTAGATGTGTCTCCAGAATGGAATTCCCCAAAAGGTTAATGTTCACCTTGACTATAGCAGTGTGTGTAAATGAATAAGGATGTTATAGAGACTATAAAGGGTACAGTATATAGAAAATGTAAATAATGAGGTGAAGAATGTAAAGGACTACAGAGATAACTAGAATAATGTTCTGTTCTACTGAAACTCACTATAGCAGCAAAATAATAATGATAATATTGTGTTTTTTGTGTTTTAAATTTATAGTGATTTTAATTCATAAACACTGTCCTGAAGAAGGTGACGACTCAAATCACCGAAACGCCGCGTCGACAATTTTTCTGTGTGATAAATTCGTTGCATTGTGAATATTTTTTTTAATACATTGTCAATTTGTGTGATAACTTGCTGCATCAAATGTTTTTAATGGTTTTTATGAATAAATGTGTAAACTCGCGTGAAATGTTTTGTATGAACAGAAAAGAATATTTTCAAATAAAAATATAATTTTTATAAACAACTGTACATCCAGTGTATAACATCCTTAATAATTTATAATTTTTAATATTGATTTTCAAGATTTTTGATTAAGGCCTGCTATTGTAAATTTGTAAATCCTTTTGCAACTGGGGATACGCCTGTCGGCTCACCTTGCGCCTCTCCCTTAAACACCCCAGAGACCTAAGTCTCTTCTTCCGAACATGTGAAAAGGGAATTTTTAATTTTGTAAAGAAGTGTGGGCCATCTTCGTTGTCTGATGCCAAGATGTGTGCACCCAGTTCCGTGGCCGCTTGCATCGCTTTCCGTCTCTAGTCTATGATCTAGTCTAGATTTGGGGCTGTCAAATTCTTGTTTTGTGACTATGCTTCTGATCTGCTTCGGGTGCCCCTTGACCTTCATCTCTGGAGTCTGGAGACCTCTGACTTTTTTGGAAAGGTGCTCTCAGGATTCTGATTTACTTGCATGTGCACTTCTAGCCAGTGCAGGGCTTCTTGAGTATCTAAAGAAGTGTGACTCCTCCATGTATACAATTTTGAGCCGTGCCGCTAACAGGAGAGAATACTGCTCATTGTTCTACCTCAGTAGCCGCTTTACTTACAGAAATGACAACCTCTTCCGTTGCACTGCTCTAGTATAGTCGGGGAAGAGCATGACTTGCTTGTCTTCCACTGTGAGAGGGCTGGACTGTCTGGCGGCTCTGAGTATGGCATCTATATCCCAAAAATAAAGAAGTTTGACAAGCATAGGATGTGAATTCGAGGGTGGGCGTCTTGTCGGCACTCTGTGTGCTCTCTCGACCAAAAAGGTGGTCTGGTCTCAACGCAGCGTGAAGGATTGGAGGGAAGCCTCTATATATACAATCAGTTCTTTCCCTTCCACCCCCTCTTGCAGGTTCAATATACGTAGGTTGCTGCACCTGGAGCACCCTTCCAGGTAGTCAGTCTTGTCCTCTAGTAGCGCCACTTGTGCATGCAACTCCTTCAGGGCGTCTTGCTGTGCTTTAGCTTGTGGTTGGAGGATCGTCATAGTTTTCTCCCCGTCCGCCACTTTATCTTCTAGCTTCCGGTGGTCGATAGGAGCACGCCAGGGAGCACCTTGTCCACGGATCCACCCCGTCCACCTGGCTCCGACAGATACCACTGTGTACCGCGGTACCGCACGCCTCATTGTGGGCGCTCGTTACTTCCTACTCCTCCCCGCCGATTCCGTTGCGGGATCACCGGCAATTAGAGGCTAAATTCTTGTTAAGGCTTTGATTGTAATGTCCTGATGATGGTCCCCGTGATTTACTAGGGGGTCCGAAACGCCGTCGACCTTTCAAGCACCTAATGCCAAAACGTGATTACTATGTGTTTGTATGGTGCTCTGCTTAAATATTCTGCACAATTGTATTGATGACAGAAAAACGTGCTTTGCCTTAAAAGCCCTTCTTTGCTCTCTACACCCACGCTCTGTACCCATTCTGTAAGTGCTGGGCACAGGCTTGTGCTCCACACTGGCTGACTTGTGGAAGGTATCTCGTGTTGTGTAATAAATTGTAAATTGAGTAAAATTTGAAGACCACTCTCCGGCTGGACATGTCACTTCTAATATAGATTGATTCTGTCTATATTTTAGTCTTTTCACATTCTTGTATCACAATCATTAAGGGCTCATCCATGTGTCAACTAGGCCGAGGCTGATGCAAAATATCTATGTATATATTCAATGCAATATATATTTAGTTTGTATTTGAAGACACACTCCAGTTTAGTCTAAGCAATCACCATAATCAGCACGCATGAGTAAATTTACATACTGAATTCTGACCTTAGCGTGAAATGCTACAGATTCCTAACGTTGTTGTGGAAGATCCAAGAGCTGTATTCCAAAATATCTGGGGGATGGGTGACCCCTTTGCGTGGGCATATTATTTACATCATCGTTTAGGTGCACTGTCCCTAATGCTCTTGCAGGTCCTGGATCCACTTGGCCCTAAGAAGAACATTGATTTCAGAAATTAAATTTAAATGTTATTGAATAGTTATTTGCGAATTGTAGAAGAGCAAGACCTCTAATTAAAGAGTGCAAATAGCGTTCCTCAATATTTTTTTTACAGCTGCAACGGTTGCTGGTGGCAGTCGGATGGTATCTCATAAAAAGCCAATTTTCAATATAAAATTTTAAAGTGGTTGTGCACTGTTTTAGCTTCATAAACCCCCATATAAGTGATTATTTTGTTCTTGAAAATACATCCTGACTGAATTTTGATATTTTTATTTCCACCTGGCTTGCTTTTCTGAGTTTCACTAGAATGAAGAAAATTCACTCCATTGTCAATCAAAAATGTTTTTGGTCTGTGGGCTGCCCGTATATTCTTTCAGCCCCACCGATAATTTCAACGATGCATTTACACAAGCAATGCATTCTCTACACCTTTTCAACCTTATCACCTACTTTTCAGGCCAGGATGAGCTGGCGTCTTTAAAATTCTGCAAGCTTTACTGTGGCAAAAGGAGGACCTTGGCTATACTTAATGAAATGTTTTTTATTTCCAATACTTTTGGATAGTTGATGTCATCAATAGGCTAATTTGTTACAATTGATAATTGCCAGTGCAGGCAGTAAGCTCGCTGATGAGGTTAGTGTCACTAAATGATGGAGTGAGAACAGGTCCTAAATGCCAGTTATACCACTTCCTTTGACACTCTCTAGCCTTTGCTGGCTTGTTTAATCCCTCGTAAGCATTATAATAGAACTATGCTATCCCTTGATTTGGCTCACCACTTCTACATCTTTCACTGTAGGCCAAGACTCATTGTATGGCAAGATAGTCATTTCTGTGCTCTGTTTTTTTGTCTTTCAAAAGTTTGACACGAACTCTGGTCTTATTAATGGCATAATCAATCAAGGGCGCTAGCAATAGCGAAGTTGGAATAACCTCTGTTACTGGTACATTCCATATTCTACTCTCATCTCACAATCCCTTCGAGCACCTAAGTAATGAAGCATTTCTTTTGATTTTCAACTATATGATATTTGCACACACCGGTGTGTGGCACAATTACCTGAATCATAATTGGAACATAGGAATGTTGAGTGCTCCTGGCTTCTAATGGATGGGAAAAGCCCACAGAGCAACTTTCCAATATTTGTCCACAGCTGTTAATGTGAACCGAAGCCTCATAGAGCCCGAGTGGATTTCAGCCCCCTTGGTCTCTGTGAGGCCTGAGCCCTCTCTAGCGGGCTCTACCAGCCATTATCCTCGCCTTTCACTCGGGTTTTTAACAATGGAGCAGGCCTTTAAAGGCCGGTAGAGCCTGCTACGTCTGGCTCTAAGGCTATATTCGATTCTGGGTCAGATGGTCACCATTGTAGCTCGGCCTAACGCAACACCTGCATGATGAAAACAACATTGAGTCTTATACACTGTTTGCCTTTGTTCTGTAATTGTTTGAATTATAAGGTTTTTTTTTTAAACCTACATTTAGATTCTGCCTATCCTCCCAACCACTTGCAGTGTTATTGGTTCAGGAAGGGAACCACATTTAAACTGCGGTGATGGGAAGAATTTAGTAAACATCTGCCAGAGGCTGGAAGCAGCAGACTAATTCTCAATTCCCAAACAGAGGCAGCAAGGTTAATTCACACTGCACTATACGGCGTAGTCGCTGATCTGTAATCACATATGTAATGCCCACCTCAAATGAGCAACTGCCACATGGCCATAAATGCAATATAATTAAAACAGAGTGAGAGGCAATATAGAAAGCAGTGTTGAGTCAAAAAAGACCAGAACAAATCTTTCTCAAATTTTTAGTTGTGCTTTGAAATTCTTTTATTTAGCTCTCCTATTCTCCTGTTTGTATGTAGGAATAATTTGGAGCTCCGAGAGTCCAAATTATCAATAAGGAACCAAAAGCATTCTGCATTTGAACGTCTTCTCATCCCAGAAGATGTCATCAACTCATTAACTACCTCTCTTTATGAAAAGTAGACATTATTACCTCCATCATAGCTCAAACAATGTGTTTTAAATGTGTGGGAAAACATTAGGCAGGTAAACCTTCTCAACAGATCTACCCATAGCACATGTAAATAGGCCAATGCCACCTTAAACCTAACTAAATTGACCATTACTTTGTTTTTAGAAGAAAACTATTTTTCATACTGTGAAGAACAATTCGAAAATCTCTCAAAGCCTATTCACTTGTGTATGTGCAAATGCAGGTATCGACACTTGGTCGGCGTTGTAGGTTGTCCTACATACACCATTTGCGTATTGGTCTAATCCGCATGCCATCACTTCAGGGAGCTGTCTTAATAGCATAGGAATTGTTCAGAAGGCTTACCCTTACTACAAATACTGTAAATCGTACAGTTCAGTACAGAATTCCAGATCTGCACTTCATAAGTTCACCAAGTATAGATCTTATACTACTTAAGCAAATGCGCATCCCACTCTGCAGGTGCATGTTAAAGCTCCATGAATTCTCTAAGCAACCACAAGAGCAGCTAGATAGATATAGATTAGTAGATATAAATAAAACCATGTCACCTCTATTAAATGTATTCACTTCACAACGTTTTATTAAAATCTTCATTTCATCAAATATGTAATCCAAGCAACCATGGCTCTACAAGTGATGAACTGTCGATCTCCGTAGTTAGTAAAACTAATTGTGACTACTCATCATTTGTGCAGTTGTGTTTCACGATTAAGACTCACCCATGCGTTCTGGCTCTTAAAAATAATGGAGCAGATTTTAATTGAACACATTCAGTACTCCTTTGAGATTAGATGTAATATTTAATAATGCCAAATTCATACTTACTGTTAATGCTGCAGATGAAATGAATGGCAGTTCGAGCTGTGACTTTTTTTATGAACCACCTTTATATTCTTTTTAACACGCTAGCGAGACCTCTGACTGCTCTGTTAAGTCATGCACAGCAGAGACTTTCAGAAAATGGAGAAAGGCAGGCACCCATGGTGCCTGGCTACCAAAATTAATCAATTTGACCACAGTAATTTGAGTAACTTACTCCATCTCTTTTAATAGAAACCACCTTGGAATAGCCTTCCTCCCACCAGTGACTTCCAGAAGACACAAAAAACCTTTAATAATTCCCTAAAAATAAATCATTGAAAAAATCATAATTGAAAGTTGTAGATTGCATGTGTAATATTTGTTTTCAGTGCACAACTTCACATCAGTTTGACCTATTTGAATGTTCTTAAGGTGCATAAGGGCAACACCCTCCAGTCTGGGTGTAATCTGAATAATTGAATGATCGCACTCTGCCAGTCTGGCATGGGGTCTCCCTTTGCACACCCAATGTGTCCCCTGCTGGGCAACTCCTCCATAAATCACAAGTTCATAAAACCAATTAATCACTTGTCAAACAATTTGTATTCCAAATGTGTATTCTTTTATTGAATTCCTTCATTCTTAGTTGATATCTTTTTTCAAATAAGTGGTTCTATCAAAAACTTTCTGTATAGCAATCCTCAATGTATTTTGGGCCATAGAGGTACTTCATCAGGAGGTAACTTTCTAAAGAAAGAGTAATATGAATCGGAAAGTACTTGAGTTTACCCATTAGTTATCCATTGATTGAGTAAAGAGTTGAAATTACCAATATCCTGGTAAAGTTATGTACTTCAACAATGCAAAGGAAATTATCCTGTTTATTTATCCACGTCTGGGTACTTGTCAACACGGTTCCACTGATTGATATAAAGTATACTCCTATGATAAAAGTAGTGTTGATAGAGCGCGCAGGTTACCCGACTCGGTTTTACCATACTCACCTGGGCCCATAAAAACAACATGAGTTTTAATCCGGTAACCTGTGCACTTTAATCAGTGATTTATAAATTTCATTTATGACCTATACCATTGACTTACCAATCCTTGTCATCGGTACCTAAAGTCCTAAGGGATCAAAAGGAGTTAGAATAATAGGTAGAATAATAACGTTTGCACTCGTATAATAACCACAAACGCTGGAAAGGTTTAAACTCTTTATCTAAATTTCTTAAATGTCTTAATCCAAATATTAAACATCAGTAATCTTTCAAACAGGAAAATAAGGATTAGAATGAAAATATGCAGGGATTTTATAAAGCAGTCTTTACGCATTTGACATTAGGGTGGGAAGAGAGAAGGAAACAGTACAATGACATACCCACATAGAATATTTACCTAGAATGGTATGAAGACCAATCCTGGCCACGGATCAGTCAAAGGATAGAACCCAAAGTGCAAGTGCCAGCGAGACAACAGGTGCCGACCAGAAATCAGGACAGGTGCAGCCAAATTTGGATCAGGACAGGACCACCACAGGCTAAGACCGGCACCCACATTTAAAGTTACTACGCCAGCGCTACAACCCTCTCTGCAGCTAACAGCCTAACTCCGATTGGGTTATCGAATCTTCTGGCAGAGTGCTCCGCCAGCACCTCTGCTCTTAATCGCCTATTGAGTGCGTTGTGTCAGTGACAGGTCAGCTATTCGGACAAGTCTGACAAATATGCTAACTAAGTCTACTCTAGCTATACTATTTTCCAGGACCGTGTACCACCCCCTATGTTGAAAGTGTAAGGATCCCCAATTTTGATTGGACAAGAGATGGGGAGAGGTGATTACACTATACTAAAATGAAACTTTTACTTCTGAATATTCTATTAACGTTCCCGCCCATGAAATGTAATTTTCCCATGCATCTTTATTCCACCAAACAATGGATGTTCTCATAGAAATACAATGTAAACAATATTTTCTTCCGCTTGGGGTCAGCAGGTTAGATTCCCAGGCGCATCTTCTAATGTACTGTAAGTTTGGCATCTTGTCAATGTCAAATGACTTCAGCTTCTTCTGGAGTTTGACATGCGCAGTGTGGGTTTTCAAGATAGAGTAACACCTCCCAGGCCCAAGATTATCATTACATGAAGAATAGAAAAGAAACCGTTTTAAAACACAGAATAAATGAATGTACTGTATACCACTCATCTCTACTCTATTCCCAATACTTTAATTTAACTATTGCGTTAATGATTAGGCAAAATTAACAGCTTAGCAAAAGCAGCAGTGCAAGCTTCATGCATGCTGTAACACAGAGCAGCCATCTTCGTTCTAATGCGCAGAAGCGAAAGTTTCCCTCCAAGCCAAGAAAGACGTCATGTCACAGGAGTATGACAGACGCATGCGTGGTAGGAAATCCCACGTAGCAGCGGCCATTTTAGTGCAAGCGGGTTATTGTTAGTAGAAACACATAAGCAGCTTCTTCTAGATACCTAACGTGTCGTGAAATGCAATATTAATAAGACTAACCTGTTAGTACATTAATGTTATGTCCCGAGGACTGAATACAAGCAAGTCTCATTACGTGCAAATCCTTGCTCCATCAGTGTAAATGATAGGAGTCAAAAATGACGTCTCCCATGTGAACTCATGTGCTGTCTGAAAAACCTCTACTCCTCATTAACAAACCAATACTATTTAGATATAATGTTCTGAATAACTATACATTAAAATGTCTCTCTATGGTATTCCCAAGATGGAAGCCTCTAGGGATTTAGTAAATGTTTTATTGATTTGCTCCATATTTTAAACTTTGCTTATTTGATGCATCTATTTTAAAGCTTACCTCTTCATATCAAACTATTTCTAAGCCTTATGATTAATTTATTGAGACTAACTATATTTTTGCCTTCTATATTGCACTTAATAAACCTTCAAGGTTTTTCTACACTACTGATCTCAAATCCTTTTGGAGTCTGTGCTTATTTGACTGTATTTTTTAAATGCTGTTTTGAATCAGATCTTTGGAGGCACAGTACATTTATTCTTAAGGCAACACCATCTCAATGCCGCATATGTTCTACAACTATAATGTTGATTATCTGAGATTTTGCTGACACTAGAGTGTGAAAATTAGGAATATTATCATGGTTACTCTGAATTTCCTCTACTACTATACCTATACACATTATATACTCTAAGACAATATTTTATTTTACAAGGAAAACAATCCATGTATATATTTGCTTTTAACCCCTTCACTTTGGGGGCCGATTCCCCCGCTGTGATGGGGGGGCGCGCACAGCGCCCCCATGCTCATGACGAGCTCAGCTAATCATGAGCCACTGTTCTCCTGTGCTCATGACGAGCTGAACTCGTCATTACCACACCTGTTCCTTGGAACGCCCAGCACAGGAGGGGAATTAGCCCCACGTGTGAGTTCTAACAGTCATGACGAGCTGAGCTCGTCATGAGAACCGTGGCTCATGACGAGCTGAGCTCGTCATGAGCGTGGGAGGGGTTAATATATAAATGCGGTTAACACTTGATTCTTTATTAACAAGCCCCTTCCAATTCAGTGGGAACCCTGGTTTGTCTAATTCTGAGATTTTGTATTTAACCAGCATCTGTTCTAAAGTGACTGCATCCTTCCCGGTCTCTTGCTCTTGCATTGACTGAAGTTCTATTGATTACTTGTGCCTAGCTCATTGGCTACAACAGATTGTGGTGTATACCGGGGGTAGATCCAAACAAATCAACAGTGTCTCTTCAGTTAGATTTCTCGTATTTCAGCCTGCCACTCTACCTTGGAGCTACTTACCAAATATTGCTTGTGATGCTGATATTGCTTCCTCAACATACTGGTTATTCTACCTAATGAGGCCTTCACATGATCCCTTAAATGTACACTTCAAAAAGGTCCTTTCGCGAGACTCTTAATTCATGTTAATTTCCAAGTAGAGATAGGTATGCACCTCTTCAATGTGTTTGCAACATTTTCAACACCTTAAGAGTTGAAGATGTTCTCTAAATTACAGCTTTTGTTTCCCAACAATTGATCTACAGTAAGTTATTACTTATGTTTTTTTTTCAAGGAATCAATTTGTTTCTGGAACACCGTTGAGCAAGTCTTACTTCATCATCTGCACATTGAAAAACATTAATCTTCGGTCAATATATTGTCAGACAAAAGCACCATGAAGTAGGAGAGACGGAGGCATAACCACTATAAAGAGACCAATGAGAAAAGGCACACCAATTTCAATCTGTTAACAGGCATTTTAGAAATTTCCCAGCTCAGTCCTCCAAAACGCCTGCTAATGTATCTTCATTGAGAAGCTTGATTATCTGTAGAAAATGTGTATTACGCCTCATCTTACTAATTTTCCCCAAAAGTAAATCCCTATTTATTGATTTGGAGACAACACAAAAATCTATGAAAGCACAAAGAGGCAGCCATTCCTCTTCTTAAAATGTTTTTCTGTGAGGTGGGCTATTATTGGGCAAAATTACATTGTAGACCAATCCTGTCTGAAAACCATTCAGGCAAATATGCAGTAGCTTTTTATTCTCTGTCCATTTTTTTGAGGCTTCCTTAAAGTTTTTTTTTATAAAACCTTCTTTCCAGAAACTTATAGAGATATTTTCCTATAATTGTAGGATATTCTGCTGGTGCTCTTCTGTATGCCAGTCTTCTACTCCGCCCTGGTCAAGAAACTGGCATTTTTTCAAAAAAGATAGTATATTGAAGACCTGGTATAAAATGTACTTCTTGGCCATCACCTCTTGGCAATTAAAAATAGAACTTTTATCTTTTTGTGAATACTAGCCTAGCTGTGCGTTTCAATGAAATCTTTTATCCCAAATTGACCAGCCCCCTCAGTGTAGACCACCTAAGCCTCAAGAGGAATAATGTGTAGCATACTCTCTTTGGAGGAATGAAGAATGGGCAGATGTCTCTTACTGCTTATGACAACAATGCGTGTTTCAATAAGGAGGGTTAAGAATCAGACGACCTAGTCAAAGTAGCCCTCTATGCAGGGGTAATATTGTATATTGATGTCGATCTCCAACCTGGTCCCTAGAAACAGTAGATACACACAGTTGGTATTTTACAACACAAGGAGTAGACCCAAAAGCTTGGTATTTTGTAATAAAAGGTTATTTATTCTACACTATTTGTACATAAATCTTGTATATCAAAGTGGTGGTAATTATCCTGGTGATCTCAGAAGTCACAATATAGGACAAGAAGACAATCAGAAATTCCTCAAACATTTTACATCCCACACTCGTACTCTCTCCATTATATAAATGTAGCCCCTAACCAATTCTGCATATTTATCAGCTTCCTGTTGAATATATTGACAATCTTTATTAGAATTCCCTAACTGCTTATAAGTCGTGCTATGTAAGTATCCTGCCATACCTGTCCGGTTTGCAGTCATATAGCTGTGCTTTCGTATGTCCCTCTAACAATCCGTTCTTTTATTTGCCCCGCCCAAATCCTTGGCACTTTTAATACCTTCTGATCAAATTATTTCCCTGCATTTGGGGGAGGGACGGACTCCTGCACACGTCCTCATATCATCACTCTGGAACACCAGCAGCACTTCAGCAACAGAAGCACAAGGAAGTCAGGCCTATGCTGCCATTTTATTTCCTTCCTAGCCTGCTTTGTGCAAGGCCAGATGTTCTTTTATCTCTAATCATTGCAATTAGTTATGCAATTTCTCTTAGAACTGAAAACTTCAGTTCTCCTTTTTGTTAGCAAACCTAATGTCAACTTATAGCTCTGAAAATGAAAGGACGATTCTGCACACTCTTAACATTACCATTACAAATATTAGTTTCCTAGGCCTGAAACAAACTAACTCTAAATAGTTGGTGCTCTCATGTTGGCATACAATCAGCCCAGACTTACATATAACCTATATGTACTACCAGGATATCGTTGCCATTGTACTGTTATATAACATTTTGTGGAATAAACATTAGTGACCCATCGCCTGTTTGGTGTACCGTGACATTAATTGGTATTCTAGGATTCTTACGCAGAGTCTAGAAGTTAGTCTTTAGTACTACACTGGTCCAGGTTCCTATTTGTTGATCCTTTTATTTCTGAAAGCATTATTTTGAACAATCCCCCGCTCGTACCTGTCACAGTTGTGACTAGACAAAAGGCCTATGCCTCCAGTATTCCAAGTCACCACGTGTTTCACTTTCTTGTCTCAGCTTGCACCCACAATTCGTCTGGAGAGCTATGGGTAGAGTACATGACTGCTCCACCAGGTATGGTGCCCACCAGGTTCCTCTTGTTCTCTTGTCCATACCAGGGCTATCAGGCAGCTGAGCCTGTAAGAGTGTCAACCAGATGCACTTTGCAGTATGTGGCCGAGGACTACCCTGGAATAGTCATGGCTCCACTTAAATTCCATTCCTTCCTCCACCAGCTTGCAGATGGCTGTGGTGCCATTGTTACTAGGCCTTAACTCTTAACATAGTGAGACTGTGCAAACGGCACAGGCAAATCCATTTACCCTTCGCCTCCAGGATTAAATCTGGCTTTCAGACTCCTGGCTACACTCTTAACTTCCAATAAGATTTAACTCCGCTTCTGCTCTGGGACCCCATTGATTCAGCCCCTAGATTTCCATTTATACCGGTCTGGATCACCATTTGATTGACTATACGCATACCCATTATTCCAACAAAGCTGACTTGATCATTCTCTGATACCTACAAATACCTTCCATGTTTGATTCACTCTTACTACAAGGTGTCCCTGCTACCACAACCACAGCACTAGCCAAATCATAGTAACCCGGTCCTGATGATGACCTGAAATTGTATGCGGTCAACTATTCAGTGCATCTCTAGGCGTTATTGAGGTTCCCTAAAACAGTTTTAACTTTGTATAAATGTCCTATTGACTGTTTTTGCGGCCATCAATATAATTCTTGCGATGTTTTCGCTTTTACCTCACCTTTTCACGCGTCACTCGGCACGTATGCGCACAGTATACTTTTGGGTTACCACCACAATTTATGTAATGTTGTGCTGCTCTAACTACTTTAACCTTAAAAACCTACTAAACTTTATGGTCCTCCTTAAACTATTGTGGTCTCCCTTATTTGTGTGTGCTTGACATTGACTTGTTATACATTGTACTTGTCTTACTTAATGATCACCGGTTGAGACATTGTTGCCCTGATTAACTCTTAAGGGCACAAGCATGGTGGGTGGTGTATATACTACCTGCTGGCATTCCATCAGGAAGCATAAGAATGAAAGAATATAGCCTTGTGAACAACGTGTCCCTATCTAGGTTTCAAAATCTGAACTTTTCGTCTTGTAGGAAGTTTGGAAATATACTTGCAAGCAGCACTGTACAAATAGGAGAGAAGTACTGGCAATAAAAATAGAATACGAAAGCAAATGTTACTGGATAAATGGGTTTTAGGTGAAAAGGGAGGCTGCATGTACAGATCCAAACAGAAAGAAAGCTACAGTGAACGAACAATGGAGGAAGTAGAGAGTAGGAATATGCTTGAGTGGGCTGCTGTCGAAAAAGCGAATGACGTCTACACCAGTGGAAGATGGTGAAGCAGCATCGGAGGGAGTTGGCGGATATGATTTAGAGTTGCATAGATATTAAAAGAGGATAATGTTCCAGCTGAAAAAAGTGTCAGCAATGAAAAAATCGGATATCACTGTGTGACAAATCACTTGGTCATCCCAGGCCATTTCCAACATAAGGTATGTCTAGGCATGTTTAGAATTGTTTAGTTAATCCATGGAAAAAAAGCATTTTGAATCAATATGATTTTCCTTCAAAGCGACTGATGCTGAGTAATTGATTATGTTTACATGAATACCTTTGTACAGACCTTAGTCTTAATAGAGGAATGGCGGCCACCTCTAAGCAGAAGCCGAGCTACAAGTAATGGAAATGTACAACTTTTTTAAAATCCTGAGGCATACACAAGTGTTGTTTACACTTTCACAACTTTGAAACTTTGCTCACATATTACAAATTTCAGTTAGGGGAGGCAGAAGCCTTCGGCTGTACGCCTATCTTTTCTGTGTGAACATGAAGGTGTGGGAAACTCAGTTTTTGTTGCAGTACCACCCCACTTTTTGCCTGTATTTTGATGCAACTTTGACACCGGTGTAGTGGATCCCTGCTAATCTGGTTCCCAGCACCAGTGCGCTTTCCCTAAAACTGTACTACAATTGGCACAACTTTAACCCCCATATAAGTCCCTAGTATATGGTACCCCTGGTACCTAGGGCATTGGGACTGAAGAGGGTTCACTTGGGCTGCTGCACAAATTGTGCCACCCTAGAGACCCCTCACTAAGACCATGCAAACTGCCATTGCAGACAGTGTGTTTTGGTGCAGAGAAAATTGAAGAGGCTGCTTGATGCACATCCCTGTGTTTCATTCCCACAGACACTGTATGAGATATAGGTAAGTCACCGTTACTGCAGGCCTTATAGCCCTAAGGCACGGTGCACTATATCACATATGTGATCCTATATGTATGAGCAGATATGACCATACATTATCTAAGCCCATTCATGTATATTGTAAGTGCACAGGGAGACCATAGAGAGTACATGGGCTGGACATCAGTCATTTAGAGTTTCCCAGCACCATTATGGCTTCACTGTACCCAGGGAAGTTGGGTACCAAAATCTCCTCTTAATAAATCCACACTGATGCCAGAGTTGGATTTATTAACTAACGCTCACAGTCTGCACCAGGCATTGAGATAAAGGGATTTGGGTGTTGGCAGGAAGAGCCATCTCTGACTTGGTGAGAGAGGAGTGGTTACTTACCACACTTGCACATCACAAAGCCTCTGCCTGAGCAAACTCTTAAAGGCTTGGACACTAGCCCATTGTGATTCCAGACAATCTGAACCCAGGGCAGGGAGGCAGGAAATTTCAAACACCTTGGGAGGGTGGTGGAAACCTCCAGACCCATCCCTACTTCAAAATGGGCACCAAGTATAAATTTTGGACCCTTAGACCGAACTCTTCGGTACACATATATATCTGTGGAAGATTCAGAAAGTCGATCGCTGTGCTGCTTTGCTGCAAGGACTGCCAATCTGCTGTCCTCCTGTCTGAGTGAAAGACTGCATCTGAGCCTTGAACCCGGGACCACCAAGGCCTCCTTGACTGAACTCCTGATCAGACACTCTGGGGCAGAGCAGGCTCCAACAACCTTGTGCCCAGCACCAGGACTCTACCTGCAACAGGTCCTAGCCTCCCATGTGGTGCTACCCTGCTCCTGGGCCTTTCAAAGTGGGACTGAAAGTGCTCTGCCAGCCCAACTTTGGTTGCAGCAGAACCAACACAGTGCAACACATATCCTTCCAGAAACTCCACATAACAGCCTTATTGGAACTGCTGATTTGTGACACATCCTCAACGCAGGTTTTCCTATAGCAAGCCCCACCCCCTTGTAGACCACATCTTTGACGAAAACATAGTACTTTGTATTGCAGCCTCCCTGAACTGCCACTGCCCACCATGAGTTTGCATCTCCTTGGCTGCACAAAGCATCCATGACATGGGTCCTCACAACGCTCCTCAGCCAAGATTTAGGTACTGTTGTTCATCCATCCTGAGGTGGTCCCTGTAGCTGGCCTGCACTCTATCACAGATTGTCTGAACTTGTGACTTTGTCCCAAGTCCTGTGCTACCAGATAATCGCAGTTGGTGCTTTGTGCTTTTTTGGCACTATTTTCACTTACATCTTTAAGACCAAAACAACAAAAGTCCAATCAGTAGAACCAGAGATATGCAATTTTAAAGTATTTATTACGTGTTACTCTATTCTTTCTAAATCAGTGACAGCTTTTGTGCCAAGCTATCGGAAGGTTAAGCACAGTTTAGTTTGAAGTTTGCTTGTGACTTCACCCTAACAGAGAATTGTGGTTGCTACGGGAGTAGCATTTCACACCCGTCAACCACTGACCCAATTTCTTACACCACAGAGCTTCAGTGGGAGCAAAGAAGCGGCATAGCCTCCCTTGGGATTGAATCCTACATCAAATAGGGAGACTGTAACCATGCCAAAAAACGAGTATGTGCAGGGTTCAATTGAACGTCCAAGTGGGCATACAAATAATAGCGCATAAGTATCCATCTGCTTTTAAGTCAAGCAGATCCTCATGAGTCTCACTGACATGGTTCAAAGATATCTCCATCACACCAGAGATGCCTCAACTATATCTGGTCCTCACAGGAGTACCCCATTAAAAAAATTCCTGCATGAAAGAACTTTTTCCCAAAACTGCAATTTTTATTCCAAAGCCCTGTATAAGATGCATTGCAGTGAGAAGTGAAGAAAAAAGTGAACAAAAGGCTACAATAAGTGTGAAAACATAAAAAGGAAAAATATATTCAATATCTCAATGTGATTAAAAAGTTAAAAAATCAAGCAGTTTCATATAAGAATAAAATCAATATTCGGGCAGCATATGCACATTTCCGAGAATTACAGTCTTAACATCAGACACATCATCCCAGATGCACTCATCTCCTCATCAGTATTCAGGTCTGTAGGTATTTTGGTGTGTGTGGTGAGGTAACCAGGACCCCCTGAATGGGATACATTTCCTAGGTCAGGGTAAAGCAATCATGTGCAAGGGTAAAAGCCCAGGCAAAAACAAAAAACAAAGTCTGGCAGAAACAAGTATACAGGGAGGTGAACACACCATAAGGAGAAAGAGACTCAAAGAAAAATATTATGATCACATGAAAAATTTTATTACATTTATAAAAATTGATATGAACAAATTCAATAATATACATGGTTAAAAAAAGATGGAGGTTTGTTTTAAAAAAAAAAACACAGATCTTCAATATAAAGATTATACAATAGTCAGGGAATTATTAACACATTGATGATCCCCGAAATTAATTGAAGAGGCTGATTCCTGTTGACGCGTTAATATATCTTTATATTGAAGATCTGGGTTTTTTTTAAAACAAACCTCCATCTTTTTTTAACCATGTATATTATTGAATATGTTCATATCAATTTTTATAAATGTAATTACATTTTTCATGTTATCATATAATATTTTTCTTTGAATCTCCTTCTCCTTATGGTGTGTTCACCTCCCTATATACTTGTTTCTGCCAGACTTTTTGATTTTTGTTTTTGCCTGGGCTTTTACCCTTGCACATGGTATCTTGGTGTGTAATCTCAAGATGTATTTACACTCTAACGTCTTACGAGCCAGTTCTGTCCTCTCCCCTCACTGAGGGATAGATCCTGTCTATAGCAAAGAAGCTCAATTGTTTGGTTTCATTGTTGTGAAATTGGTTGAATTGTCCTGCTACAGGGTATTGTCTGTCCCCATCGGTGATGGCTCTTAGGTGTTCCAAAACTCTCTTCTTGGCGGGATAATTATCACTACCCATATAGAATTTCTTGCAAGGGCCGGTGAGAACATAAACCGAATTGTGCATAAGATATTTTTCAATATTTCGGTCCTGCCCTGACAGGGGTGAATAAAACTTGCTAATGTCTTGGCTGTTCTTACATGCCTTGCAGTTTTACCATGTAAAGAAACCATTCCTGTATGTGCCTATCCAAGAGCTGTTGCTGTTAATGTTAGTGGTACTCCATCTGTCTCCCATTCTCACCACTCTCCTGTAAGTGATCATGGGGAAATCAGTAATAACATTTATAATCCACATTCCTCAATACGTAGGATCTACCAGTGCCTGCCCAAAATTTGTTTCACAGTTTTGGACTTTGAGAGAGAGAGAGAGAGACTCTGTTTATTTAGACCATAGCTTTAAACAATGAGATTAGATAAAAACATGCTGCCCATCAATATCAAAAGACCGTACAGAATTTATAAAACCAGGCTATTATACTCTATGCTGCTTCCTATATGTTAAACAATGTTTTTCTTTTAAAAAAAAACATTCTATGGGTAGTACATGGATAAAACCGTTAATTTTTTTTAAACGTGCTATACATAATAAAACTGGAAATTATTACATTTAAAAGCGAGGCAGTTTCCATACGTTTCTCATTACAGAACTGTTATCTTACGGGCTTGCAGTCCCTCGTATTTTTACTTTTACTAATTTCTGGCAATGAATACAAATAGGTTCCTCAATTTGCTTTCTTTTGCTGTTCCTGAGCCAAGCGGTTAACCCCTTTCAGATAGTACCCAAGTGCAATTGCTATATCCAAATTTTTCAACAGTAAGTTCTTTGCTTGTACACGTTGTTTTATACCATATTTTATAAATAAAGGTCGTAAATACAGTTTTCTTTCTTCTAGACATGTCAAGCAGTCAAGTAGTATGTGCAACCTTTCACTCTTGACCCCCAAGCCACATTTACATGTACCATCTGGATATAACATTTCTGCCCTAACTCTCCCCTCCATTAACCAAAGAATGGTACCAATTCGGATTTTCAGTATCTCCCACCTAAATCCGTAGTTTGGCAGGGTTTCTAAATACGGATACCCAGTCTCATTTTCCCAAAGTTCGATCATATTTAGGACTAATTTTTTATTTCTTAGGTATCCTATATGCTGCCTTCTGGAGTACTCCCTTCCTTGTGCTCTAAGTGCACTCTTCGTGAACTCTACATCTAGAGAATTTTGGTTTACTCCTACTTTTTAAATTCCCAATTATTTCCTTTAATTTCCTTTTTGCCTCTAAAGCCCACATTAGCTTACTCTGGCGGATTTCCTTGCTACACCAATGTGAGACTTTTTCCCCTCCCCCCCGGGATTGTCGTCTCCAGAATCTTACCATTGACATTTTAGCCTGAGTATTCCATCCAATCATATCTGTTTCCAGTCTGGTTGCCTGTATCATTGATGACTTTGGCAGTGACAGTAAAATTTTTAGGGCCTTACCTTCCTCCCGGTCCCATGCTCCCTTACCGCTTAGAAGGAGCACCTCTGCACCATACAGTACTTGGGGCGGTATCATGGCTTTGTATGCTTTTAGCATCGGTTTATGTGACATATCCCCATAGTTTTTATTTAATTTTTTCAGGCCACAAATGGCGGAAGATGCTTTTGTGTTTAGGTGTTCCAAGTGTATGTCCCATTTTAAAGAGGATTCAAACCAAAGACCAAGGTATTTATATTCTTTTACCATTTCTAATTTTATTTTATCTAGGTACCAGCTAAAACTCTTGGTCCCTTTTCCAAAGCGCATGATCTTTGTTTTTTCTATAATTTCTACCAGCATTTTATCTTTGCAATAATCAAGGAATGCGTTTAGTTTTCTTTGAAGCCCGATCTCTGTCAGGTCAGTGATCACAAGGTCATCTGCATACAGCAGAGATGAGACCTTTCTATTATTCATTCTCGGGCTCGCACTTCTTTCCACTTCTAGGGCTGCTGGCAGGTCCGCTAGAAATATTGAAAAGAGGAGCGGAGCTAAGACGCAGCCCTGTCTCAGCCCATTCCCTATTTCAATTTTCTTTGTCAGTGCCCCTTGTGTATCTTTAATGACTTGGGCCCAATTTCCTCTATACAATTCTTTCAGGATTTCAAGTAAGCATGCCGGTATTTCATATTTGATCAGGCACTCCCATAGTTTCCCCCGATCCACAGAATCAAAGACTGCCCGGAAGTCAACAAAACAGGTTCCCCTTTTGTTCTATCGACTTCCGGGCAAGGGCCCACAGAGCGTAGCAGTAATCCACGGTAGAGTGCCCTTCTTTGAAACTCCCCTGTTCTACTGGGATAATTGAGTTTTTTTCTACCCAGTCCTTTAGTTTGCCCAGCACTATTTTCGCGAATATCTTCTCCCCAATATCCAATAGATTAATTAATCTATAATTTCTCGGGTTGTTCATCTCCCCTTTCTTATGGATGGGCCTTATTATAGCTCCCTTTCAGTTATCGGGGAGTTTACCAGTGTCTAGAATGACTTCAAACTTATTTGCATAAAATTCCGCCCACCAGTCTACATGGGTTTTAATTATCTGAGCCGGGAGGTTATCTGGGCCTGCCGCTCTTGTGAGGTTCAAACCCTTTATCGTCTTTTAAACCTCTTGGACAGAAAAAACGGGTTTTATATCTGCAACCACACCGCTCCAGTCTGTGTACAGATTTTCTTCCCGGTCTTTCCCTGGGCTATACAAATCTTGTAGATACTCCTCCCATGCTGCCTCTTCTACTATGCAATTCATTTTCCCTGGTTGGCGATCTGCTGCTGAGTGGACTAATTGCCAGAAATGGCGCAAGTTCTTGGTTTCAATTGCCTCCAGTAATTTTAGCCTGCATCCCTCTTTAAATTCCCTTTTTGCCCTTCTGATAAGCATGTTATATTCTCTTGTTAGGCCCACTAGGATGTTTACGGTAGCGGCGGGTCATTCTCCTAGCTTCCCTTTTTTTCTCCTGACATTCCATTGTAAATCATCCCGTGGGTTTCTGTTTTCAAACCTTGCACTTTGTTTTTATTTTTGCCTCTAGTTATATTATTTAGTCCTTTACTAAGAGTTTTAACCACCTCCTCAATTTTTCCTATATACCATTCAAGGTTTCGACCCCTAGCTGTCTTCAGGTCTAGGTTCTGTTGTCGTTTTATTAATCTGGCTATATATTCTTCCGTGATCATATTTGTGGTGCGTCTGGGATAGTCCACCTCTTGCACCATTACCTTAGGGCCAGATTCAAAGTGCAAATCCGAGATCTCCAAGGCTACCTTGTTATGGTCACTTCCTTCTCTATTCACAATCCTGAATCCTGAAATTAATCTAAAATTCCAGGGTGTGGTAAAGGCATAATCTATGGGGCAGATTTGTGACCCTGGTTTAGATGTTTTTTTGGCGGGGCAGTCTAACTGGCATCTTCCATTTAAACAGAACAGGTTTTTAGTTCCCAGGAAGTTTCCCAACTGCCTATCTTTAGCACCAGATATACATTCAGGGAAAGTTGCTTGTGGTATTTCATAGGCCTCCAATACATCTAGAAACCGTCTATCTACATTCTCAGGGTGTAGTTTATGATTAAAATCACCCACCAGAATAAACATATCACTGCAGTATTTTTCACAAAGGTAATCCATATCCTCCTTAAAAATAACCATTTCCACTGCATATTGCTCTATGGTGGCCCATTGTATATACACATTTATCATTAAAATCGTATCCATTTTTGTACACCCTGATAACAGTATTCTACATACCAACAACCATTTACATTTCACATTTATTTCAGTTACTTTCTTCATGATCTTAGTCGATACCAGGGTCATGATTCCACCAGCAGGTCGCCCGAATCTACATTTCTTTGCAGGTCGATTTAGCTGGTAGAAACCATCAAAAGTCGGGGTCTTGCCACATAGCCAAGTCTCCTGTATGCACATAATTTCTGTAATTTCCCACAGTTCCTTTACATTATTTTGTTTCAGGTCATTTCCTAGGCCATTTATATTCCAGGAGATTAGTCTTATGCTATGTGGCATACTTTTTCCCTATTCGATATCATCTATCCAACCGTACTCCCCTCGGTCTTTAACATAATTCGATGAGGGTCCTGCCTGCTCAGACTCCTTACTCCAGTTTCCCCACCCATGTGACACCTCTGAGTAGTTTACAATTATTTTTATGTTTCCTAGCGGGATTTCCTCCTCCTCGTCCTGAACACATATCCTAACCTGTCTTTTTCCTAACCCTGCGTGGCATTTTTAAAAATTGTTTCCTTGTCAACCCTTTCCTTCTACTTCTAATGAAACTTCCTTCTCATTTAGTAGGCGAATGCCTTCCTTTTGTAATTCGTTGGCTGCCTTCTCGATCGTGTCTTTTACCAGGTTTTAATACAACATGATTCTAGTGATCTCCTTTCCTTCTCTATTTTGTCTAAAACCCACTACCTTGATGTCCTTCGTTCCTATCGCTTTCAACTTCTGGCATTTGGAAAAGCCTTGCAAAAGTAGTGACCCAATAAGGGCCTGTCTCTTGCCTAGCTTTTTTCCCCCTGTCCTTAACGGGATATGTTCGAGGTATAGCCCCATATTGTCATTTACGTCTTTCCTTGGCCTGATGGGAAATGACAGTTCGTTCGTAACTGCCTTTTCTGCCTGGATATAGGGTCTGTTTACTCGCACCTCCCGTGTTACCCAAGCCTCCAAATTTCCTCCCAGTTGCTCCCCCCCCCTTTATCTGGCCTTTGGGTTTGTTGTTTACCGTCTTCTTCTGGGTTTTGGGTTTAATAGGTGGGCATGAACCTTTTCCCTGCCGTTTTGTATTATTCGATTTTGGGATACTCATCTGGGGGCTGGGACCCTTTTTTTCCTTTCCTACAATTCTGTCTTCCTCTTCCTCTTCCTCCAGAGATGCGCTCACCTTCCTTGCTGGTTTAGTTCCTGCACCTCTTACTCTATTTATTAGCCCACGTCTTGTCTGCTCTGCCCTTCTTATTATCCTCATTGGCCACTTTGAGATATATATCTGGTGGCCCTCATTAAGTTGTATGTCGGTTTGAGGCAGGGCTTCCCCCCGCGAGGCAGGGTCAGAGTTAGGGGTTTTGCCTAACATACTTGATAAGTGCTCATTTCCCTTTGGGTGCTTTGCGGTTTCTCCTTGTACCTGACTTTGGGGCTCTGGGTCAGGGATTTGTCTTATCATGTTTGGCATATTTGATTTAATCCCCCGCAGCTCCCCCTCTATACCAGCAAGATATGTTTTCTGAGTTTTTAAAATAGAGTTATTAGACAAGGTGACCTCTAAGAGGCCTTGCAAGGTTCTTTGTAACATTAGCATTAGGTCCAGCATTGATGTAGCTGACCGTGATGAAAGATCGCAATTGGGTTCCGGGTTTGATTCAGAGGTTTTATCCAACTCCGCACAGTGTCTTGAGCTGGTGTTTCTGGCTTCCGATGGGCAATTATTTTTGCTCCTAATTAGACTTGACCTTTCCTTCGGTGAGGGTTCTGTTCCTTTCTCCATCCCTAACCGGGGTATTGAGCTATCCAATGGTATCGGGCTATCCAGGGATCCTCCCTCCACATCATAGGAGAACAATTTACGTGGTGAAGATGACAGACGTGGCGAGGTTAATCCCCCCTGATCTAATAAGAGCTGTAGTGATTGATAGGCCAAATTGAGGGAGTTGGACACATGTCTCCAGGGGTAGGGATGCCCCAGCGTTCTTCTCCCGCTCTTGACTTCCATTCAGGGGTGCCACTTTGCTTGCTGTAATGTCTGTCTTTTACAGGTGTAAACACCTTTTTAAAATGTTTTCCCATAAATTCCTTTATTGAGTTTGGCGCTGCGATACCCGGAGTTTTGGCCACTACCTTTGTTATTTTTGCTCCTTTCCTTTTTGCTTTCGGTGTTATTTCAAGGCACTCACTGCTCTCTTCCAAATAGCCCAGACTTGTCGCATTTGCGTTTGCTATATTGGGTCTTGATCTCAAATTGAGTTCTATCAATTTTTTCCCTTTTTTTTGTGGCCATGATTGACTTACTCTCAGCGCTGTTCGGGTGACAAAACAGTTAAACAGTTAAAAAGCAAGGTTGCGTTCCGCGCTTTAGCCACCAAGCCGTCCTCCCACTTACCTGTGTGTCTGTCAGATCAAGCTTTACGCCTGTGCCGTGCCCCACCGATCCAACGATTAGATAGGGAGCCGGGAGGCCCCTGTGCCCCCTGGGTTTTTCGTCTCTTTCCTCCTTTTTCCTCCTAGTTTGCTACCTGTTTCCTCCTTGTTTGCCAAGTTGTCGCGTTGCTTTTCTTCCACTTAGAGCAAGCTTTTATGCACAGTCCGCTCTACTCACGGCACTCTCGGCAGCCGCGAAATTCGGATTCCTTGTCTCCTTGTTTCCATCTCCCTCCGGCCGCCAGCCTCAGCTCTGCTCGCAGCGTGTGACGTCCAGCGGGGAGAGGGCGGTACTGCGGGGTGGACGTTCTTCGATGCGGCCGTTCTCCAATGCGAGCGTTTCCGAGGCGGGCAGACAGGCAGGCAAGCAACTTGATCAGTCCCAGAACACACACAGGTACTTGTATGTAGTGATAAATCTTAAGCTACCACTTCCCATGTCACTGTTATTGGATATTTTTAGGATAACTAGTTGTTGTCAGGTAGTCCTTCTACTTTTCTGTACTGCTGCCTGTAGTACGTGCTCAGAGTATCCCCTAGCCCCAAACCTACTCAACATGGTCTTGCTTTCTTGTATAAAGCCTTCCTCGGTGCTGCAATTCTCCAAATGGAATGCTGTTGATGAGCGATTTGGGGAGACTGCTCTGGGCATGTAAAAGTGTGTTCCCTGCAGTGACCTTTCTGTGTAAACTAGTTGTTATATTATGCTTACCTATTCCAACATTGATATCCAGGAACTCTATAGATGTATTGTTAATTGCCCCCGTGAATTTCAGCTCAAGATCATTGTTTTTCAAAAGAGTAATGAAGTCTTCACTTTCACCAATCCCACCTCCCCATGCCAGGAAAATGTTGTTGATGAACCTGATCGACAGTACCACATGAGTTGAACAGGTCAAAGGATCCCACTATCTGTTCTTTCCAGCATCCTAGGAATAGGTTAGCAAAACCTGGGGCATAACAAATACCCATAGCAGCACCTTGCTTCTGTTTGACTTGTTGTCCAATACAAAGTAATTATTCCGGAGACTTTCCAGGATAATCTCAATATGGAAAAAATACAATATGGGCTGGAATTTGCGGGCTTTCTACAGACCGATATCCCTTCTTCACGGTCCGTACTGGTGTAGAGACACCCCACATTGATGTTGACCAATACAAAATCAGGTTCCCAATGTGTCCCATCAATGCGTGTCAAAAAATTCTTGGTGCCTTGGACATATGATGGATTTGCTACAATGAAGGGATGTAAGGAAGAGTCAACATATTTGGATGTGTTCTCAAGGAGTGAGCCCATGGAAGAAACAATTGGTCCCCCCAGAAGATTGATCACTTTTTTATGAATTTTAGGGAGTAGGTGTAAGATTGAAATCTAAGGGTGTTTACACATTAAGAATTTGTATTCCTCCTGTTCAATCCAACCTTTAGCTCTCCATTCAATCAGCTTGTCAGTGTAATCATGTTTGGATTTCAAAATGTCACTTTTCAGACCAATATCATAACATTCCTTAACATTAAGCTGTTTGAACACCACATTCAAATGCAATTCTTTTGATAGGATGACATTTCCACCCTTATCTGACTGAGTTGTGACAATGTTGTCATCCAATTGGAAACTTTTGGTGGCTCCTCTTTCACTGAGGCTACGGTTGCCACCCTTCCATCTGATTCTTATTTGGTCAGTTTTGGCCAGTTCCTGGAGATGTATAGTTTGTTTCACAGGCATTTATGGCATCACAGGGTATGGTAGGCATAAAGGTGGATTTGCCCATGAATCCACTTGACTGTTAAGCTCCAAATCAATGTCTATAATGGCCAAGTCCAAATACTGGTCTCCTGTGGAGTCTTTCGCAGGATCAAGTTCAGTGAGAGTGTAAAGCAAATACATATCCCTGATGGTTAGGTTACTAAGTTTAGCAGTGTTCACCACCACAGGGGAAGAGTATTTCCTCAGAGTACCATTTATAGAGCTTAGCTTTCCAGTAACTTTGTACAGGTCAAAGCAGATTTGGGCATATTTAAGAGTTAGGGCAATAAGAGGTCTAATTTAAGAACATTAAGTTCATTGTAAGATAATGTACGGATAGATACATTTATCACATTGCAATTCATTGTACAGGACCACTTGTCTTTATATTTACATAAGTGGGTGGCAATCACCAACGTGTGACAGAGATGTAGAGATCACTGAAACGCATTGGGAACTGCTCTTCCTGTGAACTTTTTATGGTGTTTATACCAAGTAATAAGCAGCCTGCCAGATTCCAACTCCTATTTTTCCTGATGAATTAAAAGCAGATAAAAGGGGGAAAATGTTTCTGTCATCCATTGAAACAATTAATGGCGTAATAATTAATGGGAGAAAAGAGGGCGATAGTCCAGCAGCATTTACCAGATTGGCCCCAACTAAGTCTTCTATCATAGACTATTTAATCTGCAGCCTCAACTTATTCTCAAAGGTTCAATTGCTTTCCACTAGACACTCACATGAAAGCGATCATGCATTACTCACTGTGGAAGTTCAAATTCATATCCAGCACCCCATTCCGTGGCCACTCCATTCCTATGAAGGCCAGGCTGTCGTAAATCAGAAAACAGGAAGGACCCATTGGAATTCTAAAGCTATTAGTAAAACAAATCATATGATGACACAAGAATTGTTATCACTAAGCAAGACCGGTAATCCAATAATCAGATTCGAGGTGACCTTGCAGAAGGTAGTCGCCTCTCTCCAAGGTAGTAGTTCTAGACTAGATTGTATTGAAACATACCAGATAGGAAAAACTCTGGAGAACAATATTTCTTGACAATTAAATTGACGGGTGGATTGCTCATATATGTGGACCTTCACATCCAGGGGCACTGGTCAGATCTAAATTGTGCCTCTAGAAATATACAAGCAATCGGCTTTTCACATAAAGGTCTAAAAATCACCCTGATAAATTGGTATAATTCGGTGGGCTCACGGAATAAAAATAAAACCCTGAAAGAATTGGATGAATACCTTAAAAATCTATCTTCAACTAACCTTGCTAAGGGTGTACCATATACGATTTTAGCAGGGGACTTCAATTGTCACCTTTGTGAAAAACTAAGACCCATAAACAAGGATTGGTCAAGGTGCACGGAGGAAAAGGGGCCTCATTTTGCCCATACTGTTGAAGGAAAGGAGATGGAAAACTTCACCAAGAGGCATGATTTAGCGCCCATAATGGACCTGATTAAGATAGATAATAAGAAGGAACCCAACCCAAAGTTCAAAGGAAGAGGTTGTCATTCCTATATAGACTTCGTTATGGTGTCCCCAACTCTCAAAAAATGGATTACAAATTTTGACATCATTCTGAGCCCCTTCAGCGACCATAACCCACTGAAGTTGAACATTACATGTATGAATCTCAGACAAGGAGTGGGTGCACCGGAAGCCCTGGAACAGGTAACTGCACAGGGGAGAAGGCTTAAATGGGCAAAGATAGATGGGGATAAATTCTATCTTGATCTAGTGAGGAAGGGACAAGAACAATTAAAGATTTGTCTTGATGAAAACGTGACAGGTCCAACTGTAGTAAGAGCATTTGAAGAAATTGCCAAACTTATAAACAATCTATTGAAAACCCCACCATGAATAGGACCTAAACAGCCCCCAATGCCACGCTGGTTTGACCACGATTGCACCAAGGCACTAAAAGAGCTAAAAAAAAGCCTCCCGGAACAACCAAAAGACAAAGCCAAGATCGCAGGGAAGAGAGCCATTTATAAAAAAGCTCTGAAAATTCGTAAAAACTCTCTTCAATATCGAGCATGAGAGGATTTAAGGGAAGCAGCAGAGCGTAGAGATATGTCAGCTTTCTGGCGAATTATTAATGATCCATGCTTTAAAGACCCGAGAGGGCCGGACATAATAAATACCATTCTCCCCGAATAATGGCGGAACCACTTCTGTGGTCTTTACAACCATACGGGGGCCACACCACAAGAAAAAGGGACAAAACCACCAACAACTACAGGTTTATCGTTCACATTAAAAGAAATAAAATCAGCCATTCAAGGGCTTTCCAAGAATAAAGCCCCTGGCCCCGATGGCATTCCCCCTGATCTTTACCTGAGCAACATAGAATTGTGGGCTCCCGTTCTCACCAGGGTCTTGAACGAGGCAGTAGTGGCAGGACTGCCCCGCTTATGGTCCTCTGCAACCATTGTCCCCATCTATAAAAAAGGCAGTCGGGACGACCCCCAATGTTATCGCCCAATCTCATTAATAGATGTTACAGCAAAAATCATGGGACGCGTTATTTTAAATCGCCTGCAAGCCTGGGCAGAGGACCATCATATTTTAACTGATGTACAGTATGGATTCAGAGAAGGGAGATCCACAACAGACCAATGCCTAAATCTATATTTACTTACCGCTAAATATACTATTGCAGCCAAAGGAACTATATATATGGTTTTTATGGATCTCTCAGCGGCCTTTGATCGTGTAAATAGACAGAAATTATGGGCCCTGATGATCTCGATGGGGGTGGATCATGAAGTAGTAGACATTTTAAAGGCTCTACACTGGGAGACTACGCCTACAGTCCGTTACAGTAACGAAGGGATGAAGACTGAACCGTTTCCTTGTACAAGTGGAGTGCGGCAGGGCTGCATTTTAGCGCCGTTTTTATTCTCTTTGTACATAAACAACCTGGACAAAAGCCTTATGGAACTGGAAGTGGATTGCCCTAAGATCGGCCAGCGTTCAGTACCAGTCCTCCTTTATGCGGACGAGGCTGTGCTGCTAGCCCGTACGCCACTGGGACTACAAAAACTAATTAATGGGTTTGTAAATTTTATGAATTCTTTGGACCTTTCAGCCAATCTGGACAAATCTTTCATTATGACCACAGGCCGGAATCCAAAAAACAACTTCTCGTATAGTATAGGTAGTCATAAGATGGGAGCAGTTAAGACATTTTCCTACCTTGGCGTCCTTTTCGACGAGAAACTAGAATTTAAAAATCTGGCGGAAAAGCATGCATCCAAACTGGTGGCCTCTACGGGTGCAATAATGGCATATGGAAGGAGGCTTGGTAGGTGGTCACCGGAACAGATATTAAACCTATACAAAGCCGTATCCTGCGCAAAAGTGATATATGGAGCTGAAGTGTGGGGCTGCAAAATTAATCACATACAACAGATACAAGCGGAGGAAAATAAATTCTTTAAAAGACTACTTAAGGTCCCTCAGAGTACTCCGGCACATATAACCAATCTGGAACTGGGAGAACCCTATATCGAGGACAAAATCAAGATTCGACCTCTTATGGCCTGGATCAGGATATGGACAAACCCAGAGGCCAGCTTCAGTAGACAGATAATTATGGACTGTCTAAAACGGGACAAATGGGAACAAATCACGTGGTTCAAATACGTAAAGGACACCTTGGACTGCATTGGCTGTAAAAATATGTTCACTGACCCAGAGCAGTTGACCGCACAGAATAAAACACTGCTTAAAAACTCATTTAATGCATGGTCAATAGATAGGAGGGCGATCACTGAAAACAAAAAACCCTCGGTGGCGGCTTATGGGCCAGTGGTATCTACAAACTTTAAAATGGAACCATACTTAGCTGTACTGTATAATGCGCAGGAAAGATTTTATATGACCAGGTTTCGCTTGAATTTACTACACCATCTATTGGCAGTTCCTGCTGGTTACACATCTACGGTAGAGGCGAAGGGCACCTGCGGCTGCGACTCTAGGTCTCCGCAGGACACCCTCCACTTTGTTTTATTATGCCCTCTCTTCTCAGGGCCTAGAAAGAAATTCTTAGTTGGGATTTTGAAAAACCGCAAATTTAAGCACGCCAAAGATGCCATTTTATTTCTGCAAGAGGCACCAGATCCTCACACTTTGCTAAGTGTTATTAGCTTCATTAAATCTGCTATAAAACTGAGGAATATCAGGGAAATAACCGTACACTCCACCTGAACGCAATCTGAAACCCCCATTACCTGAAAATGACATACTGTACTTTTTTATATATATGAAATTTTTAATATTTTTTTTAAACTGTTTTTATATAAATTGTATGTATGTATTTGTTATGCACTTTAATGGTATCTTTTTAAGTACCGAATAAAGAATTTTGAATTTGAATTTGACTGGAATGCAATTTAGTTCTTTTAGCATCTATAGACAAGGAGAAATAAGGAAACTGAAAAAACAACTCCAACGGAAAAAGGCGAGAGAAAGACAAGCTCTGAGAGATTGTGACTTGGTAGACATCCAACAAGCAGTAAAGCACAATAATAATAAAGCATTCTGGAAAATAATCTCTGCGCAGATGGGGATTCGAAAAACGGTTGAAGCAACTCCTGTATCATCATCAGATTGGGAAAAGTATATCTTAAGGCTGTATAAATCCAACCATCAAGACCTTTTATCCCCCGGACTGGATCAGGCAATGGAAATTTCAGCCGCTCAGATCTCTACTTTGATTTCTTCTGCCAGGTCTACATCGGCAATGGGCCCAGATAAGATTCCTATCAAAGTTTTACAAAAAAACTGACGACTCAGCAACATTTTTAGCCCCTCTTTTTCAATATTGCCTGGAAAATTGTGAAATTCGTGAATCTTGGCGAGGGAGCGTGGTCGAACCCCTTTTAAAAAAAGGCGTATGAACAAACCCTGCAAACTATAGGCACATAGCTCTCCTAGACGCTTCCGGCAAGATCTTTGCTGCTTGTATTTTGGAACACTTAAAAGACTGGGCTTTTTCTAAGAAAGTAATTCCTATGTATCTGGCTGGGTTTTGCTAAAAGCACTTTACATTGGACAATATTGCTGTGTTACAAACTGTGCTAGATAAGTTTGTGAAGTCAAATGGCCAAATTTTATTTTGTGCTTTTATCGACTTTTTGACTGCGTTCGATAGTGATGACCGTCCGACACTATGGAGAAAATTGGCTAAATTAGGGATACCCAAAGATCTTCTAACAATAATAATCGCCCTACATACATCTACATGGTGCAGTGTTCAAATGGGGGGTGAAAAAGGCCTAACCATACCTACCTCTTTGCAGAATGGGCTAAAACAAGGATGCTTACTAGCTCCTTTATTATTTTCTATTTATATCCGCGATCTCCCAAGGCGTCTCTCTCAAAGAAATACATTTCCTCCAAAATTAGCTCAAGTAGATATACTGTGTTTAATGTATGCAGACAATATCGTAATTCTTGACCAGACCCGATAGGTCTACAAAGATCTCTGAATGAACTAAATCTCTATGCAACCGAAAACTTCTGATGCCAAATCTCAATAAAACTAAAGTACTCCCCTTTAGGGGCAGAAGGAAGCCTTCGCCTTATACTTGGTCCCTAGGAGACAAGCCAATAGAGTCCGTAAGTGAGTACGTGTATCTGGGTCGAACATTCACTTCCAATCTCCTAGATAAAGCCCATCTTTGCCACCTGTACCGGAAAGCAGATTCCCATGTTTGGGCTCTACAGAGATTGTATCTTTCCACAGTAAACAGACACTTTAATTCAGTGCTGGAAGTCTATAATATGAAAATTCCCCGATCTTATCATATGCCATGGAATATTCTCAAATTAAAACGTGGCAATCAAAGGTAAAAGAAGGGACCATTCTTCGAAAACTGATAAAAGTGGCACAGTCAGTCCCAGTTCAAGCCCTCAGTCTTGAGCTATTGGTTACGGGATTTTTTGCCAGAGTAATTTGTAATATTATTAGGTGGACATACAATCTGCTACATGCAGCCCCAGACACCTTAAGACATTTGTTAAAATTGGACTTTCTTGAAGAGGAAGCGTCTGGGTACACCTTTAATAAGAATATGGTAAAAGCCTTCGAGGTCTCTCAATGCACGGTTGCAATTTTACAGGAGTGGACTCCAGCACATCTGAAACTGTTTTTAAAACATTTGGCCCCTAGAATTAGTTTTGAATCTTATGAAGATCACTGTTGTCAATTGAAGCACTATAAACGGTTCGCTGAACAAAAGGAATTTAAAACTTCTGTCCCTTACTTGCTTTTTCAATTAGAGCATGGTGTAAGGCGGTGTATTTTAATTTTACGTTTGGGCATACTCCCTTTAGCCACTTTCTCAGCTAGCTGGGATGGTACTAATAACCCTAAAGGTATAGGTGAACTTTGTAAAGGTGGGCAACAAGATTTGCTCCACGTTCTATTAATCTGTCCTAATGAGAGCATTGTTAAGGCCCGCCGACGTTCTATAATCCCAATTCAACTAAAGTATAATGCTTTCTCTGCTCAAGATTTGAGTACATTGTGTAACTTTCCGGTTAATGAATATGTTTGTCATAACCTGTTTAAGTTTTTAAAAAGCTTCTTGAAGCTGTTTGAAACAAGAAGTACAATCCAAAGATTTTATTCTATTCTATCAAATTCACTCTGTTGTCTGAGTTGGTGGCTGAACATTACCACTGTACCATCTTGTAGTGAGTTAAAAAAAAAAGCAAAAATGTTTAGCTAAGCACTTTTATGAGTATTAAAAATTATTTTCATTTTGTATTTGTCGACCTCAGTAGAGGTCTGGATCAAATAAAGTTTTTACTCCTTGTTGTTGTTTTTACTCCTTGTTACCAAGTAATAAATTGCTGACCATCATTTTTTGAGTGCAGAACCTTTTCGTTGCTAGCCGGAGCCTTGACTATATATCTATCCTCAAACATTTTTCCACTGCTCTCTCCAGCTTTAGCTGTAGCAGCTTGTGGGACAGGTGTGGAAAGAGCCCGTAAAATCATCCATCTATTCAGTAGTTTCCATAGGAAAAGCATTTTAGATTTTGCCAATATCTTTTGCGTCGTTTGCCGAATCCTCGTGAAATTCTCAGCACTAGTATGACGCTCACTCCAGCTGCTGTCTTGAAAGTTTCAGGGTGATCCATCAAGCAGGGACAGACAAAGGGGTGGGGCCAAAACTAGTTTTACCCATGTTAATTCCCAAAGAGATTTTAGACACGACTACAGCCTGAACTGCTTAACGGAATTACACCAAATAATGCAAAAAGATAGGTGTTGGTCCAGAAAGTCACCTTTTTGTAAACTGCTTTAAGTCAATTCAGTAGTTTATTAATTAAGGAATTTCCAAATTTATATATATAGGGATGCGTAGGCTCGGTTAACCCATGCCGATCTTGTGCTGAGATCTGATTGGCTGCCTACGCTCCAAACCAGGAAGTGTTGGCAGCCATTCTGGGACTTGCCTTGACCCGAGTCACAGAAAAAAACCTATTTAAAAAAGGGGATAGTGTATGAATACCTGACCCCAATGGCCTCTCTAGGGGATGAGTGGGGGAGCCACGCCGATCCGTGGCTCCCGTAAACAAGCATTTGCAGTGCAATAGGTCTCACATTTACAATGACAATGCCTTTTATTTATCTTTGTTTTTAAAACATAAAAATAAGGCATTGTCATTGACCATGCCAATAGCTTAAATTTGCGTAAATATGAGATGTATTGCATTGCAAATGCTGGTTTGTAATGTAAAAAGGCCTTAAAGCGCTCTGTTACTCTGCGCCACCAGTGGGACATAGCTAAGAACATCACTCTTGCTTTAAACCCCATGTTGTCACTTTCTGGGGCTCTCTTAAACAGAACTCCGTAAGCTTGCCCCAATACGACGTGGTCATCAGCAGCGGGCAGTGCCCACAAATAAATCACATTCAAAAATAAACAAAAACGGACCCCCAACCCCATTTATTTAAGAGGAGGGTGCCACACCATGTAGTTCCCACTGCTATCGTGAACTGCTTTTCAAGCTTCGGAAACTCTTCCCCAAAAGGCTCTTCGGGGTTCGATTTGTAGCCAATCTAACTTTATTTCACCTAGACTAAAAGCAGAGGCGGGACACCGCATTCACTTTCGAGGCCACCATTTTGTAACTACATTATTATCCAAATGAAGCCCTTGCCACCTTCAGACTAACACTTGACAGCATTGCCTGATGTTGCATGAATTAGGACTTTCACTATTCATAGCGCCCAGTAATTGACCAATATTTTGTTAGCTCTTATCCTTCGCAACATCTTTTCCCAGGCATGACTTGGGGCACAGTTGTCAGTGACTCCTCCACAATGCCCTGGCTCCTAATAGTTGATATCTTTTTAATTCCAGACTGTGCACACTTAAAGCTGTGTGCCTCACAGCGCCTCATGGCGCCCTTCAAAGGCTTTAAAGTGGGATAGAGTGGACAAAGTTAACTTGGTTACCTCAGTCCGGATATCTAACAAACTTCAGATCATCACTTGCTTAGATGATTCTGCCACCCTGATTTAGGTGATGGGGCATTTAAGGCTATCTTGATTGGAATCAGGCAGGATTTAACTCGCCTATCAACCACCAAAGAGAATCTACAAATATTGTGGTTTGATAGTAATTGCTCTGAGGCCTTGGCAAATTTGCGTACAGCCTTGAAAGGTGTCCCAAGACACATTCAGCTTGTATGTACTCTACACTTTAGATATAAAGAAGTAAGACACAAAAGATTGAAACACCTTAGAGAGGAAGCCTGGGAGGATCTAATGCAAGTCTCTGAGCGAAATGATAGCATTGAGATTTGGAAGGTTGTAAATGCTCAATTTCTTAAAGATACAACGGATCCGTCCTTGGATGTACACATTGAGGAATATGGTTGGGTTAATTATTTTCAAAACAACGTAGGGCAAGCCAATCTTGTAGATTTCCCTATGACTGCAAATAATCCTCCTTTGTTTTTAAAGTTCGCAGAAGTTGAGCAAGCTTTGCAGCATTCATGTCCCATTAAGGCCCCGGTTCCAATGGGTTTACCGTTGACATCTTCTTACTTAACCCCTTCCATGCTCATGACGAGCTCCGCTCGTCCTACGGTACACTGCTTGTGTGCTGATGACGAGCTGAGCTAGTCATGATCCATGGTGTTTAAGACTCCTCAGCACAGAGGGAGAATTGCTGTAGCATTGATGTGGTTAACCAATAATTTACTGCGGGCCCACTATTGGCAAATGTTTTTAACTCTGTAGCTAAAGCTGGCCCGCCAACCTCCTAGAACCATTGAATAACTATACCAATCTTTAAAAAGTGCGACACATCCAACCCTAGAAATTATAGGCCTATCTCTTTCATTGACTGCATGGCTAAAATCATGGGACGACTCTTACTAAGCAGGCTAAAAGGCAACTTGTCTTTTCCTTAGGCTTCCCTGGTTGCTCCTGATGTGCCCTGACTCCCCTCCAAAGGATGAGTCCCTCAGACCTTGCTCATCTTCACGGAAGCCAATCTCTGCTTTCTGCTTGGGTTGCTGTTGCCAAGGCTTGTTTTGTCCAATCCGGAATGTGACACCGCAGCACTTGACAATCTTTGTGGGACAGCTCGAATCCAGCTCCTGTTGTTCTCGACACCTCCTGGTCCTCGTGGCTGAATAGTCAAGTTTCACCTTCTTCACCTGAATTAACCAGACATCGGTTGGCATCTTCTCATCACCTTTCTGGTCACTGGCAAGTGACCCAGACTCTGCCCACTCTGCTTTCAGAATCTTCACATCTATGATCCACCCTTGGATCCACCCGGACACTTTCCACTTTGTCGCCAGCAGCACTTTGCAGCAGCTCGTCATTGAAACTTACGACGAAACCCTACACGAAAAGACACCTATGCACCTCGCTTTCCTGGGTGAGGTAACTCGAGCGCTCTGGTGCTCCCATGAGTGTTTACTCTAGAACCTCCTAGTTCTAAAGGGGTTTGCTCCAGGTCCTCTTCTAAGTGTCCTTAATCTGTAATTTTCCAACCACTACTTTCCCCTTAGAAGTTAATGGTGATTCACGGCTGTGGTTAGACACTGCACGCGTCCCCCGTGGGTCCCCAGTGTCACTACCTTGGGTGGCCCTAGGCCTTATATCTATATCAGTCGTGGTTCTTATACCACTTTCTTAATCTATGATTCGGTATGCCCCTAGGGCTCAACGTATATTGTGCTAATTTACTGTGTGCTAAATAAGTTTAATGAATGTACCTTTGCCTCTAGCCTCATAAAGAGACTAGAGGGATGTGTTTAGAATAAATATATATATTTTATATATATATACCTGGTGTGGTTCTCCTTTCATCTGGTCATTCATAAGATTATAGACTGATAAAACAAGCTGCTTTACATTCCTTCAAGACTTAGCCTGAAGGCTGCTCTCCACAGCTACCACTAGGATAACTTTCTATAAAGGTTGTTTTTAAACCTACCATCAAAAAGGGTCGTTTGGACTGGTGCAAGGTGCCTACTAGAATAGTGGACAGCATATGCCAGGCCAACTTCTCACATTGATGTGCAGCGTGTGGGATTCCAGCTTGCCATTGTTTTACCAGATAATCTCAAGTGATTAATCATTTGAAAACCACTACAGGTACCCGAAGTACATATAATACAAGCTTAAATGCATTAAGTTCTACTAAACTTAAAGTTATGTGTTAAGGGCTTAAGCACACCCTTTCTACAACTCAAGAGAGTTTAGTAGGTAAAAAACTAGAGTAGGTAGTGCATACACCACACCTCACTAGTTATGTCTTCAAGGCCAGAAATCAGTGGATCCCTGCCAGATGTCAGTAGGTTACAGACATCCAAGTTGGACACATTCCCTTTTCCAGAGTGAAGGGCTCTGTGTACTATGAGGAAATTGAAGACCGCAAGAATGCTACCACCCAACATCTCAGAGGTGTTATTGCTTGATGACCGAAGGACGGTTACAGAGCCTGAAAGGGTAGGCAGTGGGGTGGAAGCAACAGAAGGGGAAGAGGCCAGTGGTACAAACCCACAGGGCTCAGACTCTGATGTGGACAAGGCGGGTGACTATGACCTACACCTGGAAGGACCAGCTCCAACTGGAGATGAAGAAGGCCAAGGTGGCCCTGTCTTTATCCCTCCAGGAAGAGTGGGATGTGCCTAGAAGGCCATGATCTCATTCAGTGGAATCTAACCATTCTGACACACCTGTAGGGACCTCTGTCTTTTTTCATAGGAGGGACACCTCCCAGGAGAAGAGAGAGAACCAGCTGAGGTTTGAAGAAGCCACACTGGAACTAAGGAAACAAAGAGTAGCCTTAGAAAGGGAGTCCCTAGAGCTTGAAAGAGCAAGAACAAAGATGGGACTGGAGTCTCATGGTGGCAGCAAGGTCCCTAGTGGTAGGGTAGGGGTAGTGGTCTTATGACCATAAAAACGTAAGCAAGATTGTCCCTCCCTACAAGAGTGGGGATGACATCCACAAATGGATAACTGCACTGGAGAGGGCCTGCAAAGTACAGAAGGTCCTACAGGAGCAGTGGACAGCAATTGTGTGGCTCTCCTTAGCAGATAAGGGTAGAAAAGCTCCTAACTGTCGGAGACGTTGATGCTGATAATTACAAAGCCCTGACGAGTGCTCTAATAGATGGGGTTGGCCTAACCACTGAGCAGTATAGAATACAATTGAGAGATGCCCAAATGACACAGAATCAAGACTGGGTGACTTTGTAGTTTGTGCTACTAAGGCTCTGGTGGGCTGGTTACTGGGCAGTAAAGTGTGTGATTATACAGGATTGTATAACTTGATCATGAGGGTGCAGATCCTTAACTGTCAGAATCTGCTGTTGCATCAGCACCTGGTGGATTCTGATCTGACCCTCTCCCCAAGAATTGGGAAAGAAGGCAGACAAATGGGTCAGAACCAGGGTAAAGCAGAAGGTGAAGAATCAAGGTGGTGACTAGAAGAAGCAAGATCCTAATAGGGGTGGGGAGAAGGGTAAAGACTAGAAGTATTCACAAGCTCCCTAAAAAGCTTCTAATGCTAGGGATTCCCAATCTTCCAAGAAGAAAGGCCAAAAGAAATCATGGTGTAAAGTCTGTAAACAGAATAGCCATTGGACTAGTGACTGTAATAAGTCAAAAGAATCAACTCCAGCCACCATTGCCCCTAAGGCAACAGTTCTCCCTAGTTCAGCTCCAGGTGGTGAAAATCAGAATAAGGGTGTAGTAGGGTTAACCCTGGGATCTGAGATGGACTCTGGCCTAGTCAGAGTTTCAACTCGGGCTGTACTGATCTATGATGGAGGCATGGTTATGTCCTCCTGTGTGAGTCCCAGTAACTTGGGCAAATACAGACAGCAGCCTTTGATCAATGAAAAAGAGGCTTTGGCCTACAGGCAAACAGGGGCAAGTATCACTATGGTGATACAAGACCTTGTGGACACTGGACAGATCACACTTGGTGAACTTTACCAAGTGACCAATGCTAGCAAAGTCAGGACCAACCATGCCCTGGCAGTTGTTAATTTCTCCTGGGGAGGGGTAACTGGCCTTAAGAAAGTTGTGGTAAGTGCAGACCTCCCTGTAGAATGCTTGCTTGGCAATGATCTAGAGACTACAGCCTGGTCTGAAGTGGAGTTGAGGACCCATGCAGAAATGTTAGGAATCTCTGCACATGTTTGCTGTGACTAGGTCACAGGCCAAAATGTCTAAAACTGAACAGGCCCTGGATTCTTGAATAATGGACCAGGTGCCTTCCAAGAAAAGGAGCAGTAGGGTTAAGGCAGTGCCTCCCCCCCCCCCCCCGACTCAGACTGATAATCAGTCTCTTGAGGGAGATGATTGTGCTCCTGAAGAAGAAACTGTCCAGAGGAGCTTGAGCCTGATCAGGTTGAGTTCTTGGGGACAGGGGGCCCTTCCAGGGCAGATCTGAGTCAGGAGCAGCTGAGCTACTCTTCTCTTGAACCCCTCAGACAGCAGGCTGCTGCTGAGGCTGATGGGAATGCTAGTGGCACCCATAAGATTTATTGGGATGATAGACTCCTGTATTCAAAGAGTAGAGACCCCAAGCCTGGTGCAGCCAGTAGGTTTGTTATACATTTGAAGTTCAGGGGCTTCCTCCTGACACTAGCCCATGATATTTCTTTAGCAGGACTCCTGGACCAAAACTAAACTTGGGACAGAATTGTCCCTCACTTTCATTGGCCCCACATGTCTGAAGACACAGTTTTGTTGCTCCTGTGTCACATGTCAAGCCAGTGGTAAGGCAGGTGGCATCACAAAGGCCCCCCTGATACCACTAGCTGTGGTAGGGGTTCCCTTTAAGAGAGTGGGGATTGACATTGTTGGACCTTAAACTATGTCATCATACTTTCTCCCGATGACATTTCTAACATGCGCTGCTGTAGTCATGATCTAAGACCCATCAAGACTCTGCAACCAAAGAAAGGTTGGGTTTACGCTGGTACAGTTAAGCCTATTGAAAATCCTATAAATAAGGTGGGATTCCTCATTAATGCCAGATCGAGGGCTAAAAATAACGTTGCATTTAGTGATTTTGTTTCGCTAAAGGAACCCCCCTGGGTTTTTATTACTGAAACCTGGGGATCTGACACCTCAGGCCCCGATCTGGTTGATGCTATCCCAAAGGGCTATGCCCTGGCTAGGTTGGACAGAACTGGCCGCAGGGGCAGTGGGTTAGGAATTCTGTTCAGGGATTCCTTTACCTGCCGCACTGACCCCCTCTCCTTTTCCTCTGACACTTTTGAGGCAATGTACTTTTCGATAAATTTTACCCCCACATCCTCTTTCTCTGGTATTCTGTGTTATAGACCTCCTGGTCCTAGAGCTACGTTTCCCCAAGATCTGTCGAAACTTTTAGAGCCTTTCATCAATAGACCAAATTTCACCCTTCTTGGTGATTTTAATTTTCACCTAGAAGACACATGCTCTAGAGATACCTCATGTGGCCTGATGCAACTGGTAGAAGGTCCCACTCATCTAGTTGGTCACACGCTTGATGGAGTCTTCTCTAATGACACCAGACTGACGATTGGAATGTCTATTCCCTTAGCCTGGTCAGACCATTCGGCAGTGTCCTTTGGTTCTCTCCCAATGTCTGACCCCAACTCGTCCGCATTAGGCCTGTCTAATGCCCTTTCAAGTGCGATGGACTTCTTGCTCCTGCCAAACAGCACTATTCCGCTCGAAAGAGTCCTTCTATGCCTTGGTACTCTGACCGTCTCAGGCTGTTACGGCAGAAATGTAGGCAAAAGGAGAGACACTGGCATGCCCATCCCGATCCCTCCGGAAAAACCCAACACAAACTTTTGTTAAGGGAATATAAGAGGGAAATAGTTGAGGAAAAAAAGACTTATTACACTAACCTGACTGCCTCATTAAAATCTTCCAGAGATCTTTTTAAAATCAGCAGTCGTTAAACCTCTTCTTAAAAAGACTTCTTTGGATCTGGGAGTTTTAAAAAAAAATTCGTCCCATCTCTACCAGGGCCGGCCAAGATCCTCGAGGCTTATCTTAACCGCCATCCCTCCTCCTTTCTGGAGAGCTCAAATCTGTTGGATGTCTCTCAACATGGCTTTCGGAATGCTCACAGCACGGAGTCTGCCCTTACTGTTGTGATTAACAACATCTGCTCCAAGGTCGACAGGGGCCACACTACTCTTCTGGTTCCGCTAGATCTTACGGCATCCTTCGACACCCTGTCCCCTTCAATCCTGATTTCTAGGCTCAAGGGGATTGGGGTTGGAGGTTCCGCTCTTAGTCTATTAGCTTCCTTTCTCCATCAAAAGAACAGAGTCAAGATGGGCAACTTTCTTTCTCCTTCCCAGTCAGTTCAATGTGGGGTCGCGCAGGGTTCTTCGTTAAGTCCCCTACTATTAAACATCTATGTGACCCCAATTGCCAAAGTGGTGAGATCCTTTGGATTTGAGGTGCTGTCGTATGCCAACGACACTCAGATTATGGTCTTTATCACAGTCAGTCAACGATTCAGCCCTCAAGTTCAGATCATGCATGGAGGCAGTATCCCAATGGATGATTCGGAACTTTTTAAAACTGAATGGAGAAAAAACGGAAGTCCTGATTTTTGGTGGAAATCAGAAGATCTGGTCTGACGACTGGTGGCCGGCCTCCCTTGGGGAATGCCCCCGCCCGGTCTCCTCTGCTAGGAACCTTGGATTCCTAATAGATTCTGCACTCTCCTTTGACCTTCAGGTCAATAGGACTGTATCCACCTGCTGTGGCATCATCAGGACGCTAAGAAAGATTGCTTCCTATTTGTCCCCAGCTGCCCAGAAACAAGCCACAGTTGCTTTGGTTTCTTCAAGGCTTGATAACTGCAATGCCCTGTACAGTGGCATAAATAAGAGCTCTGTCCATCGTCTCTAGATGGTACAAAATGCTGCAGTCAGGATGGTTGTGAACCTCCCGAGGCTTGCCTCAGTAACAAACGCTAGGAAGAATCTCCACTGCCTTCCTGTCCACTCTAGGATCTCTTTAAAACTCCTCTGTTTTGCCCAAAGGGCTGTTTATGGCTCTGGCTCAGAAAGCATCAGGTCCCTTCTCTGTGCTATACTCCCAGTAGAACACTCCCCTCTGCCTCTAAGAACATGCTCTGTCCCCAGATTTTCTAGAGCGAAGTGGGGTGGTAGAGCCTTTTCCACCTTGGTTCCCAAGCAATGGAATTCCCTCCCCTCAGAACTGACCAGTCAATCTTCACTGGTGACCTTTCGCAGACATCTCAAAACTTGGCTTTTTACTAAGGCCTATCAGTAATCTCTGGATTGGGTACTATGAGACTTTGTGTTTGTCTGTCGTCTGCGCCTTGATGCCCTTGGGTTAAATTGCGCATTACAAATCCCCATTCATTCATGGATCCTCAGATAGCATCTGGGCACAGGTTTAGCATAGTGGTGGTGGATCATGCTACTAGGTACCCAGAGGCAATTCCCCTTATGACCACTACAGCACCTGTGGTGGCAAGAGCCGTCTTGGGAGTGTTTTCAAGAGTGGGTTTCCCTAAGGAGTTAGTATCTGACAGAACTGCAAACTTTGTCTAGCTACTTGATGTGGAAGGAGTGTGGAGTGAATTACAAATTCACCACACCCTATCACCCACAATGCAATGGTTTAGTTGAACGATTCAACAAAACCTTAAAGGGTATGATCCAGGGTCTCCCAGAAATGCTTCGACGGAGATAGGACATCCTGCTACCCTGCCTTTTATTTGCATAGAGGGAGGTTCCTCAGAAGGGGGTTGGCTACAGCCCTTTTGAACCTCTGTTTTGGGCATCCTGTAAGAGGCCCATTGTGTCTGGTGAAGGAGGGATGGGAGTTACCTCTCAAACCCCCTAAACAGAACCTAGTGGACTATGTACTTGGTCTCCCATCCAGGATGGCTGAGTATATGAAAAAGGCGACTTAAAACCTTGAGGCTAGCCAGGAATTACAGAAAGCCTAGCATGACCAGAAGGCTGTACTGACTATTTTCCAGCCAGGACAGAAAGTGTGGGTATTAGAGCTTGTGGCCCCAGCAGCTCCAAGACAAGTGGAGTGGACCCCACACTATTGTTCAACAGAAGGGAGAGGTTACTTATTTGGTAGACCTAGGAACTCCCAGGAGCCCCCATAGGGTGCTTCATGTCAACAGACTGAAACCATGTGTTGAAAGGGCAGACATGGGCTTGCTCATGGTTACTGATGAGGAACAGGAGGGGGAGAGTGACCCTCTACCTGACCTGCTCTCACAGAACCCTGCTGATGGGTCCGTCGATGGTGTAGCCTTGGCAGGCAGCCTCAGTGACCAGCAGCAAACTGATTGCAGACAAGTGCTCAGTCAGTTCAGACATATGTTCTCTCTGACTCCAAGTCAGACCACCTGGTGCACTCATGAAGTGGACACTGGGGACAGTCTGCGTGTTGAAAATAAGATTTGCAGGCAACCTGGTCATGTCGGGGACTGTATCAGAACGGAAGTCCAGAAAATGTTGGATTTGAGAGTTATTGAACCCTCAGATAGCCCTTGGGCTAGTCCACTGGTCTAGGTACCAAAGCCTCACACCCAGGGTGGTAAGAGAGATGAGGTTTTGTGTTGAGTACAGAGGTCTCAATGCAGTCACTAGGACTGATGCCCATCCACTCCCAAGAGCAGATGAGCTTATAGATACTTTGGCCTCCGCTGTCATGTTCTTCTCTAGGACCATAATTCGATATTCCCGATTTATGCCCTTGTGAGGTTATAATCAATAATGTCCTGACAAAGGCATAAGAATCAGATTCATATTTACTAATAGCCCATGCAATCCAAAGCACAGCACGGCTACTCCCATCGACTCCTGGAAAGCACAACGCATTCTTTAAACAAACCAAGCCTCCAGCAGCCCGGGAAAACCCCCACTGCTTTTGTTTTGATTTGAACAAGAACTCCTGAAGTCCTGCAAGAACTGTTAGTTCTTGGTGACGTCTTATGTCCAACCTTACGTCAAACCCGGCACCTTTCAGGTATAAAATACCAACAGTTGCCTTAAGCAAACACGGTGGTTTGGAGCAGAGCGGCCATCTACTTGCCCGAGAGCCCAGCTGATGCGAGTGCCCGCGGAAGCCACCCCTCCTGTTTGACGCACTGAGAGAGACGCTGTCTTTTTCTCCAGCCGAGAAAATCCAGCTCCGGTGTTTCCAGCCTACCCTTGCGGGTTGCTGGAATATCGAGTCCTGAGGAAAGAGATACCAGACCTCCCACATTCTATTACTAAGGTACGGAGCTGACTAAACCCTTAGGAGAATTCTTGATGCAGATTCTTGGCAAAATTATCTTAATCAACTTAACATTGCTACTTACTTGTCCCTACCCATGTATTAGGCTTAGGTCAGGTACACCGGGGTAGGCGTAGTTAGAAGCTCCAGTTGAGCCTTTTAGTCAATGTATTTATGTATGTATATATTTTATCCATTTTAAAGTATCATATGGCTAAGAAACCGTATCAATGCTTTTACAGTATTATTTCATAATACTACTTTTACTGTAGGCACTCTACTTTAAGTATTGCAATTGTGGCAATTCATTTCTCTTGCATGAGAAATAAGACTGCTCAATAAATAACACATTTTTATTGAAAACGCCCGTCGCTCTATTTCTCTGCACTCTGGTGAAACTAAGTATGCACTGCTGACTGAAATATCTGTCTATTGTTTTCACACGACTCTAGAGATATACTCTTATTCTGAGGGAGCACAGTTGTCATGTTTGTGCGGTTGTCGGAAACTGAATCCCTTCTTTTCTGAGCCTGGGAAGGTTATCCATCCCTCTTCATTCAAGAAAGTTTCCAGTGGCCTCTGAGCTAGCTGGCGCAAACCTAAATTAAGTTTAACATAGTCAGTAGAGACCTAGATGACCTCAGTCCTACGTCTACACTGCTTTTTATGTTATTCCAATGCGCAGAGCCTATTAGGAAAACAGGAACTACACTACATGGCGCCCAACGTTTGGTAAGCCGATAATCTAACGCTAGACAATAGAGTAACTCAGTCGTGCTTTTTCACACGGAACCCTTTTCCCGTAAAAACTCCAATAGACGTCTGGAGTGGGTGAAAGGTTAATATCCGCCAGAACTTAGTAGGATGAGAATCCTATGTATTAGTTTCTGGTTTTGATCAACGTTGAAGGATACAGTGTTCCAAAATATTGTGCACCCAATCTTTGTTTCCTTGAAACTCGATCTGCAACAGAAAACTTTCAGTCAGTTAAAATTACAGAAAGTGACGAAGAGAGGGAGCGAGCAAGAATAGCAGCTCGACTCTTAGAGGAAGACACAAGTCTTCATGAAACCGAACCAAATGCTATACTCATTCCGGTCAATCTAAGAAGAACTATAACTCTAAAACTTATAGAAAATAGCTTGACACCGCGAGGTGGTACAGTCCTATTCGTGATAGAGGCACACGAATATCGGCAGACAGAGGTATTCTATTCATGGATACACATTCCAGCAGCACACGCTACGACAAAAGACTTCCACTATTACAAAATAGAGGAACCTCCGGATCAATACACTCCTTTCGAGGAGATTAAGATTCCACTAAAATACCAAGAGCACCTGCTCTGGTTTAAAGGCGCCCCAAAACATAATAATCACATCACCAGGCTCGGTTAACTAGGTAGACCAGGAGCAACGTGGCCGGTTCTAGCCAGCTACACACCACATCCAGACATTGATAAAATGTCAGTTCCTGAACTTTTAGCTCAGCTAAAACTCTTAATTAAAATATATAGAGAATTAGTTCAATTGGCAAGGGATGATATAAAGAACCTCCAGAAACTGAATGAAACCGATATAGCAGCCCAACCATTGGAACTTGACAGAATTATAGAAAAATCCTATGAAGAGATAGTTTGGGTGGGAAACCGATAAAACCCCAACTAACTGAAAATCCTGAAAAAACATTTATTAAAAATAATTTAAAAACTCCAAAATAGAGTTGGGAAGGTAATAAAAAATCCGAAAAAAGGGAGAGTAAGGGATTATGTCCATAAACAATGGACGAGAAATACTCCTGATCACGAATATTGAAAAACAAATGAAGGAGTATCCCCCGATGAGTCGGTTGAAGTTTTCCAAACGTGGAATGAATATTCCTTGTAAAAAAACGCTCACTCACCACCTAGTGGTGACATGCTTCATCATCAGGGTCCACCCTGGTGGCCTAGTGTCACCTCATGTCGCAATGCGCATTCGTCTATAGCCTCATTATAATCTAACTGTTGCGCATATCACCACGAAAATTCAAATTTGATCTTCATTGCGCATCCTACTACTAGATAAATATCAACATAGTATTATTGCATGCTAAATTGCACACACCTATAGCTCTTGATACAACCGTATCCCAGCCTTCATGATAAGCGTTCACTCCCACCATATGATCACGCTAATCAACGTTAGAAGCCTTTTCCAAACACCACTGTGGTATGCAGTATGTATGCACTGAGAGTCTGCACTAAGAGTCTGCACGACGTTACAGGCTAGTAATGACAATCCGCGCCTGATTCCCTCTTTCATCTTTTTTCTCCACAGGTTTTACTGATGCTCCACATTTTTGTGAGTGTCCTACCAATAGTATATTTTACCACTGGTTTATTAAGGATTTAGGACAGGGTGAGTCTTTTAGGGGACTCATACCTTCCATCTCCTTTGGTCCTGATGAATACCGGGGATTTTTCCCAGATGGTTGAAACATGTTGACCAATGCACTATGAACACATAATTGAGATACGTAGGTCCTAACTCCCCTTCCAGTATCTCACTCTTTATTATTTTAATATTGTCCAGTTGCTTTTTCATTAAAATTTATCCACAAAGCCAAAACCAGGACAATTTTTAACACTGTATTTTCTTTTGCACTTACACCTCACAACCTGCTCCACTGCATTTCAGGTGTCGAAGCACACCCTGGTGACGCTAGGCCACCAGGGTGGACCCCGATGATGAAGCATGTCACCACTAGGTGGTGAGTGAGGGTTTTTTTACAAGGAATATTCATTCCACGTTTGGAAAACCTTCAACCTACTCATCGAAGGTAATAAAAAAAACATTCCCAGGGAAAAACGTTTCCAGTCCAGAGGAAGGTCTCCTCAGTGTAGAGAGATCTCCAGGCCGAGAAGACAAGCCTCCCCAAAGGAACCCTCTGAAAAAAGATACAACCTTATAGATAGGAATAAAATAAGAAAACCAGACCGATATCAAGATGTTGATACACGTCCCTCTAGATCATTCTCACTGAATCCTTCTTGATCTTCCTCACAGAAATTGGAAAGAAGAGGATGGTCAGAACACCGAGAAGAGCACGCCAAGTCCAAAGACAAGGAACCTGCTCATCAAAGTAAAAAATTACAATTTCCCAGAAAGAAGGTAGCAAGTATTAAGATTAAACATGCCGAGGATACGGAGGACACAGCTGAAAAACGGAGAGTGGGCACAGACAATGCTAGACAGCGGAGCAGAAGTGACCATAGCTCACAAGACCCTGATGAATCTTCTGGAGACAGTGGAAACAAATTAATACATTCCAGTGGAAACTGCAGACACACGATTTAGTGTGCCCCATAAGCTATATGAAATAACATTACGTATAGAGGGATATAAAACCAGGAAAATAAAGTCTCTTTTGGGAAAAACTTTCAAAAGGCTATGACATTCTGTTAGCTGAAAAAGACTGGCCACCAGAGTTTGTCAGGGAGTGCCCTCATGGCGAAGAAATGATTATGCCTGCCTTCTCGAATCATATCCCGATTCATAAAAAATATACTTATGCAAGAAAATGGGAAGAGCCCAAGCTCCTGCTTTGTACAAAAATCATGTAGGATGGGATGAGGACTAATCTCACCACAAGATCCAGTTAAAAAATCAGCCCACTGCACAAAGGCAGTACCCAGTTAAACAAGAAGCTAAAAAACAAGTCAGGGAGATCTTAGATCAACTTTAATATCAAGGGGTGATCGGAACATGCACCTCTCAAATGAACAATCCTTTGTTTCCTGTCTCCAAGCCAGACGATTCATATTGTCTAGTTTTGAACTACAGACACCTTAACTCCTGTTGTAAAACATTTGCAGTACAAAACGCATAGTGCAGCACTAATGATTAACATTGTGCGCAAAAAATATAAAACGACAGTAGACATCTCTAATGGATTCTTCTGTCAAAACATTGCACCAGAAAGCAGGTAGTTGACCGCTTTCTCAATATTTGGGTTGCAAAAACAATTTTGCCGACTCCCACAGGGATTCAAGAATAATCTCGGGATTATTCTCAGCAAGGGTAACAGAGTTACTACAAATATATGATGATGAAGCATTATCATATGTCGATGACCTCTTTCTCACAGACGATGACTTGGAGACTCACTTAAAAAGGGTGAACACCATAATACTTGATTCAGAAAAGGGGGTGGTGATGAACAGAGTGTCTGAATTAAGCAGACCACTCTTACCCAGTCAAGAGATCAGGGCTTGATCCATCACCGTTATTTAGCTCACTGCATCACCCCAGCTCAGAACCTGGCTATATGCAAATTAGTCTGACCCAGTGCCTCATGGGAACAGGGCAGACCAAACTACCAAGCCAATTCTTCACCGGAAAGGAGACAAGCTTCCGGGGACCGGTTTCTGGCATTCAGACACTCTGTTCATCACCACCCCCTTTTCTGAATCGTTTTTGTCCACCATAAGCGTGGAAGGGTATACTCAGATGTGAGTCCCTTGCTCATTGCACCATCAGGATTCAAGCAAGCCGGGCCGAAGACGGCTGAAATGCCAGAAACCGGTCCCCGGAAGCTTGTTTCCTTCCCAGTATAAGAATTGGCTTGGTAGTTTGGTCTGCCCTGTTCCCATGATGCACTGGGCCAGGGACAGACTAATTTGCATATAGCCAGGTTCTGAGCTGGGATGGTGCAGTGAGCTAAAAAACGGTGATGGATCAAGCCCTGATCTTTGGACTGGGTAAGAGTGGTCTGCTTAATTCAGACACTCTGTTCATCACCACCCCCTTTTCTGAATCACCATAATACTTGGACTCGCCTCAGAGGGTTACATTCAACTTTAAAAAGTCACGAATTGCCCATCTAACTGTCCTATTTTTAGGTTATGAATTATCAAGTGAAGGCAAAAACCTGGCAGACAATTTCTTAGAGAAATGTGCTATACTCCAAGCTCCAGAGACGCTGAAGAATTTACAATCACTACTAGGTTTCCTGAATTTCGGAAGAACATACATTCTAAATTATGCTGAGGGTTAAACCTCTCTATGAATTAACCCTTTCGATGCTGATGACGGAACGGTTCCGTCATCAGCGTCGGTTGAGCTGTGCTGATGATGGAACCGTTCCGTCATGACTCCGCCCGCGCAAGGCGGAGTCAGCATGGGCGGGGAATTTGCGCCGTACGGATGCGGTCGATAAAACCAGATTTCAAACAAACGAATTGGACTCAAACACACAGAAATTTTGAGATCACTACAAACAGACATGTTAACTAAAACAAAATTACAAACACGTGAGCACACACGCAATCTTGTAATCCGAGTCATCCCAGGAAGATGTGGATTCACATACCTGACCTCTAATGAGTGAGAAACTGTACCTATAGCTTACAAATCACATTTGTACACTGAAGCTGAAATGAAATTCAGCTCCACAGAGAGAATTCTAACTGTGGTCAGAACTGCTGTAGCTAAAGAAAGTGCCCTAGCCCAAGGCAGAAGAATATCTGTTCTTTCAGAAGAAACAGCCCTTGAGGCGTTAACAAGTCCTCGTAACCTGGTTAAAGGAGTATTAGATCCAAAATGGATAGAATGGGGAAATTCTTTTGCTACTGAAGACGTGAAATACTAGTTTGACCCAAAACTGAAAAAACTAGATGTAGTATATGAACGCGAATATCCTCTGCCAGCTGAAATTCTGCCTCTAGAAAAATATACCTGTGTAATCTGTATGGACTGATTCGCATAACACTATGATGTTGAAAATAAATCCTATGATGCAGCGTGCGCGATTGTTAAAGGTCGCTGGCGCTCTGGTAAATTCAAACCAATGATTACCAAAACTGAATCACTCAGGAAGTGTTCAGCTCAGCAAGCTGAAATAAGAACTTTAAAGATGGCGCTTGAAAATGCTGATCGCGAATTCCCCACAATAATAGTGTGCGATTCGTATTTCTGCGTCAAATCCTATAACAGTGACATGCAGACATGGATCAAAAACGGTTACAAAGATGACACAGGTGCCACAATAAAGCATAAAGGGCTTTGGGAACAGGTAGTTCTTTTACAGAAAGAACTATGAAGGACTCAGTTATACACGCATTGAGTCATTGACGTGATGGCGTTCACGTTGCAGGGAATTCAATGGCTAACACAGCCACAGCGGAAGCGGTTCAACCGGCATACGTAGCCACTGAAAAGCGTTCAGAAAAACACATAGATGGGGAAACCATGGTGGCGGTGAAAGCCTAATTAAAATGCGATTATGCAGCATTACCGCTCAACTATCCACTCAGTAATACATACACAATTGATGCAAACTCCGTTCCGTTTGCTCGAATCCCTGGAGTGGGGGATAGGGTAATTCCAAACATGAACCGGAGAATCTTCTTACTACAAGAAGCACATATGGGGTTGGGTCTGAGGCACCAAGAGATCCTGAAATCTCTGATGGAACTACAATCGGAGTACTGGTGGCTGGGAATGAGCGTAGATATCTACTATTTTGCAAAGAATTGCAAGGACTGCAACAGATCGGAGTTGTGAACCGGCCCAGCCTGTAGCCCAGATACCACCATTAGATAGCATCAGGCTATCTATATCGCAGAAATCCAGTCGGAGAAATGCGTCCCCATAATAATTAAGACTGAAGTCACTTAAAAATGTAGACCCCAGCACTTGGCTGACGCCAGAACTGTTATAAAAGATTTGCGAGTCTTTATCGGCACATACGCAATTGGCATGCTACATTCTGATCAGGGTCCTGCGTTTAGCTCTCGAGCTTACAATGAGGCCATGAACAGTATGGGCATCGCATTGCGGTATTCTTCTCCCTTCCATCCTGAGGGAAATGCGGTTGTGGAAAGAAAAAAACGGGACATAAAGCAATCTATAACGGCGAAGGTATTGGGTTCAGGTGATGGGTGGGTCAAACATTTAACAAGTGTCCAACGTAGTCTTAATAATCTGCCAAGAAACTCTCTAAAAGGTCTCACTCCATATGAACTATTGTTCGGAACTAGAATGCTTATTCAGGACCTAGATAGCCACACTTCAGCGGTAGAAGAAAAAAGCTTTGATATCAAAGATCGTTTGGCTGTTTTACAGGATCTAAAGGAAAAAAGAAAAAACCTGAGTAACAAAGTTGAAACAACAGTCGACATCCACTGAAGAAAAACTACCTGTCCCAGCAAGACCTGTCTGGATTCCAAAGATCGGGGATCTGGTCAGGGAACAGATCCTGGTAAAGAAGGACTTTGGGCCTTCATACAGAAAAGCAGTACCCGTCTTCTGTCTTAGTACTACTGATCTTGTTCCGTTGATAGCTATCACCCTTGCTGGTAAAAAGGAGAACCGAGTTGTATCCATCGACCTGGTAAAACCTCAATCATGTGGCCAATAATGAGTAGTAGGCCCTGTGGACTCCCAAGAAATAGCAGAATACCAAAGTTTGCTACAATCCAAGAGGCTCATGCTGAGAGACTAATCAAATTGGAGAAATCGGCATTGAATAAGAAAGGACTGTGCAATAATGCCATGAAACTGGTGCCTCTTGAAACCCAAATAATAACAGTTCGTCAAGAAACACCAATCTACAATGATGTAGCCTCAGACTATTCTAATGTAACATAAAATGCAAAAGCAAATGAAAATCCGGAAGCAATTCAAACAATTAACAGAACTGCATCAGGCTACTTCATCAACTTCGATAATTTCTCTGAAGACCCAAGCGAACATGAAGAAACGCCTCCAACACAGAGTTTTAAAAACAAAGTAATTGAACTTTTCCAACAACTGAAAAGACTTACCTAATTTCACCATGGATTGAATTTTGGATTATGTTAGGTGTACTTTTCCTCCTGCTTTGGCTGATCGTGGTTATATGTTTGGGAAGATTCATTGAAGGAAAATATAGTACGATGGACACAGCAAGTCAGAACATCAACTTGGTCCTCAAGCCACACACATCTTCTCACATCGAGAAAAGAGAACTGTGATCAGTAAACATCACAGCCATTCCAATACCCGGTGGGGTAGCATGGGACAGAACTGATTATGACATTTTGGGCCTGGTCGAGCTTTTAAAGTATACCCACCAGCTCAAGATTTCATTAAGTGATTTTGTAACACCTAGTACCTTCTCTGATGACTGGGACTTTGAAAACATTAATAATATGATGTCAGATTTAGTAATGTCAGCAACATTTACAGAACAAGATTACTTGCAGGGTTCGTCCAATTATGAAGAGCTTTACTGCTACAACCATTATGGTGATCACTATTTGCATACAAGTGCTCAGCCTAGAAATGTTTTATCTTTTAACCAGTGGGAACACTGTCCTACTCCACCAAAAGGCAGTTCAAAAAGGTTTTCTGATAAATTCCAATACTTATCAGGACTTAATAACAGTGACCCAAGAACGTTTTATTTTAAAATGTCAAATAGAACAGGAATGAAAACAATGTTGACAAATACTAAATTGATTCATTCAAAAAAAATTTATGACAAAATGTCTACATTAGGTTTCGAAATTTGGAAAAACACCATTGAAACAAACAATCTGGGGTTCCAAAGATTGGCAAGTACAAGGCCTAGAAGCACTGTTAAGGGCCTTCATGATCCCAGAACAAATAATTTTCTTGAATGACACAATTCAACAAACTACTTGTATAGGCCTTGCTAAGATAAAAGACATGAACACACCGTCTATTCCAAAACCCATGCCTGATAGTGACAGCACTACTGATGTGGAGATGGACGTTTCTAATATTTTATAACAAAACAGAACACACACTGATTGGAAAAAGTGGTTGATCTGGCCAACAGACACGAATAACTGTCAAGATAGATTCCTGAACAAATCACAGGGGTTCAAAATGACCAGACCAGACCCTAGATATTCCCAGAGACAACATCCAGGGATAGTTAAAATATACAGTGTAGGAAAACTATGCCTTGAGTGGCTTCAGATATCCACACTGGCTGAAATTAAGCAACACTTGACTTTACTTAAAGACGGTGCTGACTTGCGTGATTTCTTAATGGGACCACGCAAACAGCGTCAAAAACGTTTCATAGCGGCCGGTATATACGCTGCATACAACGAAGCATGGGAAGTAATTCAAATTGAGACAGCAGAAAAAATACGAGAAATCTATCGTATTAATTTGGAAAAATCACTTTCTGTTGTGGACAATGGGTTAACGACTCTGTCTTCCAGAATATATTCACTGGACAGTATTGTATTGTCTGCCTTTGATATAATAGAGCAGGACTTACTAATGCTACAACATGGTCAGTCTCAATTACGTTCTATTGTAAAGCTTGGATGGATGTTGCAAAATCTGCGTTCAGGCTACGTACCATGGCGTTTAATCAACACAACGTCATTATTCGGTCTCTTTAACCTTACTGATAAACAAATCAGTTTGGCACAAAAAGGAGCAGAATATACAATCCTGAGCATTGAAAAACTTGAGAGATTACCATTGACAATGTCAGAAAGACCTGTCATTGAATGGATAATACATGCAACGATTACAATTACGATAACAACTATCCAGTTTAACTACCGTCAAGAGTATATACCAGCAGGCCAGTATGAAAGGATGGGTAAAGAATACATCAAATCAACCTGGGATTTACCTTATACACACAAATGTTATAGTGAAGGAAACAGAGAGGTATTTCTTAGTGGTAAAAATTGTAAAAAATCACTAAGCGGTACACTTCTGTGTCAAGGAATTAATTTGCATGGAGACTGCGAAGGGTCTTCATATAACCTTTCATGTCACCTAAATGGCAAGCCTGCAAATCAGATAGTGCCATTTTTTAGACCACTTTCTAATGGTAGTTACATTTTAATAAGTGACCACAGCTGTTGTGGCATGCTACCAGGAGAAGCCTATCTGACAACTGTGACTTCCAGGGCCGTTTGCTGTATGCAAGTATTGTATCCACACAACAATCCAGATATGGGGACTGCGTTATGGCCTTGGTTGAATATCTCTTCTATTCGAATTGATACTTTGTAAAAGAATAGACTTCATTCTGCTTAAACAACTGTGCCTCTAACGTCACCAAAAGAAACATATGATCTGCAAGTTGCAAGGACAACAGCAGAGATACATACCCTTTTATCAACAAATTGCCCCGTACATTTCGTAGAAGTATTAAGCCAAATCTTAAACACGTCTGATACCAGTGGCATCGCACATGTATTTAAGACAATTTTTTCGGGACTGTTAACACCATTTGAAACAGTTCTGGGCATCTTCACAAATTTTGTCCATTCTGTCTTTGGCGGCCTACCCTAAATCTTGGGACTCGTGGCAGGAATTTAATTTTTGCTTCTTCTGCACCAATATGGCAAGCCAATCCACAGACAAGACTCTAGCAACGATGGAAGAAACGATCCTATCAATACGATACCGAGACCATATCACTAAGGTCCTCGGATTGGCCCGGCTAAGAGATCTAAGTACAACCTGGTTTCTTTCATTCAGACCGATCTGGCAAGATTGCATCATACCTGTGCTTCGATGTCTGCTATGCGGAGAAGAATGCGTGTTGGACATCTGTCTTACACTAAAATCAGCAGTACCAATGGATATCGATACTTTGCTAGGTCCGGTAACGACTCATGCATAGTGTTGTCCCCAGCGGCTACCGATTCTGATGACGGCATTTGTTGAGACTTCACCACTGCGAGTATGTGGCTGTGAGGTAAGAGGAAAGCAGCACTGAACAGGTACAGCCTTCTGTGAGCATTGCTGATCCAACCATCGATGATAGCACTCACGCAGAGAACTGCACAGTTGCAGCATTTTCATACTTGGTCGAACTTTCACCTGATGTGGTAGACCAATTTTTTGCGGGTATGTCTGAGATAATGTTCTCTCCAGTCAACGAGAATAACTCTTAATAAAAACAGTGAGCACATAGCGTTCCCTGAACTCTGAATTCGGCCTTCAGTTTTTGATAAACAAAGCTACAGAAAATATTTGGAACTTTTCCCCTGAAAGCGAAATTATTTTTGCCCATATTTTCAAGAAGAACTATTCTTAGAGAACAGAGCTTCTATTTTAGGATACTAGAGACAATATTTTACCTCAGCCTCTAGCACATATACAGAAATTTGTATAAATATGTGATGAAATGGTCTCAACCTTTTCTGTATTTAGAGCCATTTCATGTGTAATTTTTGCAATTCTTTCAGCTGATATATATATGCATTTCTCTGAATGATAACACTGCTTGAAAAGCGTACAGAACAAATACTCATTTCCGTGTATTTACCGTATACCATTTCAAATGCGAAATATGTATTTTGGGGTGGGTCGGAAAAAAACACATGCACCTTTGAATGTTTAATATTGCTTAGTTTTAGTAATGATGGACATCAATTCGTGGAGTGGGTGTTGTGTTATCTAGGACCCGAATTCGATATTCCCCATTTATGCCCTTGTGAGGTTATAATCAATAATGTTCTGACAAAGGCATGAGAATCCGATTCCTATTCAGTAATAGCCCATGCAATCCAAAGCACAGCACGGCTACTCCCATAGACTCCTAGAAAGCACAACTCATTCTTTAAACAAACCAAGCCTCCAGCAGCCCGGGAAAACCCCCCTGCTTTTGTTTCTATTTGAACAAGGACTCCTGAAGTCCTGCAAGAACTGTTTGTTCTTGGTGACGTCTTATGTCCAACCTTACGTCAAACCCGGCACCTTTCAGGTATAAAATGCCAACAGTTGCCTTAAGCAAACACACAGTGGTTTGGAGCAGAGCGGCCATCTACTTGCCCAAGAGTTCAGCTGATGCGAGTGCCCGCGGAAGCCGCCCCTCCTGTTTGACGCACAGAGAGACGCTGTCTTTTTCTCCAGCTGAGAAAATCCAGCTCCGGTGTTTCCAGCCTACCCTTGCGGGTTGCTGGAATATAGAGTCCTGAGGAAAGAGATACCAGACCTCCCACATTCTATTACTAAGGTACGGAGCTGACTAAACCCTTAAGAGAATTCTTGATGCAGATTCATGGAAAAAATTATCTTAACCAACTTAACATTGCTACTTACTTGTCCCTTCCCAAGTATTAGGCTTAGGTCATGTACACCGGGGTAGGCGTAGTTAGAAGCACCAGTTGAGCCTTTTAGTCAATGTATTTATGTATGTATATATTTTATCCATTTTAAAGTATCATATGGCTAAGAAACCGTATCCATGCTTTTACAGTATTATTTCATAATACTACTTTTACTGTATGCACTCTACTTTACTTTAAGTATTGCAATTGTGGCAATTCATTTCTCTTGTATGAGAAAGAAGACTGCTCAATAAATAACACCTTTTTGTTGAAAACGCCTGTCTCTCTATTTCTCTGCACTCTGGTGAAACTAAGTATGCACTGCTGACTGAGTGAAATATCTGTCTATTGTTTTCACACGACTATAGAGATATACTATTATTCTGAGGGAGCAAAGTTGTCATGTTTATGCGGTTGTCAGAAACTGAATCCCTTCTTGTCTGAGCCAGGGAAGGTTATCCATCCCTCTTCATTCAAGAAAGTTTCCAGTGACCTCTGAGCTAGCTGGCGCAAACCTAAATTAAGTTTAACATAGTCAGTAGAGACCTAGATGACCTCAGTCCTACGTCTACACTGCTGTTTGTTATTCCAAGGTGCAGATCCTATTGGGAAAATAGGAACTACACTAAACCGCCAAGTTTTTGAGCACATTTGATCTTACAGCTGGCTACTGGCAGATCAGATTAGCTGATGATGCAGAGCCAAAGACAGCATTTTCAACCCCTAGTGGGCATTATCAATTTGTAGTAATGCCCTTTGGTCTGAAGAATGTTCACCAACCTTTGAAAAGTTGCAGGTGCAAAGTCCTAACAAGCCTGGAAAACTACTGTGCAGCGTATCTAGATGATTTTGCCGTCTTAGCTCCACCTGGGAGGATCACCTGGTCCACTTGAGAAATTTTTTGGAGGCCCTGCAGAAGGCAGGCTTAACTATCAAGGCTACTACGTGCCAGATAGGTCAAGGTCAGGTTGTGTACCTGGGCCACCTTGTAGGTGGAGGCCAGGTTCAACCATTGCAGAGCAAAATCCAGACCATCATGGACTGGGTTGCTCCAACTACCCAGACTCTGGTCCGAGCTTTCTTGGGCCTGACTGGGTACTACGGAAGATTTTTCAAGGGGTATGGTTCCATTGTGACACCTCTGAATGACTTAAGTTCTAAAAGAATGCCAAAGAAAGGTCAGTGGACAGTTAGCTGTCAAAAGGCATTTGATGACCTGAAGCAGGCCATGTGCACTGCACCAATTCTGCAAAGTCTTAACTACTCCAAGGAATTCATTCTCCAAACAGATGCTTGGGGGTAGGGGCTGTGCTATCACAATTGTTTGATGGTCAGGACCAGCCAGTAGATTTTATTAGCAGAAAGCTGACCCTAGAAAGAAACGTTGGTCCGCTATTGAGAGGGAGGCCTTTGCTGTGGTTTGGGCTCTGAAGAAGCTGAGGCCATACTTGTTTGGCACTCACTTCACTGTTCAGACTGACGATTAGCTGCCCCTCTTATGGCTAAAACAGATGAAGGGTGAAAACCTTAAACTTTTGAGGTGGTCCATTTCCCTACAGGGGATGGACTATACAGTGGAACACAGACCTGGGAGTAACCATGCCAATGCAGATGGACTCTCCAGGTATTTCCACTTAGAACATGAAGACTCAACTGGTCAATGTTAGTTTAATGTCACTGCGTTTGGGGGGGAGATTTGTAGGAGAGTAGGATCTGCTTACTATGGTTACCCCCACTTTTTGCTGGTGTTTCACTGTTTTTCGACTAGTCTGGTTGGGGCCCTGCTAACCAGGACTCCAGCCTAGCTGCTGCTTCTCTAAAATGATTGCATGTACATTAGGTACACTCCAGATTGGTTACTGTGTTACCCTTGTGAGTCCCTAGTATATGGTACCTTAGGTACTAAGGGCATATGTACCCCAGAGGCCTACCAGGGGCTGAAGCATGTATTATGCCACCCCTGGGAAGCCTTCCAAAATGGCACCACAGGTCTGATACTGCAGCCTGGGTAAGGTGGAGCAGGCACCTCTTACTAAGATATAGGTTACCTAGATCTACCTTTAATCACTGACACATATATACCTATAAGTCACTCCTATGGCCGGCCTTATCAATCCTGAAGGCAGAGTGCTTGGTTTTGTGTGAGAGGGTGCCCGTGCATGAGCAGGACCCCTCTGCAGCTTTCAGAATCTATTCTCTGAAGCTGTTCTGTGATGCAGCCAGACCATATACTCTTAAGTGCATTATAACCTCGCGGTAAATGCTAACTTTGGAATGGCTGCACGGAAACAGATCATGTTTGGTGTCAAACACTTTGGAATAATACTCCCTCCCCCCCCCCCACCCCGCCAGGTGGTGGTAGAATTCCACCCTTCTAGAGGGAGAGACATGTACACACTGACCTAACCGGTAATAGTTTAAAAGAGCCCCAGCATCACAAAATGGATGCTGCAGCCACAGACACAAGTCTCACCTCTTGCTGCTGGATGAAACTCAGGCAGGGAGGCCTGGACAATAGGTTTCCTGTCACAGGGAAGTGTAACCACCTCCCAGACAGGCTTTAGTGTATTGGGGCTGGGTAGGTACATTCATAGAAAGCTTTTCAGACAGTACTGGGGGCACACTTGGTGTCTCGGTGCATATCCAAGTTCAAACCTGTTACGGGGACACTCAGCCCCTGCCCTGGCGTGAAACTGGACAAAGGGAAAGGGGTGTAGCCAACCCCTCCCTAGACCCTCCCATAGGTGGGTCCCCAGAGTATGTCCAACCCCCTAACTTAGTATAAGTATGGGACCCCAGTCCTTAGAACTTCAGATTACACCTGGAAGAAACTCTGCAACATATATCCTGGAACGTCAACATTGTACATCGACTAGAAGACTTAAGAATCTCCCTTGGGGTCAAGGAGTGACTCCCCTGTTCAAACAGGCACCAAAGAAGCATCTTGCCGGTCTGCATTTCCAAGGCTCCTGCTGGACCCTAAAGTATTTGTGACTCAGGACATGGACTTCCAGACTTTTCAGAGGCCGACACAAGATCGCAGCAAAGCTGAGACCCGCAGCCCTCATGAGTGATGTGGGACCGGAACTCCTGGACACGTGCACATTTGCTAGTGCATCCACTTCCTGAGGTTTCCCAAAGTTTTGCATTGGGCTACTTGTAGTCCAAGCCCTGAGCACCGTCTGCACTGAAGATTGTGGGCCTACACTCCACAAGTGTTCCGTGAGCCTGCTTCTAGCATTTATGCTTGAGGCCCCTTCGCGATCCCTGGTCCGTCGACTGGTGGGTCCCCACAAAAGTAACTAGTCTTTTCCTTGGGCTTCCCAGGTTGCTCCAGACGTGCCTTGACTCCCCTCCAAAGGGTGAGTCCCTCAGACCATGCTGATCTGCACCGAAGCCAATCTCTGCTTTCTGCATGGGTTGCTGTTGCCAAGGCTTGTTTGGTCCAATCCAGAATCCTATACCGCAGCACTCGACATCCTTTGTGGAACAGATCAAATCCAGCTCCTGGTTGTCCTCGACGCTTACTGGTCCTCGTGGCTGAAGTCAAGCTTCTTCACCTGAAATCACTCGACATCGGTTGGCATCTTCCCATCTCCTTCCTGGTCACTGGCAAGTGACCCAGACTCTGTCCCCTCTGCTTTCAGGTTCTTCACATCTCCAATCCATCCTTGGATCCATCCGGACACTTTCCACTTGGTTGCCAGCAGCACTTTGCAGCAGCTTGCCACTGAAATTGACGACGAAACCCGAAACGAAAAGACACCTATGCACCTGGCATTCCTGGGTGAGGTAACTAGAGTTCTCTGGTGCTCCCGTGGGTGTTGACTCTAGAAACTCCTAGTTCTAAAGGGGTTTGTTCCAAGTCCTCTTCTAAGTGTCCCTAATCTGGAATTGTCCAACCACGACTTTCCCAATAGAAGTTAACGGTGAATCCCGGCTGTGGTCAGACACTGCACTTGTCCCCGTGGGTCCCCTGTGTCACTACCTTGGGTGGTTCCTGGTGGCAATGCAAAAAACAGAAGAGGTACCCTGAATCCTAGCAACAATGAAAAGGGAACAACCCGCCAGGGCGAGAAACTAGTCAAACAACATGAAGTGGGAGTTCCCAATGATAGACAAGAGGAGATTACTCCAACAATCCAAGAAACGCCCATAGAACAACTAAATAATATCAAATATTTATTTTTATTCACATAGACATTGTTTTTATCAAAACTAGTTGGTGCATAATATATTTCTTTCTCATATTTTTATATACATTTTTTCAGGACACATACATTAAAAATATAATGAATATAACATCAGCCAGAGGACACAAGCATCAATAAAAGATTGGCACACAATTCACTCACTCAAACAATCAAACCAGAATCATTCAAATACCACAACACACAATCACATTCAAACATAAACATCCACAGAAAGCGCCGACGCGCGTTTCGGAAAAGTGCCAGTACAGGCTTCCTTCATCAGGGCGCTGAACACAGGTGATGAAGTAAGGCACAAGCTCTCAAAATAGGAAAACCCCAAGAATGGGTGGGTGTCCTAATAACAGTCGTGGCTGACAGAACATATCTGTGGGCGAGAAAGAATGAGATAAGAATATGTATAATACAATAAAAAAGGGAGAACATGGCATAATAACAAGTAAGGCAGAATTCATACGCACATGGGGGACGTAGACAATGTTATTTTGTGTACTGGCACCAACATGCACTAATCAAATAGATACTACGATAACACCTTAAAGACCATGTGGAAACCTGATAACACAAGAATGTGCGAAGGGCCATCACCAAAGGAGAGATAAATAAATAGGTTCCCATCATGTTCGCAATAAGTAATGGAAGAGTGTTTTTAGGCAGAAAAGGGAAACACCAATTAACCAAGTGAATTGCATATTCCTAGTAAGGGCATACCATATAGCCGACATAGAAAAGGCCCTAGGCGATATCCTAAAGGGGGTAGGTGGAGGTAGGCGAAGCTTTCCAGGTATCCAAAGCAAGAAGGCAGGACCCAAATAGAGATCGGATACGATGTGACACGCTGAAAGAATATATATAGACACGCAAGATCAGCGCAAAAAACAGGGCACTCTAGTCTAACGTAGCAACATGTACAGCACTCGCTGTAAACCTAGTAAGAGAGACTAATTATCTCTACAGGTCTCTAGAGAGAACAGGGGGCCCTCTAAGCTCCCCTACATCCCCTCGTGTCACAAGAATTAAAAAGTACAAAATCCTTACCTCCGCTAGTATTATGATGACACAGTTCAAATGGGGTCCGAAATGCATATAAGTAATGTATTTAAAAAAGCAGCTTCAAGCAGGAAAGATAGATGGGACTCAGGTAGCAGGAAACCTGGGAACAAACAATATCTAGTATAGTCAAAAGTGTTATAAAAGGACGGAATTTAACCAAGGCTATCAACAGTACATAACCCTCAAGGGTGCACTATTCTAGGTATAAGGTGAGAGCAGGGGTGAAGGAAAGACTAAACTAGATTAACTCGAGGGGGTCCGTAACCGACAGATAAATATACAAAGTAAAAGAAACTACCTGAGAATCAGTAAGGCGGCTACACCATTCATTTGAAAGTTGACAGAGGTCTACTTTGAAAGCTCATGACGCTGTAAGCGGTCTAAAGAAGGGAAATAAACAGGCTGCTAAGTCTAAGTAAATTGCCGATAGACCAGAGAAGCAAATTGCTGGGCGATCTAAGAACAGATAAACATGCTACTAGGGCAGAGGAAGTGTCACGGACGTCTATTGCCGAAATCCGAACTCCAGGTCCCAGTCCTTACCTTTAAAAATGGACAAACGCTCCTCTAAGATGAACAGAGCGATGGCAGATCCCCCCCCCCTTCCCGGGCAACGGCCGGATGCAGTAAAGGCGAGGCCGGGAGAGGTCTTTAAATATCATGTGCCATAATAACAATCCGGAGCACCTGGACGTACGGGATGGTTCAGACCACTAGAGCTTAACTGAAGCGTCCGATGAAGGAAAAATGGCGGCCCAGCTATAGAAGGCTAGAAACATTGTCCGAAGAAGTAGGGCACTCTTACCAGCTCGATATGTGAATAAAAATAAATATTTTATATTATTTAGTTGTTCTATGGGCGTTTCTTGGATTGTTGGAGTAATCTCCTCTTGTCTATCATTGGGAACTCCCCCTTCATGCTGTTTGACTGGTTCCTGGTGGCCCCAGCAGTTCTAAAGGCTCTAAGCCTTGTATCGGTCAGTCATGGTTCTTATACCACTTTCTTAATATATGGTTTGGTACGCCCCTAGTGCTCCATGTATATTGTGCTTATTTACTGTGTGCTAAATAAGTTTACTGAATGTACTTTTGCCTCTAGCCTCATAAAGAGACTGATGTGTTTAGAATGAATACATATAATATATATATATATATATATATATATATATATATATATATATATATATATATATATATATATATGTATATACATATATATATATGTATATACATATATATATATATATATATATATATATATATATATATATATATATATATATATATATATATATATATATATATATATATATATATATAATGTACCTGGTGTGGTTCTACTTTAATGTGGTCATTCATGAGATTATAGACTGGTAAAACAAGCTGCTTTACATTCCTTCAAGACTTGACCTGAAGGATGCTCTCCACAGCTATCACTAGGATAGCTTTCTATATAGATTGTCTTTAAACCTACCATCAATAAGGGTCGTTTGGACTGGTGCAAGGTGCCCACTAGAATAGTGGACAGCATATGCCAGGCCAATTTCTCACAGTAGATGCATCAATGTTATCTTTTATAAGGCAGCTGTACTCTGGAGCGATGGCTTGCGTGAGGTACGGGAAACAAGGGGAGTATACAAAATCCTTTAACATCGAAAAGGTGTGAGGCAAGGCTGCATCCTTGCCTCATTTTTATTTGTCCTTTACACTATTAATTTATATTGGGTCTTGGTAGAGAAGGCAAAAAATATCTCATAGATACAGGCTGTCCCCCTTCCAATACTCCTCTATGCAGATGACTCTGTACTTTTAGCCAGAACTCCTTTTGAACTGCCATGTCTCATAGAGGAGTATATATGTTTTTTGGCAAGTTTGGATCTACACATTAACGAGTCCAAAGCATTTGTTTTAACTACCGGGGCTCGTCCTGAAAACGAGATTCTTCATAGGCAATAGAAGAATAGAAGTGGTGGATAAATGTACTTATTTGGGAGAGCTTTTTGGCTAAAAATTAAGCTGGAAGGATATGGTGATGAGTAGAACCAATTTTATGATAAAGTATCGTCACAACTTTTAGATTCTCAAATAAATTAGACTAAAAACCTAACCCTGAAATAATGGACTTATTTGGCCAAGACCAAAGTTATTTCTACATATGTGGCAGCAATCTGGGGTATGGTGGACGTTGGAGAGCTGCAGCTTGTAAAAAGGCACTTTTTGTAAAATATTACTATCTGCCCCTCGTGCTTGCTCGGATTTCAGCTGCCATACCGAAGTAGGCCTGCACTTCATTAGTGATGTGATAAAAATGGCCCCAATACTTTAGTGGCACTCAATATGGAAAAGGGCCACTGTTAAATTGAACCAATCAGTGGTAAGGGACATACTAAACCTGGATCACGCACTGAATTCAATGGCTGCGTTAGGTGGAGACCACACTGACTTCTTTGGGTTTGCGTGAATTGTATGATATGCACCTTTACAAAGTCAAAGTGGCCATAAACAAAGATAAAAGTACTATAATTCTATACCAGATGTTACCTCCTGTGAAGTGCAGTGCATTTTCATATCTGTGCTTTGTTCAGAATTTACAGCACTGATTAATTTTGATATGATTTATTTTGATATGTTTTCACTTAAACCTTATTCCACTTATGATTGTTTTCCCTGAAAATATTTATTCATTGAATCTTTTGCTGCCTTGTCCCTGTCATGGAAAGTCTACACAATCCAATATGCACCTTCTAGTCTTCTGCACTTTATAGATTGTCCCTCATATGTAAATATGATTTTAGACCGTATTTACCAGCTTTAATTTTCATACAACAATTGGAAGATGTCCATGTATGTTTTTTTGTTGCATCATTTCTCAGGGCAGCTCTAAAATGCAGTCTATCTTTACAATGCTTATGATCCTTGAGGCTAACCCATAATTAATATTCAGTAAGTGGAATTGTGAGAAATGGATACTTGTATTACTTATAGCACTGAATCCGCATGAGAGGACATAGACAAATTATTATTTTAGCCTAAATAGGAGATATGTTTGCACATGGTTTTATTGAATATTTTTTATAGTCGAGTGTAGTTTATTAATCACAATTTTATCCTACATGTATGGATATTAGTAATGTTGATCGAGCATCAAAGTGTTTTTTTATGCATTTTAATGTATGCTAAATAGCTTACTGACTACCACTGCTAACCAGTGTTAAAGAACTTGTGCTCACTCCTTAAAACATAAGAATATTTGCACATTTAAAGTACTTGTAAATCCCTATTAAAGTGGTACTACTTGTACCAAGGGACTGTTAATTAAATGCTGCTAGTGGACATGCGGCTTAAGGCAGCCCTTCAAACATGTTTTAGGCTCGCCATTGCAGCTGCATGTGTAGTTTTAAAAATGCCATTTTAACCTGAGAAAATAAACCATTTGCCAGCCCCAAATCTTCCTAATACATATGTAACTCCGTGGGTATGCTCTAAACAGCCCAGATGGCAGGGTGTAGTTATCTAAGATGTAGGACAGCTACTTTTAAGTCTCACATGTCCTCGTATTGAAAAACTCCTAAATTAGTTTTTCACTATTGCAAATTCTACTTCTCCCAAAGAATAACATTGAACCAGAACCGTCACTAGCATCAAGTAACTATCTCAATATCCTGGACACGGCGTGTTCCACACTGACACCTCCCAAAACCACTCACCGTAATAGAAAATCCCCTTCCGCTCCATGGTTCTCTGTATCCCTCAGTTTGCAAAGACAACACTGCAGAAATCTGGAAAGACGCTGGCGCAGGCACTACAACCCTCTTGATAAACTTTCATATAAAAGCGCCCTGTCCTAGTACAAAGACCTCATTGTCTTAGAAAAGACGACTTACTATACCTCCCAAATCAATCAGGCACATAACTCCGCAAGGAAAATGTTTCAGGTGGTTAACCACCTTTCGAATTCCCCATACCCCCTTCCGACACGTCTCAACCCCTCTGCAACTCCCTTGCAGATTTCTTCCTGGAAAAAGTCACTTCTATTTTTTCTGCTTTCCTGCACGAACGTTCTTCAACTCTCAATACAGTTAACCAGCCTTCAAACATCAGCTCCCCCTCTTTTTCAAAGTTTAACTTTGTCTCTGAGGAACAAATCTCTCGTCTAATTTCTAGTACCAGGTCAGGATCACCCCTGGACCCATGTCCTCCTTCCATCCTCAACCTTATCCCTGATGCCATCTCTCCTGCTTTGGCCAATATTTGTAATACCATGTTCCCTACTGGTTCATGTCCTACAGTTTGGAAAAAGGCCATCATCAAGCCACTTTTGAAAAAATCCACTCTGGACCCCACTTCCCCTTCCAGCTACAGACCCATTGCCTGTCTTCCTTTCCCTGCAAAAATATTTGAAAAACTAATGAACATGCAGCTTTCCAAATTCATTGATGCAAATAACCTGCTAGATGACACTCATTTTCCAAACTAAAATGATTTTTAGACAAGGGCACTGAACCGAGACAGCCCTAATAAAAGTGGCTGAGGAAATTAAAATGACGCTAGATAAAGGCGGTGCAGCAGTTTTAATACTGCTCGACCTATCCGCGGCCTTAGACACGGTCGATCACCCCACTCTGATTGACCGTGTCTCAGTAATCGGCATCCAGCATAAAGCCAAAGACCTTCTTGCTTCTTTTCTGGCCAATCGCTCTCAAACTGTAAAATTAGGCCCTTTCTTCTCCCACACGTTTTCCCTTCCGTTCGGAGTGCCGCAGGGCTCCTCGCTAAGTCCGACCTTGTTTAATATCTATGTTTCGGATTTAGTGAGGGTGATCAAGTCCTACGGCATTAGTCTCACAACCTATGTCGACGACATCCAGCTGGTTCTATCTGTACATCATGATGGACTTTCAGTTGCTGCCAACTTTCAAGAGGGAATGCTTGCCATCAGCTCCTGGATGTCTGCCAACTGTCTAAAATTAAACTCTGAAAAGACAGAGGTAATGACATTTGGGAAACTTGAACCTGTTTGGTCCCCCCACTGGTGGCCCATTGAGATGGGACCTCCACCCGAACCTGTCACTAAGGTTCGTAACCTTGGAGTTGTGTTTGACGATAGACTGCTTTTCCACCATCACGTCAACTCGGTAGTCTCCAATTCCTTCTTTACTTTAAAGAAGATCAAGAAGCTTCTCGCTTACCTTCCACTTCAGCTGGTAAAACCTTGATCAGTACCCTCATTTTCTCCAGAACGGACTACTGTAATGCCCTCCTCCTCAACGCACAGGAAAAAGTTCTCAATAGGCTTCAGCTAGTGCAGAACGCCTCAGCCAGAATCTTATTGGGCATACCCAAGTTCACCTCCATCACTCTGTTCATTCGACAGCTTCACTGGCTTCCTGTCAAAAGCCGTACAAAATTTAAGGCACTGTGCATTGCTTACAAAGCTATTAACAATTCTGGCCCTCAGTTTCTCAAACAAGCTTTCCGTCCTCTTGTAACTCCTAGGACCCTTCGCTCATCTTCACTTACCTGCTTAAAGTCCAACGCACAAGGAAAGCCAACTGGGGTGACAGATGCTTTATGATTTCCACGGCCAGATTATGGAATTCACCTCCACTTACAATTAAAACTTCCCCCACCCTCCTTAGCTTCAGGAAGCAATTAAAAACCTGGCTGTTTCCACATTAAGATCTGTTATTTGTCATCATCTGATCAGTTAAGCGTCAAGACAACCTTGGGTATTTGCGCGCTATAAAAATTGCCTAAACATAAACTTATTACATTTAATAAGATGTAACTCCCAATTGGGAACAGTTGAATAGGTAGAGTTTAGTGTCTAAAAACTGTGGTTTTGTCTTTGCCATCTTTGTGCTTGTACTCCTTCTTGTTGTCTGCTCTAGGCGCTCCTTTTTCGTGCCACTGCCCTCCGTGCCCCCCTGCCCCCGCTTCCCGCCCCTGCTCTCCTGCGGCCCCGCCCCTTTGCCTCGTGTCCCTCGCCCATTGACCCCCCCGCTCCCGCCTGCTCCTCCCTCCCACTTCGCCTCTTATGGAGGTCACCGCACAGAAGCGCAGTGGTCCCGCGCAGTGGGTGCGTCAAAGGCAAGCCCGTCTGCGCCTGGACCGTGCCCAACGCCAGAACCCCTGGACCCCGCACCCCCCGCAACGCCAGACTGCACTACGATTCCAGCACCCTCCGTGCACTCAACAACGGACGAGACCACCCCTGCTGCCAGGCCACCCCGAAGAGCACCCACGGACCATTCACATGCCGGAACTGCAGATTCACCAGAATCCAGCCTAGCAAACCACCAACCAGAGAACCCAACCACCTCCGCTGCATCCTCCTCAACACCCGCTCTGCTCGCAAACACGCCATTGAACTCTGGGACCTCCTAGACTCCACCGCCCCCGATGTCGCCTTCCTGACGGAGACCTAGCTGAACGCCACCTCAGCACCAGACATCGCCATAGTCATCGAACAGGGCTACAAGATCTCCCACAGAGACCGCACCAACAGAGTGGGAGGATGAATTGCCATCATCCACAAGGACACCCTCAGAGTCTCGACCAACACAGGTCACACCCTCACCACCGCCGAGGACATGCACTTCCAGATCCACACCGACCCCAACACCACCCTCCGAGGAACACTCGTCTACAGACCTCCTGGACCACGACCACAGTTCAGCAACATCATTGCCGACCTCGCAAGCACCCACGCCCTCGCCTCCACGGACTACATCCTCCTCGGGGACCTGAACTTCTACCTCGAACAAAGACGCCAACTCCACCGCCCTAATATAGAACCTCGCCAGCCTCGGACTCAAACAGCTTGTGACGACACCCACCCACGCCGTTGGACACAGGCTGGACCCCATCTTCTCCACAAGCCCCTACTTCTCCTTCAAACACACCACCGAACCCCACTGGACCGACCACCGATGCGACCACTTCACCTTCAGGAAACCCACCACACACCAACGCTCCCAACAGCTACCATGCCGCTAGACAACGCACACAACACCAAAGAGCTCTTCAGCATCGTGAAAGAACTCTCCAACCCACGCTCCAACACCGACATCCCACCATCACAAGACCTGTGCGACTCCCTGGCCACCTTCTTCCACTGCAAGATCGCCGACATCCACGACTGCTTAAACACCGCCAACCCCGCACCAGCCACCGAGTCCACCACCCCTGCGACCGCCACGCGCCTGACCACCTGGCCCCACATCAGCGACGAAGACACCGTCAAAACCATGAACTCCATCCACTCCGGATCCCCATCCGACCCCTGCCCTCACCACATCTTCAACCAAGCCAGCACAACCATCGCACCCCGTTCCCGGCAAAAGTGACAGAGAAGATCATCCACAAACAGCTAACTTGCTACCTCGAAGACAACAACATCCTGGACCCCTCCCCATCTGGTTTTCGCAGCAACCACAGCACCGAGACCGCTCGCATCGCTGCCACCGACGACATCAGGATCCTGATGGACAAGGGAGAAGCAGCCGCCCTCATCCTCCTGGGCCTATAAGCAGCCTTTGACACAGTCTGCCACCGAACCATATCAGCACTCCTCCATGAAGCCGGAATTCAAGAGAAGGCCCTGGCCAACATCCTTCTCCTCCGGCAGAACCCAGAGCGACGCCTCCCACCCTTCCGCTCAAAAACCATTGAGATCATCTGCGGCGTCCCACAGGGATCCTCCCTCAGCCCGACGCTGTTCAATATCTACATGGCACCGCTCACGCACGACAACATAACCTCAACATAGTCTTCTACGCCGATGACACCCAGCTGATCGTATGCCTCACCAAAGACCCCCACACCGCCAAAGCCAACCTCCACAGAGGAATGAAGGCCGTAGCCGACTGGAAGAAGGACAGCAGACTGAAGATGAATTCAGACAAGACGGAGGTCCTCATTCTCTGACCCACCCCATCAGCCTGGGACGACTCTTGGTGGCCCACATCACTAGGCTCAGCCCCGTAACCCACAGACCACGCACGCAACCTGGGGGTCATCCTCGACTCCACCCTCTCCATGACCAGGCAAGTCAACGCCGTCTCCGCGGCCTGCTTCAACACCCTCTGAATGCTCCGCAGAATATTCAAATGGATCCCCCCCAACACGAGAAAAACCGTCACCCAGGCCCTCGTCACCAGCAGACTCGACTACGGAAACACCCTCTTCTCAGGAACAACAACCAAGCTCCTTAAAGGCTTACAACGAAACCAGAACGCCTCGGCACGACTGATCCTTGACGTCCCCCGACGCAGCCACATCAGACCCCACCTGAGAGGCCTGCACTGGCTCCCCATCAACAAGAGGATCACCTTCAAACTCCTCATCCACGCACACAAAGCACTACACAACACCGGCCCTACATACCTCAACAACCGACTCCGCTTCCACACCCCCACCTGAAGCCTCCGCTCAGCCGCCCTCGCCTCAGTTCCTCGTATCCGGAAAGCCACCGCCAGCGGAAGATCCTTCTCCTACCTCGCCGCCAAGACCTGAAACACTCTCCCTACCAGCCTAAGACAGACTCGGGACCTGCTGGCCTTCAGAAGACTTCTCAAGACCTGGCTCTTCGATCAGTAGCGGCCCCCCTTCCCCCAGCGCCTTGAGACCCTCATGGTTATGTAGTGCGCTTTAGAAATGCAGTGATTGATTGACTGATTGATTGATTAATAGTCCCTTTGTAATGGTAGTCAGATTTTTAATTGCAGTTCTGAAAATGACAGTTTTAGAAAGTTGGCATCTTCTCCTAAATATTTTGTGCATGCAGCCTGATCCTGGTTCACATGACTAGGTGTAGTTGGATTTTGTTCTTTGTGTATTGCTCTCAGATAGTGAGACAAAGGAAAGATATGTGTTGGCAGGATAGGCCACTCTGAGTTAAAGAGGGGGAGGAGCTAAGACCTACTACACTTTCACATCAAAATGACTCTGCATGAGCTCTCTTAAACTGTTGTCACTAGTCCATTTTGACCCCCAGAGAAGCTGGGGCCACGGCGGATCAAGTGAATACCCGACACATCAGGGGGTGGAAACCTCTAGAACAGGGGTCTCCAAACCGGTCCTGGAGGGCTGGATCCAAGTCAGATTTTTAAAATAACTACATGTATCTCAATGGGGATATCCAAAAAATCTGGCATGGATCCGGCCCTCCAGGACCGGTTTGGAGACCCCTGCTCTAGAAGTTTCCTCCACTTCATAGTGGGCACCAGGTATAAGTGTTGGACCCAACAGTACAGTACACTTCTGCACCTGTAAACTCTCCTAGGAAGGACTGCTGAGCTGATTAAAGGGCTGCCACTCTGCTGGACTGCTGCTCGGAAGGACTGCTGCTCTACTGTGCTATCCTGCTGCCTCATTGCCCGGTGAGAAAGACTGGACCTGTATCTCTGAACCTAGGACTGCCGAGTGGCTGCAAAGGCTAGTTGACTGGCCTCCTGATCTGAAGTTTCAGGGACATAACAGGCTTTCAACAACCTTGAACCCAGCACCTGGACTCTGCCATCTGGGAGTCCTGCCACACCAATCCTTGATACTTGAAAGTGGGTCTGAAGGTGCTCTGCCAATCCATCTGTGGACTCAGCAGAACAGACACATCTCCCAGAGTAGAAACAATGCTATGCCTCTGCTGCATGGCACTTTGCAAGGACTTTGCATCGCCACCACAGCCTCATCGGAAGCACTGCTGCATGATGCACGTCTCCACATCGCAGGCCCCACAGCGTATTCCGAACCAGCTGGTGTGCGACGACTCTTCCACGCATGACTATGCATCACAAGCCTCCTCATTGCCCACTTCCTTGAGAACGATGTAGAGCCTCACATCGCAGTCTATCAGCTCCATGGAACCAACTCTGTGCACGATGCATCTGTTACCCGGACCTCGCATCTTCTTGGCAGCACAACTCATCCTCTCCGTGGGACCGTGCATTGCGCCGCAAACTAACTGGGCCAGCTGGCTTAACTGGGCCCTTTTAGTAGGACTGCACTCTATTGTGGTAAATTTGAACTTGTGACTTTGTCCCAGTCAGGTGTGACCAGATCTCCACAGTTGGAGCTTTGTGCTTTTTGACGCTATTATTGCTAACATCCCTGAACCTGACTATGTATGGTTCTACTGATTGGATTTTTGTTTTGGTCTAGATGTATTTATTGAACTTTACTCTGTGTTAAATTTGGTGTGTTTTTTTAATGTTTGTTATTACTGTTTGAAGTACTGCATAAACACTTTGTACATTGCCTCTAAATTAAGCCTAACTGCTCTGTGCCAAGATACGAGAGAGGTTAATTCTGGGTGTGCTTGTGCTTCACCCTAACAAGGATTGTGGTTCTTGCTTGAGGGTGGGTTTCAACCCTCTCATCCACTGACCTAATTTCTTACAGTCCCCATGTGCAAAGCATCTGAATAGTAGAACATCTATTGTGATGGATCAAAGAATTTATGCATTTTCAACAACAAAAATCTTTACAGGGAAATCATTTTCCATTTAAAACACCCCATCTATCCACTCATTCTATAAAATGGGCATTTTTGATGCAGTTTCCTACGCATTTTGCACCATTAAGCCTGTTCATTTAGGTTAAGGTTGAAAGTGCGGTGATGTTGTGGAAAGGCTTTGCAAATGTATGTGAGCAACTGCAAAGTTGCAACTCTTTGAGTAGGGACATCATTTGCTTGGTGCACATCTCTGAAGTCCTCTAGGATCACCTACTTGATTTGTCCTTTACACCATGAAGCTAGTAAAAAAGATTTGTACACATTTATTTTCACCTATTTTACGACCAGCACATTGTGGCCGCAGAGAGCAAACTTGCATTCGCTGGCCTTTTGCACTCACTATCATCACCAGCTTTTTGCTGAACGAACAGTAAGCACAACGCATGTAAACATGGGGGTAAAATACAAACGGGTACAAAACCCATTTGTGTGAGTTGTCTATTAGCATAAATCCATAAACTGGCAGCATACACTGTGAGCCCCCCAGCATAATGGAATTTGCACCAAGGTGTTTTAGCCCCTAGTATCAATCGGGTCTGAATGAGACTATTATGTAACTTACGAGCTAAGATTGTGAAAACAAAATACCCACATGGGGAGGACATTTACCATTATCGTAAACTGCAAACAAACACTGACCCTGAATTTATTTTTTATTTTGTTTATACTGAATAATGGTCTAACCCATGACTAAGCGCCATGAATCAAATGAAAGGTGGCACATCAGATCATGAAGCAAAAGTTAAGAGAAACCAGGATTTCAAAGTTTTGTGCAAGTACATCAAGGACCCTTCTCTACTGATATGTCAAGGAAGTTCACTCCTGTGTTTGGGACCAATCGGAGAACATCTCCTGTTACCCTTTGATTTGCACTTGGTGTGAGGACCTGTCTTGGGAAAGACATTGGCAGAGGATAAATATCTAGCTGGTACATGTTTTTCAATTCCACTTGACAGAAGTACAGTGGGGCAATTGCCTGAAGGCCTTTATAAACCATGGTCATTAAATTAATATTGACCTTACTCTGGAAAAGAACCCAATGATAAGATTTCTGCAAGGACAGTCATTTTGGAGTGTCTAAACGTAGGATGCACTGCTGCATTTTCAAAGTGTTGTAGTAGTGAATATAACTCTTTGAGGGAACTTCATGCTGGCTGTTTCACTTTTCCAACGCAAATTTGTCTTTTCCGAGCACAAAGTTGGTTGAGACTTGGGCACCGTATATTTATCTATTTCTCTTATTTCTGTTGCAAAATCCCACTTTTTCTTTTTATGCTTAGCATTTCTCAAGTTGCAAAATATTTTGGAAGTGTTTGCCACATGATTTTGTTGGATGGATTCATGAGCCACATCATAGTGAGTTTGGCCATAAACCAAGATGGAGGGCCAAGTGGGGTGGGGGAATGTTTTGTCTTTCTCCCGGGTTGCCATTTATGATTGCAGACCAGAATACTGAGCCCCAAATTTTCTACTGAGGTCATAATTAATCTTCATGTGAGTTCCCGTATGTATATACGGACTCCACATAAATTAACAGCAGTGAGTCATTTGGAAAGCGGTACCTGAGATGAGTGCAGACTACCTGGTATCCGTTCCGAGATCAGGCCTTAAAAAATCTACATTTCCACTCGGTATGGCGAGTCTGATTTTATCAGAGCAAGCTATTTTTAGGGCCGACTGGCTCATTCTGTAGAGAGCTCAAGCTGACACAGAACAGGTGTTCTGTCATTCAGAAAGTAAATTAGCACTAAAGATGCCTTTAAATGTTGTTTTTATCTTGCCACATTTGCTGTGCCTTCACAGAAAGAGGTCAGATGTCAGTTTAAGTGTATTTACAAATTGCTACTTATTCTATCCTAGAGATTCGGATTTGGTTTGCTTTCTCTGACTGCAAGGTCACAGTATTTTGTAAAGGGAAATGTCTCACAATAACTGTGAAAGGAGAGGTTGTTTTTTTCTAACATTTAAATAGCTTGCAAATTAACAGAAATATTTCAATATATATCCGCAATTAGGAACGCACATGTTTTGTAATTCAGAACACTAATGGAAACAGACTTTAATAAAGTCAAAACAAATTGAAGCACTTTACCTGGTGATGTGCAAACGACAAATATTTTGCCATTTGCACATGCCATTATGACAATGCTGTTAGTGAAGGAAGAGGCAAGTTGGGGGTACAAGTCAGAGGCCACCAAAGTCATCTGCGGCGTCCCCCAAGGATCCTCTCTGAGCCCGACTCTCTTCAACGTCTACATGAGCCCCCTCGCGGCCATCGCACGCCAACACAACCTGAACATCATCTCCTACGCCGACGACACCCAGCTGATCCTCTCCCTGACCAACGACCCCGCCGCCGCCAGAGCCAACCTGCACGAAGGGATGAGAGAGGTAGCCGAGTGGATGACGACGAGCCGCCTGAAGCTGAACACAGATAAGACGGAGGTCCTCATCCTGGGCTCCTCGCCCTCCGCCTGGGACGACTCCTGGTGGCCCCCCGCCCTGGGCACCGCACCCAAACCGACGGATCACGCACGCAACCTGGGTTTCATCTTGGACTCCTCCCTCTCCATGACCAGGCAAGTCAACGCCGTCTCCTCGTCATGCTTCAACATCCTGCGCATGCTTCGGAAGATCTTCTGGTGGATCCCCACAGAGACCAGGAAGACCGTCACCCAGGCCCTCGTCACCAGCCGACTGGACTACGGCAACGCACTCTACGCCGGAACCACCGCCAAGATCCAGAAGAGACTCCAGCGCATCCAGAACGCCTCAGCCAGACTCATCCTCGACATCCCACGACACAGCCACATCTCCGGACACCTGAGAGACCTGCACTGGCTCCCGGTCAACAAGAGAATCACCTTCCGCCTCCTTACCCACGCACACAAAGCTCTCCACGACCAAGGCCCGAGCTACCTCAACAACCGAATCAACTTCTACGCTCCCAAACGCCACCTCCGATCCGCCAGCCACGCCCTCGCCGCCGTCCCACGCATCCGCAGAGCCACTACAGGAGGAAGGTCCTTCTCCTACCTGGCCGCCAAGACCTGGAACTCCCTCGGGGCCGACCTGCGCCTGACCCAAGACCACCTCTCCTTCAGGAAGAAGCTCAAGACCTGGCTGTTCGAGCAGTAGCGGCACCCCCCCCCCCCCCCCCAAGCGCCTTGAGACCCTACGGGTAGGTAGTGCGCTCTATAAATGTCCTTGATTGATTGATTGATGTGTACCCTACATGTGGGCTGGATTGTTATTATACAGGGAGAAAGCGTAAGTTTAGTCTATTAAATCAAAAGCGTTTCTTGTACAGCAGACCTGATGAACTCAGATATTTGAAGGTGCTCTCATGTGACTATTAGGAACAAGCATTTGCAATGCAATAGGTCTCGCATTTACGTGAGTTTGAGCTATTGGCATTGAAAATGACAATGGCTTTTATTTATGTTTTATAAACCTAAACCTAAATAAAAGGCATTATTTACAATGCCAATAGCTCAAACTTGCGTAAATGCAAGACCTATTGCATTGCAAATGCTTGCTTTTACTAAGCCTTTATTCCCCTTGTTATTATACTGCAGAAACACATAGCATCTTGGAGGCAATCAAGTAACTTGCCAGGTTTGTGGGGGGCAAAGCCCAAAATCTAAGAAAAAGGGAAATTCGGATTTAAATATTATTAAAAACACACTATTTACACTACTTCTGTTATTACAATACACTGTAAAGCGTCCCAAAAACTTTATGGATGAGTTTGCGCTATAAAAATGAAACGAAAATACATTGGTCCTGTTGAGTGGCAGTTAAAGCTGGCAGTGACGCGCCAGTAGCATTCCCAGTAAGTGAATCCTGTCTGATCGGCTCTTGTTGCCTCAGTAGTGATCTTGCCTCAGTAGTGATCTTTAAAGTGTTAACCCACCTCCTCCCACCCATCCCAGACTGACAGAGACTCCTGAGGCGGAAGCCGGGAGAGCGAAAGACATCTTTTTAAAATTATTGTAATACCATGTACCTTTTAATTACTGCTTGACCCTTGCTTCTCCTGAACAGCGCGCCTCGCGCTGCAACGCTTATTTACATCTTGGTCGCCATTCCTGACGGCGAGACGAGACACGCCCACCTCGGTTGGCCACGCCCCCTCACCAAACCTATAAAAAGTGCGCGCAGCTCTCTAAGCGCGACACTGACAGAGACTCCTGAGGCGGAAGCCGGGAGAGCGAAAGACATCTTTTTAAAATTATTGTAATACCATGTACCTTTTAATTACTGCTTGACCCTTGCTTCTCCTGAACAGCGCGCCTCGCGCTGCAACGCTTATTTACATCTTGGTCGCCATTCCTGACGGCGAGGCGAGCCACGAGACACGCCCACCTCGGTTGGCCACACCCCCTCCAACGCCCCGGCCAATCAACATAAAATTATGTGCCTTGGCAGGAAGCGCAGCGGACGAGCGCAGCGGGCGCGACGATTGCGCGCCGAAGGCGCGCTTAAGGCAAGCTCGTCTGCGCTCGTCCGCGACCGTACGGGGCAAGGGGCATGTCACTCTGCTCGCGTTATCTCCTACTCGCCTGCCCAACTGCGCTGCCTTCGGGGCCCATGGCCGCTATCTGCCTCCACCTGCTCCCACATTTCGTCTCTTGGCTTAGCTCCTCCTGCCCCTTTGATAATACCTTGGCCTCAACCTGTGCCCCCGACTCCCTCCAGCGGTAGCACTTCTCCAGCGGCTCCTAGATCTCTTACGGCTTTCTATCTAAACACTAGGTCTGCAGTTGCCCACGCCCATGAACTGTCGGTCTTGCTGGATCTCCATGCCCCCGACCTTCTTTTTTTAACAGAAACTTGGTTCCGTGACGACTCCCTCCCCACCTTATTGGCTACTCTACCTGCTCCATACTACGCTATCCGTGCCGACCGGCCTAATGGTAAAGCTGGAGGTGGGGTGGCGGTCATCGCTCGAACCGACCTCCCCTTTCAGCCCCTGTCCCTTCCTGATATCGCTACTACTGAGTTTTTAGCCATCCGTACCACCTCCACCACGCCCCCTCTTACCTGTATTCTCATCTATCGTCCCCCCCAATCTCCCTTATTGTTCCTTCCGGATTTCTTGGATGTTCTGGCTACTATCATAGTCAACAACTCTTCCATTTTACTTTTGGGTGATTTTAATTTTTGGCCTTCTGACCAAGCCGAATGCCCATCTTCCAAGGAGTTCTCAGATACCCTTTCCTCTCTTAACTTTACTTCCCACATTCACTCTCCCACCCACGTCAAAGGCCATACTCTCGACCAGATTTGGTCCTCCAATTGCCCCGTTGAATCCCTTTCAATCTCACCCTGCACCTGGTCCGATCATCACCTGATTTCCTTTTCTCTTCCCATTCACCCCCCGATCAAGCCCCCGCTCCCCAAAAACACCTGGGTCCGAGCATGGGGCCGAGTAGACCTTGACAGTCTATCCTCCTCACTCACTTCCTCCGCTCCCCTCCTCCAAGATCTATCTACCTGCTCTCAGGTCATGGCCATTGATCAATGGCTCTCTGCAGGCTGTGATACCATTGCTCCTCTGAAGCGGGTCTCAACCAAACGAGAGAATGACGCCAACCAGTGGTTTAATCAAGATCTCAAAGCCACTAAACTGGCGGTGCGGCGTGCTGAGCGGGCCTGGAGGAAAAACTACTGCCCCTCCTTACGCTTAGAGTTTATAAACATCCTGACCCTATATAAGAAAAACATCCTTGAGGCAAAAACCATCTACTTTTCCTCCAAAATCCTCGCAGCCGAAAGCAAATCGAAGGAAATCTTTTCGATTGTTCACAATCTAGCGTTCTCGGACCGAACCTCCCTCAAACCCACCCCTTCTCTGGAACTTTGTCACTCCCTAAATAATTTCTTCATTCAAAAAATCGAAACTATTAAAACCAATATTCCCTCTCCTTCCCTTACCTTTGTGGACCCTCAGTGTCCTCCTCCCAAGGACCATCTCACCACCCTCCCACCTCTAACTAAGGAATCAATAAATGCCATAATCCCACTTGTTAAATCAGGGTCCCCGCTAGATCCCTGCCCGGCTCATATCCTCCGTCATATCTTCTCTAATTGCCCAGATCCCCCCCTCCACCTTCTCAACAGTTCCTTATCCCAGGGTGTGGTACCCAACTCACTTAAATCTGCTGTAATAGTCCCTATCCTGAAAAAGCCTGGTGCCGATCCCTCTATCCCAGTCAATTTCCGCCCCATCTCTCTCCTACCTTTCCTGGCGAAAGTACTCGAGCGTCACGTCACCTACGCCCTGAGTTCTTTCGTGGAGAAGAACGGGGCCCTTGCCCCCCGCCAGGCCGGGTTTCGCCCCGCACACTCCACGGAGTCTGTAGTGCTTTCGGTCCTTGATAACCTCAGGGAGGGAATGGATACCAACCAACCTCAGGCCCTGGTTCTCCTCGACCTCTCAGCCGCCTTTGACACGGTGGACCACTCCATCTTACTTTCCCGTGTCAGGGCGGCGGGGATCGGGGGTACCGCGTTGGTTTGGTTATCCTCCTTCCTGAGGGACCGCACCCAGGCTGTTCGCCTGGGTGACTTCACTGCAGACTTCCGTGACGTTCAGTGCGGGGTTCCCCAAGGTTCCTCCCTTTCCCCCCTCTTATTCAATCTCTACATCTCCCCTCTTATCTTTTCATTGCAACAAATGGAGGTCACCGTATTTAATTATGCGGATGACCCCCAGCTTGTGTTCAACCTCTCCTCTTCCCCCGATTCTGTCTCCAACTTTCAAACTATCATGATGCATATCCGAGACTGGATGAACCACAACCATCTTAAGCTCAACCCAGACAAGACCGAGCTGGTGTTGACGGGTGGTTCATCCAGCCCCTGGTCCCCCATTTTCTGGCCCCCTTCCCTTGGTGCCCCACCTGTTCCCTCCACCTCGGTTAAAACCCTTGGCATCAAGCTCAACTCACAACTTACCCTTCACTCCCAGGTGAGTTCTGTGGTTTCTTCCTCTTTCCTGGCTCTTCGCACCATTCGCAAGGTGTCCCGTTTTTTTTCTTCGGATGCACTAAAACTTATCACCCTTGCCATGGTCGTATCCCGCCTGGATTATGGCAACGCCCTATATGCAGGTATCCCTGCATATAGCCTTCGGCGTTTGCAGCAGATCCAGAACCAGGCGGCACGCCTGGTGTTCAAACTCCCTAAATCCTCCCATACCACTCCCCTTTTGAAAGCTTTACATTGGCTTCCCGTCTGGGCCCGTGTCCAGTTTAAGCTTGCATCTATCACCTTCCAAGCACGACTGGGCACGGCGCCAGCTTTCATCTCTTCAGAGATCATCCCCTACGCTCCATCTAGGGAACTAAGGTCATCTTCCCAATCCTTCCTCACTGTCCCACGGTTTCGAAGAAAGAAATGGGGAGGCTCGAAGTTTGCGACCCTCGCCCCGACTTTTTGGAACTCTCTGCCTGCAGAACTCAGAGCCTCAACCTCATATCTGTTATTTCGAAAACAACTCAAGGCACACCTTTTTGCCAAATCCTTTAATTAATTCCTTAGTCTCTCTTTTTTTCGCCTACCCCGGGACTTCTTCTCTGACCTCTTTCAGTTATTAGCGCCAAGAAACCGCTGGTGTACGTGCACTGTACAAATAATTTTAAATAGAAATAGAAATAGAAATACAGTTTACTCCACTTGAACGCGCCCCTTACCCAGGGAGTAGTCTTTTGCATTTCAACGACTCTTTGTGGTGTTGTTGTAGGCGCTATATCATTGCAAGTGAAATACCACACAATGCCGCACCCTGTTTCCCGTGTAGCACAGCCAGGCAGACCGAGGGGAGATGTGAAGTTTGATCAGCATCATGCCCCCTCGAGCTGGAGAAGTGTGGCTCAATGATGCAGAGGTCTAGCCCGGGACCAGGGTTCAATTCCCCACCTCAGCGGGTCTTGGGCTCAAAAATTCCACAGACCTGATAATTCTCGCCTCTGTGCCTATTCCAATCATGGAGTACCACTCTGCAACTCTGGGCAATAGCTTGCTTAATCTCCACAACGGCCCCCACAACGCGAAGGATGCCTGGCCTCCACCTTGGGGGTGCCCAGGAGTGGACGCCTCACAGGTAAAGCCAGGATGGGTTCCACAGCGGTATTCGTACAAGCGCCTTGAGACCCTTGCGGGTGAGTAGTGCGCTATACAAGTATCAATTTACAATTTACATTATTGAACAGTGCACGTGACTGTGGTGGCATCCACGACACACCTGCCAGTAACGGAAGGGGATTTTAAACCCCGGTGATGTGCCCCTCTTGGCTCAAAAGAAGCAGGTGTTAAGAGGTGATAAGAGGTCCCTGGAGTGACGGTATGTCTAATGCAGTAAATCAGGCATACTGTAGCTGCTCAGCTGTGAGATCGAACAGACAGTATTTGTGGGGAGACGAGCATAAGAAAAGTAGCGCTGAGAATTCTGTGACTTCGAGCAGACAAAGGTCAGCCCCGTATTCTTGCTGAGAGGCGTTTTTCTCCAGGGATCGCACAGTGCTTCCTGGGTCAGCCTCCACCTAAACGGTTATCACCAAACACAGGAACAGGCTATTTTCAGAGCCCGGCTGAAGCGTAAACCCTCCGGAACCCTTCCCCCATTTAAATAAGGGTTTTACCACTGGAAGATGAATTAACATTGTCTCGCCTTCTTAAACAAGTTGTCACTGTGAGAGTGGAACACGCATAGTGCGCGTTCTGCTCAAACGCCGTGAGCGCGGACAGGAGATGTGCGTGCACATCTCCTGTCCGCGCGTGCCACCTCCTGTATCCCTTCGGGACAGAAAGCGGCAGCAATAGTCTCGCAAGCGCTGCGTTCACAAGCAAGACCTAAAAAGGCAGCTCAAGGAAAAACAATATTCGCCCGGGGGCACAATTTGAGACCGGTTTGTGGGTCAAGAGCAATTAGGGCGAGTAGCTCATTCAAGTCACTAGATCTGCAGGTCTGGTAAAATTGGTATGATTTTTCGAGGACAGCAGATTATCAGCATCTGGTTTATCAGCTCCCCCATCTCAGAAAGCACTTAAAACATACCTGTTGAAATAGATTTTTTTGTTTAGGAGACAGCGCCTAATTGCCATGTGAGTTTTTGCCGCTATAGAAATGCTTGTCGGTTAATTGATTGATGCTGCCACTACCATTTAGGACACTCACACCATTATTGGAAAAGTGCAAGTAGTTTAACTGCACATTGTCTCCTCAAGATTGCAATGGCTAGACGAAGAACTTGCTTTTGAAACTGGATGAAACTGTGATTACAACATTAGAATGTTGATAGCTCATTTGAAGAGAATGCAGTAGCTCCAGTCTTACAATGGCTGGTATAAACCCAGCGCTCCAACATTCCAATGTTTGTGTTTCGGTTTCTCTCTTTTTAACTTAGAACTTTCCACCCAATAAAGGTATAATGTTCTTAAAGTCCTTCTGGTCCTGGCTATACTGGTTATCTAACAATCATATGAGGGAGAAGGAAGCTCTGATCCAATTCAGTTTCCTTGGGTATATATCAAATAATCACAAGGAAAGGATCACTTGTCCTGCATAACCAGGGTATGCAGGAGAAACGTGGGGTGTCTCAAGATAAAAGACCCTCATGCATGTGATGGTATGATCTTAGTAGCGGTATATGTTGATTCTCCGCTCTTCATCACGTCTGTGCATAATCATTGAGTCAGTATGGTCATGCAGCCTCCACCCGGAGGATCTTACCCATGGTTAAAAACAGTAGTGATCTAGTGATGTGGATAGTGCACATGTAAGAACTAAAATACCCGGACATCCAGATATAAACTTTATTAGGTCTGGATTCTGGTAGCCCGTTAGGGAGGAATTAAAGCTGTGCGTTTCTATGAATGTATAAGGGGTTCTCAACGCACTCAAAGATTAGTGAACTAAAATATGGCCGACATGTTTCAGCCCGATCTGCCTAGTTAGGTCTTATGGGCTTTCTTCAGGACCAAAAGGTGCAAAGGTGATGGTGAGTGTTTATAAAGAATACAAGAGGCAATAATAATGAGAAGCAGGTTGCTTTTTTAGAGAAGGTCCACCAAGGGAAACCCAGACAAAAAATACTATGGGAGATGCGTACTCGGAAAAACAGCTACAAATTGTAGCGGTTCCATCGACTATAGTAAATCTATCGACCAAAATTTTAACAGATGAAGAATCCGTGCTGAATTTGGGATTGAAATTTGTTCCCAATAAACGAACGGATTTTACAAAAATAAAAATGGAAATGATTGCCTTTTGTCGCAAAATACGACTTGAGGCCTTTTTCAATAATCAGCCACCCACAATTGATAATGAAACGGGGTTGAGAAATAAATCCACTTTTATCCCTAACCAGAATATCCCAAAACAGATTTATGCTTTTGAGCAAGTAGTCCTCTCCTCAATAAATAAGCTTGAGAAAAATAATAAGTTTGTCAAGCCAAATTTAAGCAAAGGCCAACTGGCAGCATTAAAAGGCCTGAGTGAGGACAGGACATTTATAGTAAAACCTGCCAATAAGGGCGGAGCAACTGGTTATGCATATACTGGTTGTTAGTCCTTCACCCTCGTAATAGAACTCTGGTTCAGGGCCTTTAACAACCGGTATAACCCTCAGCAGCGTGCTAGAAGATGCCACTTACTCAAGCATACATGCATAAACTGTTCTTGTATGCATCTTTACTAAAGTTAACCATGAAATTTTGATGGGTACAAATTTTGAAGGAACTTTGCTCAAACATCACCAGAGATACCACTGAAAGCAATGCAATTCACGCATGTAATTTACCAGAATAAACCCGTCCAATAAAAATGTCACTCCAGGACTTGACGGAGAGAGAATGGAAGGCAGGATTTGTTTGACAGTGTTGAGATCAAGATGTTCCAAGAAGACAAAACTGATTTCTGGTGTCGGAACCAAATATTTAAGATACTCACAGCTGAGACATTACGGGCTACACCTGCTCAATAAAACACAGCCACAAGTAAAGATTGACCCACTTGAAATTTGTTTCAGGGCAAACGGACACTTCCATTTCTGCTTTGCAAATTGTTGGCAGGGGGCCCAGTTGGGGGTCGGGAGGCGTCAACTTTGGGGAAAAGTACTGTTGATAAAGATTGAAAAACTTGTACAGCAATACTATTAGGAGATGTCTGATGAAATAAAATTGGTAGAGCGAATAGTTCGGCTAAGCATATGTAGTGTAAAGATATCCTGTTTAAAATAGTTTATAATTAGCTTCAACTCCCTCCCACATTCCATGGCATGAACAAAGGAAGTTTAAAAACGTGAGAAAAACGCCATGGGGATGATTTTTCCAAAACGGATATACTATGGCATTGCTTGAAAACACAATCGTTCTGTAGGGAAAAATGGGGGAAATTAAATGCATTTTACAGTGTCGACTTAACAGTCTGAGAGGTGATATTATTAGGCAGAACATTGCAGGGATTCAACTGGTTGAAATCCAAAGTAAGGCATATAATACACTTGTTAACAACAAATCAGACTATTGGGAAGAGGTGGGCTAGGTGGGTTCTAGCTGTGGTGCTTCTAGGGTGGGGAAGGAGGAGTATGTGTATTAAGGTATTGATGTTGTGTATGTAGACAATTTTCAATAACAGTCCTATTGAAACTAAAAAAGGACCGTTTTGACCGCGGATTTGTGTTTGTTGCTGTAGAACAGCAGATAAAGGTATTTCAAATGGATAATTCCAGGTGATTTGAAAGGTCGTCCCTTTCACTATTAGATAACCGAATTATCTTGTTTTTCAGTGCAAGTGCTTTTTAAGGGATGGTTATAGATAAAATAGTTATTTTGTCATTGAGCAACCAACATCAGACATGCTTTCGACACAAGACTGAAAATATATTTATTGCACTCTGAAGCCCTACTCCCCCATCATCTATAGTTCTCTAGCAGTAATAAATGTATGTTTCATTCTTTTCCCTTTCTCTTGATTCAGGTCAATTCTCCTGGTTTGGATATGAAAGCCCGCGCAGTTTCTGGGACTACATACGAGTGGCCTGCTGCAAAATGCCGCACAGTTGCATCTGCAGCATTGAGAACATGGAAAATGTTAGCTCATCCAGAGCCAAGGTAACAAACCCAATGAGATTTCTATTTTTGCTGGCTTTTTTTTAGCATTTGTGAACTTTTCTGTAGTGATCATGTGTCTGTAGGCTTTTAGGGTAGAGCAACTTAAATATATCAACTTTCACGCAAAAAGTCATCTTGGTGACCCATTAATAAGTAGTTGTCGGAGGGAACATACATCCTCTGTAGTACAATTTACATGAGAGGGGAGTAAGACTTTATTTCATGAAGCTCGTCATGGCTACATATGTGTATTCGCCAGGTTTGCAAGAAGGTGTGGGGGTCCCTTATGTTCAAACTATATGAATGGGTGTACTTAGGTTTACACTTAAACGTAGCCTCTTAATTTTCCTGTGTGAGGTAGAGCCAAGCCGTCTGATTTTATTTTTTAGTCAATGGATCACTTGGCTTGCGACTAGTAGCCGGAGAACAGAATGAGAGTCAGGAGGTCTGCAGTGAGCCCCTGTGGTTGCTATGATTAATTAGATTGGGGTTTTGTCTTCAGATATACGATACCCAGTATTACTGGCTTTAACAATAGCAGCCACAGGGGCTATGTAGAAGTTGAGAGATTCAACAAATGAGCCCAACTTTGTATGGCTTTAAAGTTTGTGGTAGACTTCTATAGGAAAAGGTCACATTAAGTTTGCTGGGTTAATTTGATTAAGAATGAAGTGAATCCAGGGTAGGGCAGTCCATTCGGTCTGGCAATCAGGCAGCACTGCTAACAAAGCGCTACAAAGCAATTATGCAGTGCAATCCATAATTTCAATGATTAAGGCCTGGAAATTGGACTTTTTTGATTTGCATCTTTGAAAGGGATCCCAGCATTCTTTCAGACATTAACCAAGATTTGATACAATCTCGACCAAAGCTTCCAAGAAGCAGGACACCTCTTCAATCCAGTCATTGGCCTTGCTGCTGCAGTTTTTGTCTCTGGCAGCCTGTTGGAGCTGCATGGTCAAAAGCTGTTGAAACTTTGCTCTGAAGGTCGGATTGAAATTTAGTAACCAGAGTCAGATGCAGGTCATCAGGCTGCACGGTTTTGAAAAATAGGTAGAGGTGAAATGTACACGCTCCTCTGAATGGCATTATTAGGCGGTGTAAAGTTTGAGTCTGGCTTCGGACAGGCCATGAAAATAAAACCGATTAAAACGCATAATCTGATGTTAGCTACAATTTGTAGTAGTCATCATGTTAGAAATGGGGGTCTCTAGTTGACGGAGGTAGGTACCTTTGTCCAAATAGAGACCCTTGCTTCTAGTCAGGGTAAGGGGGAATACACACTTTAGATAACCCCTCCTCACCCTCTTCGTAGCTTGGCACGAACAGACAGGCTTATCCCAAAGGCAATGAGTAAAGTATTTGTACCAACATCACAGTAATACAGTGAAAACACCACAAATGGACACCATGCCAGTTTAGAAAAATAAATTATCTTTATCTAAACTAGACCAAAGCAACACAAATCCAGCATACAGATACTCAGGGAAAATGTCTTTTAAAAAGGATATTGCACAAATAAGCTTGTAGAAATCAAATAGCAAAACTGGGGCTATTGCAACGTCAGGACAGCACAAAATCCAAAGCATGGCACCGCCCACGAGGATTGCGGCATTGGGGGCAAAGTCACAGACCCCCAGACAACAGTACCTTGAAAACAATGTTGGTGACGATGCACAGTGTCGAAGATGGCCGATGTCTGCTCCGGCGATGTGACGTCGGCAAGTTTATCGAGTCACTCTCGGCGGTAATCGGCACAGTGATACCAAGAAGCAGCCGCTGGTGTGGACAAAGTTGATGCGGGCGCTGGCATCAGGCACGGCCAATCACTGCCAGCGTCGGCGGGCATCATAGGGAGTTGGAGCTGCGGAGCAGGCCGGACGGTGCGTCGTTCAGGAGCGGCTCCCCGGGCCCTGGTGCGGGTCGCTGCATCGCAGCGTCAACTGCGTCGGAAACAGGGTTTCTTACTTCTCTTGGGTTTTCTTCCAGCTCCGAAAGCAGAAACAACCTCCAGAGGCCCAACAGTCACAGGCACCTCCTGGCAGGTCAAAACTCCAAGAAAGGAAGTTCAGGGGAACTGGGGATGAAGTCTTTTTGTCCCTGAGACTTTAAAATAGGAGGCAAGCTCTTCCTCAAGTCCTTGGAGACTTTCGCAAGCAGGGGACACAGCAAAGTCCTTCTCCTTTCTTTGACAGAATCAGCAACTGCAGGCCAACCCCAGACACACAGCAAGAGCAGTAATTTTCAGTTTCTTCAGTTCTTCTTCTCCTCAGCAAAGGTTCCTCTTGATTCCAGAAGTAGCATAAAATTCAGGGGTTTTAGGTCAGATACCTATACCACAAAATGTCTTTGATCCCTTTGTGCAGGGGCTCCAAGTCCAGTACAAACCAGTTCTGGGGGCACTCTGCAAGTGCACAACAACATATTTTGTCAGTGTGATCCTTGGCTCCAGACACATCACAGGGAATGCACATCCTATTTCTGTCACACTGAAACAAGACAGTCAATCTACAAACAGACAGAGGCACATAGAAAGGTTGAATAAGAAAATAGCCACTTTCTAAAAGTGCTATTTTCAAACACATAATTTAAAAACTATCCTTGCTAAAATATGTATTTTTAAATTCTGAGTTCAGGGATACCAGATTCCAATTTTCCATCTTATCCTATGGGAAGATATGCTTGTAAAATGTTACAAAGCATTCCCCATTCTTTCCTATGGGCAAGATAGCCTTTCAATAATTGACAGTATTACACACACCAGTACATGTCCTACCTTTCACATACACTGCACCCTGCCCAGGGGGGTACCTTGGTCATAGCATAGGGGTGTCTTATGTGCAAGGAAAGGGAAGGGTAGGGTAGGGCCTGGTAAGTGGCTGCACTTGCCAGGTTGACATGGCAGTTAACAAAACTGCGCAAAGGCACTGCGGTGGCAGGCCTGAGACCTCTTTTCACTGCTACTCATGTGGGTGGCACAATCAGTGCTGCAAGCCCACTAGTTTCTAAATATACACAGCATTACCAACTGCAGATTTCTTTTATTTCTCAACTTTGAGCACTACAAACCAATATCCATTAAGTTTGTAAGGTATACTTTATTTATACCCGTTTTATTTCATTATTTTTTCATTGTTTTCATTTTCATCAATATCTAAGAAAAGACACTGTACATATTTACACGCAAATACAATACAAATCAACATATATATACCACAATTCAACAATACATAGAAACAGTTCATCAGATTTAATCACCAGACATCGATTTATCAAGGGTGTTCTCTAATGACACCAAATGACAAAGCTACGTCACTTTACACTAAATATTTAATCTTGTTACAAACTAATGTAAAAAAGAAATTCTGAAAGCAGAAAGATTTTAGAAGACCACAAATGAATTGATTGGTCTACTGGACTTCCAAGTCAATCTCTTCTAAGTGTGCCGACGCGTTTCAAACCCTATGACATCAGTTTTCGGGTTCTCATCAGGGCTCTGTCTTTTCTATTTGTCTGTGGAATGTACATAAAAACAACTTTGTTTTAGTTCACTACTCTTCCTAATAGTTTCCCATTTGTTTTGCTTCTTTGTGTCAAGATTTACCTGTTCTCCAGCTCATACCGGTCCACAGGGTCGCTTATTTTTTATAAAAAGATTCTTCTAGTCTGCTACCTACAATATAGGTGCGAAACATCATCACTATTTGTAGGGGTGAGTTGCTAAGTAGACCAAATGTCAAAGCCATTTCCTGGGCATACCTGCCTATGGTGTCCGTTGCACGTGGAACCTTCCTTTTGTATATATGTGCTCACACCTTATTCGTTATCACTTTATGGCCAAACAATCCTGAAAGCCACAAATTTTATTTTTAGTTTTTAGTCTCTTATCAAAATTGGTGTTTTTATGGCGCTCACACTAGTCGCGGCATACCTGTGTGTTCTTTAAGCGAGCGTTCTCCGCTCTTCGTGTAGTTATTAGACCCCACTTGTAAGTCTTCCTCAACGAATGGCACTTGTTTTATCACACTCCTAAATCGAAAACAGGAGGAGGTATTAATTTTTAGAGAAACTAGTCTCTTCTGAAAGTTAATCATTCCACTCGCACTCACGCTGGGAAAGGAGCATACCTGATAGCAGGGCTTTGTTATTGGTTTATTGTAAACAGTACTGACCATTTAAAGTCATTTTCTCCATGCTGTTTATCCATAAAATGCTCGACCATCGGTGCAGATGAAACTTTGTTCTTAATGCGTGATCGATGTTGGGTTATTCGTGTTTACTTGCTGGTTTGTTTTACCAATATAAAGTTTTGGGCACGGGCACATGATTATATACACGACATTACGTGTTCGACAATTCGAGAACCCAACATGTTTCCATTTTACATTATTATGTTGGAACTCTTTGCCCTCAATCGTGCTTGCACTTATGGTCGCACTTATGGTGCCCTTCGATGGGTTCATTGCCCCATTGTGACAATAAGTCACTTTTTGTTTTGGGCAAGGCTATATCTGCTCTCACCACTTGTTGGCCAATGTTCTTATTCTTCTTGTATGCAAATAGGGGACACGGAAAGGGCATTGTAGATTTTCCAGCAGATGCCAGTTTCTTAGTACCATCTGTCTCAGCTTGTGGGTATCTGGACCAAAAGTGGTCACACAGACCATTCGGTCCAGTGCCTCCTTTCCTTTTGTTTCAAATAAATATTTGCGGGGCGTGTAACGCGCTCTCTTGTAGGAATGTTTGAGCAGTTTTTTTGGGTACCCTCTGTCTTGCATTTCGCCACAGAACCTCTGTGCGTGGTGTTCAAAGTCCACCATTTCCGTACAATTTCTCCTTATTCGGAGTAGTTGGCCATATGGCAAATTAGCCTTTAAGTTCCTTGGGTGCGCACTTCGATGGTGCAAACTTGTATTTCTGTCAGTCTTTTTCTTGAATAAAGAAGATTTCAAAAGCCCGTCCATGCAACTAATTTCAACATCCAAGAATGTCATTTTGGCACAGCTAGATTCAATGGAGAATGTAATGTCTTGGTGTCTCGCATTTAACCACATGTGGAACTCCATCAATTCGGTGTGGCTCCCCTGCCACAGGAGCCACACGTCATCGATGTACTGGTACCACTGTTTTATATGTCCTTCATATGGGTTGTTGTTGTCAACAAATCTTCTTTCATACTCTGCCATATACAACACTGCCATTTCTGGGGCATAAGGGCATCCCATCGCAGTGCCCTTTATTTGCATAAAGAACTGATCGTTGAATCTGAAGTAGTTCCTTTTTAAGGCCACCTCCGCTAAATCCAGAATACATTTTGTGGGGACCCTGTGAGGTCTTTCTCTTACTTCTAGATAGAGCTCCATAACCTCTAAAGCTTCTTCCTGAGGTATCTGGGTGTACAAGGACGTAACGTCCATTGTTACCATTAGATGGTAATTGGGATCAAACTCCATTTTCTCAATTTTCAATAAAAAGTCTGTAGTGTCTCTTAGGTACGATTTCACTGTACTAATGTGTGGTTTTAGAAAAAAGTCCACGTATTTGGCAATTAGCTCCAAGCAAGAGTCGCATTCAGAGACGATGGGCCGTCCTGGGGATCTCTCAGATTTTTATGGATTTTAGGGAAGAAATATAAAATCTGAGTTCTCTGGAATTATTTAACCAAGTACTCACCTTCTTTGGGGCCCACAAACGCTTCTTCTCTCCCTAGCCTGATAATTTTGGAAATTGTCCCTTGTATTTCTTTGACAGGATCTTTTTGTAGTTTTCTATACCAAACCGGATTCCCAACTTGAGAAAGTGCCTCAGCTATATATATTTCTCCCTAGGCCAGAGCACTACCGCACCGCCTTTATCGGCTTGTTTTACCACAATTGTGGAATCTTCTTTGAGATTTTTGAGCGCGGCTCTTTGTCCAATGCTGATAATTTGTTGTACATATTTTTTGCTCTTTTCAAGTTTTATTGATGTCCAACCATCTGCATGTCCCAGGACCTAACTCCTTATATAAAGCAAGCCCACTAGTAGCACTCGAGTTACCAGCCATGGCGCACTCAGTACACTTTACTAAGGACCTACTGGTAAAACAAATAGCCAATCAGGGAGAACCAATCACAATATCAACTTTGCAAAGAGCATATGCACTTTAGCACTGATCAGCAGTGGTAAAGTGCCCAGAGTCCTAAATCCAACAACCAGAGGTCAGGAAAAAAATAGGAGGAAGAAGCAAAAAGTTTGGGGATAACCCTGCAAAAAGGGCCATTTCCAACACCACACGTAGTGCATTTGGGAGTAATGGAATTAACAGAAAGAGCCTGCTGGCAAAACAAATGATTCCAAAGTAAAGTTGGTCACATTTCCAAGTCACACGAGTGGTGACATGATCTTGCCTTGAAAGGGTGCATACAATCAGTGGAGTGTGGTTGGGGGGGATTGGAGCCAGCAGATCGGCTGGTTACAGGTGGATTATATTCTGTTCTTACTGTGCTTTCATTTCTCGAGGTACATGAACCATGGCTGCTCCTACATAGGGTTTTCCACAGCACACTTTGGGACTCAAGCCTTGGCACCTATTACCCCTCAGGTCCCTCCTGTCCTCGTCCCCTTCATTTACAAAGTGAGACCCTATCTCACGACAGAAAATAAGAACGAAGGAATGCTGGCCCTACCCCACCCCATTCCTCTGGGAGTACATAAGGGTAGCATTCCCAGCATTCCTCCTGTTTTTTTTTTCTTTGTCGACTGACAGAAGGGGATAAATCAGGAGCCTTGACGCTCCTGAGGATTACTTGCGTATTAGCTGTTGGGCGATGTGGAGGTGGCAGGGCTCGTCTGGATACAAAGCTTTTCTCTCTCAGGGAGCTGGTGGCGGCTGCGGGATCTCTTCCTGGTCACGATACCTGACTTCTGGGTGCCAGGCAGGACCGGAAGTTAGGCACTGCTGTGCCGGTCTCCTACACGGAGGGCATTTAGGAGCCGGCTTCGATAAGTCAGCATAGCGGTCTTTGTGGATTCCTTTTTTGGGGTATTTTCTGGCCTCATTTGACTTCGATGTCCATTCTATCTGGCTCCAGTACTTAGAGTCCTTCATGTGGGTGCTCGAGGTTCTACCTCTAGGTTTCCAGAGCACTGGATCTTTTCGGTTGTCACTGGACCTTGACACTCCTGCAAGATCTGATATGTTTCTTTGCCCTGTCTGGGACTTTGACACCTGTGGTTCCTGGTTCTAATCTATGGGCAAGCATACACGTAAGAGCGCTCCTCCTGCTCTTCCACGGAGACCTCTGGAATAGGGAGGGGAATGATGCCAGGATAAAATGTTTTAGCAAGAGACTCTGCGTGAGATCCCTTAAATTCATCTAGTTTGGAGGAAGACTGGATGGGGAATGTGGAGCATAAGGGAAAGAACACTGACAAGGATATGTTGCCAGAATTGATTAAACATATCAAATCTAACATGGGTTTTCCGGATGAAGAGGCTCCTAGCACATCTGGTGGTTACTTGTTGCGGCAATTCCAAAGTTCAGCTGCTGTCTATGTTCCTGTCCATCCTTACATCAGGCAGGTCTTGAAGCAGGACTGGAAGGATCCTGACCGTATCATGCTTCAACAGTTTTTGGCAAAACTTTACCTTCAGGATATGTGTAAAGACTTATCTGACTCTATTCCTATTGATTCATATGTGGCCAGTCTTGTGGGTCGAACTTCCTTGGCAGAAGATGTAGTGCTAAAGGATCCAGTTGATATAAAGGTGGATGCTTCTCTCAAAAAGGTGTACTCTGGTTCTCATCTGGCCCTCAGGGTGGGCATTTATGGTGCTTACGTGGCTCAATCCCTGATATCCGATATCAAAGCTCTGTATCAGTCGATGGATGATGCTTCAGACTGTTCTGGGCTTTTGGACCATATCAAAAGACTGGTGGAGTGCCTCCTCTTCAATGTGGTGCGGGCTTCGGCCCTGTCCAGTGGTGATGGACTAGAAAATGCACTCCACTCAGAAGGCTTGCTCCCTTTGCATGCCTTTTCAAGGGACTATGATGTTTGGGGAGGAGTTGGAGGGGAAATTGCATAAATTATTTAAGAAGAAAAAGCATTCTTCCTTTAAGCAGTCCCCTGCTGCTGGCATGTTCTCTTAAGCCTAAATCTTTTTTCCATCCTCCCTCTCATGGGAAGTTTTCCAGGGGCCACGGGAAGTTCTCTTCTGCCAGGGGTCAGGGCAGAAAGTCTAAGTTCCCCCCTTCTAAACCTCGTTCCGGACTATGTTTCCAGTCCCGGATTGTTGGTCAGAGGTCGGCTACGGTTCTTACTTTCGGCTTGGGTGCAGTCATGTCCAGACGTATGGGTGCTGAACATGGTTAGTCAGGGTCATGTCATCGAATTCTTGGAGCCTCCTCCGGAATCAGGGATTCATCCGTCTCCTTGGCCGTCCTATCTGGCCAGGAGGTCTGGTCTATCTCTGGGGGTCGAGTCTCTCTTGCACAAATATGCAATTAAGGTTGTTCCTCCTCTGGAGGTGGGGAAGGGGTTTTACTCCCTGATTTTTCTGGTTCCCAAAATGAAGAGGGGGTATTCAGGCTGGTCCTGGATTTTAAGGCTCTGAACAAATGGGTGGCTCATCTTTCTTTGGGGGGGGGGATGGAGACTCTTCAGCGGGTGATTACCTTTGGTTCTTCCAGGCCATTTCAAGTGCCCCTGTGATCTCCAGGACGCTTATTACATTCCGATTCACCCCAGCTCTCATTGGTTCTTGAGGTTTTGCATTCAGGGCTGTCATTTTCAGTTTCAGGTCCTGCCTTTCGGGCTGTGGTCAGCTCCGCAGGTGTTCACCAAGGTGGTAGGCTCCGTTGGTGGCTTCCTTGCATCTCCTGGGTATCCCGATTTACCCTTACCTGGATGATTGGTTGATTTGTGCTCCCTCTCGGGACCAGTTGTTTGTGGATCGGGAAGGGGTGTTCTCTGTGTTGAGGGCTCATGGCTTTTTTTCAGAATCTTCCCAAGTGTCAACTGAAACCCTCTCAGGACTTGACTTAGATTGGACCCGCTTTTGGACCTATCTCAACAGGGTGATCATGATGGTTCCTCAGGTGGTGACCTTGGGGTCCGTTGCTCGGAGGTTCTGGAGGGGGGATTCCTTTCTGTTTGCCTTTAGTTGCGGCTTCTGGGTCTCATGGCGGCAAAAGTGTTTACTGTGCCTTGGTCTGGTTTTCATCTCCATCCTCTGTGGTTGTATCTATTGGCTCTTTGCAACCCTCTCCTCCAGCGGTCCTAACTACGGATGCCAGTTTGTTCAGGAGGGGAGCAGCTTTGGATTTTTTTTGCCTTCGGGCTGCTGGTCCCTTCTGGAGGGTCAGCATTCTTCCAATTGGAGGGAGTTGACAACAGGGTAAAGGGCTGTGATGGGGTTTCACATCCAGTTGTGGGGGGTGCAATGTGATGGTGCATTCCCAACAACATGGTGTCAGTGGCCTACCTGAAAAATCAAGGGGGTTTCTGGTCCTAGTCTCTGAATGCGGTGATGGTTCCCTTGTTTTGTTGAGCAGAAGGGCATCTGTTTCTGTCTGCTGTTAATATTTGGGGTGTGGACATTGGGGTGGCAGATGCTCTCAGCCATTTTTTCCCCCGACTCTCAGGAATGGTCTCTGATGCCAGTGGCTTTTCAGCTTGTGTGCTGGAGGTTTGGTCTTCACTATTTCAACCTCTTTGCTTCCCGCACAATACCCAGCGGCCTCAATTCTGCTCCCGGGTTCGTCAGGAGGGCTCCTGGGGGTGGATGCTGTGACCTTAGCCATCTAGCCTCCTCTAAGCGTTACCTCTGCTGGCTCGGATTGCCCGGTTTTTGTATCGCCTGTGCTGGGAGTCCCGAAATTTGATTGTGGTGGTTCTGTTTTGGCCTAGTCTGTAGTGGTTCCCCTCTCTGCAGCTGTTGGCTTTGCAGGGTCCCTGGTTTCTCCATTGTCATCAGTCTTCCTTACGGTCTGCTCCCATGTTGTCTCTCCGTTGGCTACAGCTGCTGGTATGGAAGTTGAGAGGCAAGGGTGGGGACGTCGGGGTTTCTGGAGCATTTAGCAGTGGCTCTTCAGCAGTCTCGTAAGCTTTCTACCCTGAAATCCTATGGATATCATTGGGATAATTTTCAGCACTGGTGTCTGGCTCGGGGGTCTGTCCCATTTTGCTTGCTCTTTGCAGGAGGTACTGCAGTTCCTATTGGAGGGCTTTGAGAAAGGATTAGCACTTTACACTTTGAGGGCTCAGTGGGCCGCTACATGGGCCTTCTGTTCTCCATGGGGTAATTTTTCGGATGTGGAAGATTTAGTGTCTCATCTTTTGCGGAGTTTTTCATTATCTTGTCCATTATCTTCCTTTCTGTTGTGGGATTTGCCTTTGGTTCCGATAGCTTTGGTGGCTCCTCCTTTTGAGCCTTTGTCTGAGGTGGACATCTAGTTTGTTACTTTTTAGGTTGTCTTTCTTGTGGCCATTACCTCGGCTCATCGGCTGGGGGAGTTGGGAGCTCTGACGGCTCGGTAACCATTTTTGTCCTTTTCGTAGGATGGGTCTGTCCTAAGGCTGGATTTTCCTTTTGTTCCCAAAGTGCCTTCTCAGTTCCACCGCTCCCAGGAGTTGGTGTTGCCTGCTTTTAGTGCTGATCTAGACTCTCCCGATGACCTTCCTTGGTCTCTGTTGGATGTGTGTAGGGCTTTGCGTGTCTATCTGGATCGCACAAGTTCCTTTCGGAAGTCTGGCTCCCTTTTTGTTTTTTTTTTAGTTTCTACTTGTGGTGATGAGCCTTTTTCGGCTTCCATTGGTCATTGGTTTAAACAGGTCTTTGGGTTGGCTTACTCTCTTTCTGGGTCACCTGCTCTGGCTGGGGTGCAGTGGCAGTCTACTCAGGGGGTGGCAGTTTCCTGCGCTGAGATTCAGGGAGTTTCCCTGTCCGAGATCTGTAGGGCAGCCACTTGGGCGTCCTCTAATACCTTTCCAAGGCATTATGGGCTCTAGAATTTGCTGGGGGATGATGCTTATTTTGGTTTGGGGGTTCTACATGCTGTGTGGTGTGCACCTGTATTTCTTGTTCTGCTGTTCAATAAATCACTGTGTATGCTGTATTTTGTGTCCTAGTGGTTTATTTTGGATTAATGCCGGTTGTTGTTTTGGTATTTTCACTTTGTAAATGAAGGGGACGAGGACGGGAGGGATCTGGTGGTAATGCCCTATTCCTTACTGGTAATCTTCATCACTCCTGGTCCTGTTGTCCTTGTCCCCTTCATTACTTCCCTTCCTCCCTCACTCCCTGCCTTTCCGGCCTTCATCTGGACTTGGTATTTTCAGGTGGAATGCTGGGATAGGTATGCTTATGTACTCTGAGGGAGGTAGTGGGGTAGGGCCAGCATTCCTTCGTTCATTTTTTCTGTTGGTAAAATAGGTTATCTCTCTTTGTAAATGAAGGGGATGAGGACAACAGGACCAAGAGTAATGAAGATTACTGGTAAGTAATAGGGCATTTACTGGGTAACACTGCCTTTCCAGCTTTTATGGCTCACGTCATCCTTTGGTGTGATGTCGTGGAATATCAGTGGCCTCAATGATATCAAGAGGAGTGCGGTGCTCTGAATTTGCCAAGCGCCATTCCCCGCTGTGCTGTTTCTTCAGAAAACTCACCTTCGTGGTTCGCACTGTCCCTTCTTGGGTTTATTTGGGTCAGACAAAGATTTCCATTCTGGCCACACTGGAGGATCTAGGGACACCTCCACTTTACTGCACAAAACCTTTCCCCTGTTAGTTTCTCAGGTCCCCACTGATGTCTATGGGAGGTTTCTGGTATGGGAGGTTGGCTGGAAGAGAAGCAATATAACTTTAACAGCACATACATTCCAGTGTACCTTTTGAAGACTACCCATGTCGACAGTAGTACTGGGACTACCACAAGGCTTAACCTTTAAAGGAGGGGGCATTTAGTGGTATTGGATCCAGTACTAGACTCAACTGGTGCAAGAGCCTTAAGCCCACATGGGTCTTTTGTGTTGGCAGATTGGACATCCTCCTTAGGATTGTGTGGTGAGTATGGTACCCCTGGGCCAATAAATATACCCCAATCTCCAATGCATACAAAACCGTGTCCAGAATAGATTTCCTCATTCTCCTAGCTGCTGAGATGCTGTGCATAGTGGCTGATCATCCTACCCCAAGTAATCTCTTACCACTTTCCAGTTACAATTACAATTGCTGCCCACAGGCTGACTGAGGGACTGCTCAATGTGGCTTCTGAATGCTTGGTTGCCATGGTGTGCTCGCTGTTGCTACAACAAGAACTCAAAGCTTACTATGAGTTTAACACCAGTTTGATAGAATCTCCAGGAATGCGTCATGACCAATGCATTTTTAAGAAACAAAGGAACGGAGAGAAAACAGGACGCAAATTTAGAGACAAATTCTCACGCTTGAACATTTATTACATGATGAAGCCTGGAAAGGGGTTCTAGCACCAACTAGTGACAGTTAGGGCCTCCCAGCAAAAGTTCTGCCCAGAGGAAGCTCATCAGTGTTGTATTGCCTCAAATAGGTGGCTCTATGGGTGGGGGAAGAAATCCAGAAAACTGCTATATTGCCTGGCAACCAGAGGTGTCGCCTCCAGGGAGATCTTAAACCGAGTGAACCCAACTGAGCCTGAGAAAGCAGTCATCACAGAGGTTGAGATCGCCTCCGCCTCCGAAAACGATATGCACTGCAGGAATGACCCAGGCTGAACGTCCTGCCCCCCTTATTGATTACTTCCCTCCCCCCAGAGACGCTGAGCACGCTAAATAGCGATGATTTTGAGTATTCTTTTATAGTAGAAGAGATAGAAATGCAAAAAACACAGTTGATGGACAGAATGCAGAACAATGTCTTACATTCACCCCAGTACAAAGATCTGGGCCTAAATCCATCGTTTGTTTGCACTCCACACCACCCTAGGTCAGACACTGGCTATATGCAAATCAGCCTTGACCCTGTGCCTAATGGGAACAGTCCAGCCCGAATTACCAAGCCATGTCTTTCCTAGACCGGAATCAAGCATCCAAGGACATGTTTCTGGCTATCAGCCTTCTTCAGCCTGGATAGCTTGACTCCAGTGATGTGGAGAGCCTGGAACTCATGTCTGAGCATACCCAGCCCACTTGGGGTAAAAATTGCAAAAAACACAGTTGATGGACAGAATGCAGAACAATGTCTTACATTGTCCCCAGTACAACGATCTGGGCCTAAATCCATTGACTCCAGTGATGTGGAGAGCCTGGGACTCACGTCTGAGCATACCCAGCCCACTGGAGTCAAGCTATCCAGGCTGAAGAAGGCTGATAGCCAGAAACCGGTCCTTGGATGCTTGATAGTAAACTTAAGTTGTTCCTCTCTCCTCAGCTGCTACATATGTACCAAGAGGTCAAAGAGAAAGGGAGGTTTCCACTAGAACTTAATCTGGCTACAATTGTGGTTATTCATAAACCTGGTCATCCTCCAGAAGACGCCCCTAATACTTTCAGATCTCCCTCATAAATGTGGAGATGAAAATGTACGCTATGATCCTGTCTAATTGGCTCTGCAGGTTATTACATCACTTGCTCACTTGTCCACCCAAACCAATGTGGCTTTATCCTGCACTCAATACCTGACACTGCATCCCCAAAGTTCATGTCATTCTAGCATAAGTCCATGTAATCACACAATCAAGTGCCCTCATGCTTAGAGGCTATGATAAAGCATTTGACTCCCTTAACTGGTCTTTCCAGTTCACAGTACTGTGGGATTTGGGCCTCGTTTTCTATCCTCTAACCCAAGCAAAAATAAATGGCACTTTATCACCCCTGTCCCCTTCTTCAGTAATCAACCATACAGGCATGTACCTTATTGCCCCTTCTTTTTGCTCTGGCGATCGAGCCCTGGCGGTGTGCATTAGATGTGATGCCTAGGTGTTGTGGTTTCATTGGAAAGGAAATCTGAAAAACCGTATTGTGCTTCATGTGGATGATGTGGTCCGGTTTATGAGCCACCCTCAAGATAGAGGTCCTAGACTGCTCAACATGTTAGAGACTTATGGTATGGTGAAGCCATAGGCCTAAAGGTTGTCTGATCAAAGACCCTGCTTGGCCCATTCAAATGAGGTAGGAAGACAGAGTTCAATCCCGTCTTTCCATCTCAATCTTAGTTTTCAGTACTTTGGCATAAGCCTGAAAGAGAAGGTGTGTTTTTGTTTTTAATATAGGCATACCAGAGCCTGCATAGTGCACTCAGTAAATACATTCAATCCACCCATAACGGTGTTTGGGTATGGCTGACCTCCATTTTAAATTACAAATCTAGTTTCTGAATGATTGGCTGTATGGGAGACAATAGGGCCCAGCATTTCATATTGAAAGCCTTAATTTGGTAAATAAAACATTTTGGGCTTACTGTTTGGGGAAAATATCACACTCACTCATAGAAGTAACCAGGGTGGCTCTTCTAAATTGGAGTTTTATACTGTGCTGAATTGGTGGGACAGAAAACGCATGATTGAGACCTCTTTGGAGAGGCAATGTCTTCTTCATAGCACCCATTTCAGAGGGGCAATGACCGCTTCTAACACCGTTTAGAATGGTTTGAGCGGTGTGTCCTATTTGGGATTTCAAAGCTGCTCAATGTCTGACATAGCAAACAAATGAATATGTTCCAGATCTTTCATAATGAATTGATTCTTCAGAGAACCCTGTTCTGCAAATACTTGCAGCTGCAGCATGCACTGGACTACCACCAAATCTCCTTGAATGATCACTCTGAATATACCCCGCTAGAGGCCAAAGTTACCTTCGCTCCACTGGGGAAAGGATTACGTACATACAAACCTTTTAACTAAAAGTGTGTCTGCCCAGTTTGGCACTTAAGGTGACGTGGAGAAGTGTGGCTCACTGGTTAGAGCAGGCAGACCCTGAAGCAGAGGTCAGACCCGGTACCAGGGTTCAATTCCCGACGCGGCAGGGTCTTGAGCTCAAATGTCCACGGACTCGATAATTCTCGCTTCGGTGCCTGACCTAATCATGGGTTCACACTCTGCAACTCTGGGCATTAAGCTTGCTTAATCTCCACAACGGCCCCCCGCGGCGGGATGCCTGGCTTTAACCTTGGGGATGCCCTGTAGGGGCTATCTCACAGGGAAAAGCCAGGACGGGTTCCCAAGGCAAGCGCTTAGAGACCCCTGGGTGATAAGCGCTATATAAATCCAATATACAATACAATACAATACAATACGCGTTTACATGGGGTGGGCCCCATGATTGAGAGCGATGGGAGGGATGCCAAAATAGCTCCACGCAATCTTGCTATAGCCTTGTGTGCCCCTTAGATAGTTACATTATTTTCTTGGCACTTACCATAACATTTCTTGGGGTGAAGTGAGCGGGTAAGATCCCCTCGTCTTCATGCTTCAAATGTAATGCTACAGACTGCAATTTTTTCCATAAGGTTTGGATCTGCCCTGTCATGGGAAAATGCTGATGCCAACTAATTACCAATCTCTCTAGAATAACAGAAGGACCTGTGAACCTACCTCGCAATATTGCCCTGCTTAGTATCCTGGAGGATATTGCGGGGTTGTGGAGGAGAGCGCACTATGGTATGTACTTTGACAATGATTGCCAAAAGGGGCATCGCCCGACAATGGACATCTCCAGGCCCCCCTCCTTCTGTCGAATGGTGGCAAGCAAGTGATTGGTGCCCTAAAACGGAGGAGCCCATCTACAAGGCTAGAGCACGACTACATGAATGAGGAAGATCTGGGAGAGATGGTGGGACTATCCTAATCAAATGGATGGACAATATGAGTACTGCTATTTTTGGATTAATTTAGACTGCACTTTTTTTTATTTAAAAATAAATAACATTTAGTTTATAAAAACTGTGATTTATAATGTGATTGTGCCAGGCAGAACTACAAAAAATAAAAATAGAGTGGGATGAATGCAACTGTTTGAAACCTCATAAAGGACCTTTGCACAAAGCCTATCGCCCGATAATGAAACATGAACCTCTTGAGCCATTTGTAGCAATTGAAGTTATTTAAACTCTGACCCTTTTCGCCATATGACACATATTGTGAGGGAGTGTCGATTTTTGTGGGGATTTATTACAGATATACGTCTTATTTAATGCAATTAAGGGGGCGTCACTGTAACCTTATCGCAGAGGGGAGGCTGCTCCAGATCTCCACTCTCTCATGAATGTGCATTAACGTTTTACACGTCGGAAAAACTATGTTAAGGCCGAAGATGGAAACTTGGTTTAATAACCTATCAATAGCTGTTCTGCAAAAATCTTTCCATAGACTTAAGGGTGCATGTTAGAGTGTGTAAACGTAAAGTTATAATATTTTCTTCCTCATCGTTTGCAACATGTCATGTTTCATTTTAAATAAATTACAAGATCAAAATGAACTGAACTTGTTAATGGCTACACTTTCACCTTTTAATAATGGAGCATTTAAAATACTAATGTTTCAGTCATTCGAGTTAAAATATCCATTGTTTTTGAAGTCCTTCTTTTCCATATAATTGGGCTCGTTGTGGCTAGGCGTGGGTTGGTGACGGTGGGACTGCTGATTAGATCCCTTGTGCAGGCAGGCATGCAAAGAAGGCATTAGTCAGAGGGATCATCACCTCGAACTGTGCTCGTGTTATTGCTTTTCATACTTACGAATGCTCTGTGTAACCCTGTGAATGAACAGCTCAGTCCTTGCTATTGTTTCCTCCTCTCTCCACAGGGCAGAGCCTGGATCCGAGTGGCATTAATGGAAAAAAGGTTGTCCGAGTACGTGTCTACCGCGCTGAGAGACTTCAAAACAACCAGGTACTCATTGTCTTTTTAATCCTGCATTTGTAACCGGAAGTTGGATTCATCCTCTCATAAGTTCTTCAATGTACTATATGATTAATTAGTCTTTATTTTTTGGGCTCAGTGACTCTGTCGTTCATTTATATAGCACATCTGTGTCAGAGATAAAGAACTTAAAAAAAACTTTTACTAAGCATCGACAATGACAAAGCAAACAGGCTTACTATATGTTCAAAATAGGCAAATCTCCAGACGTTTCTCCTTGGTGACCATATATTAAAGTCCCTTTTGGAAGGGTCGTTGGTTTAGGATTGTGGCCTGCTACTCACTGTGAGCATAATCTAGAGTTTCTTATCCAAGGTTCCTGACATTTATTTCCTTTGTCTTCATTATTGACCTTGGTCCATGAATCCATGAGGTTGTCACGTTAAAGAAATGATACTTTTAAGCTCCTAATTTCTCAGCAAAATAGTTTATTAAATTCCACGTCCCCGCCCAGCACTCTGAATGAAGATTCATTCTTCTTGCACTCAGCTGTGTGTACCACAGGACTGACTGCTGCTTAGGGCAGTGGTTCAGCAATATCACAATAAATAGATCTTCTGGTGTGTTTAGCTTGACTTATTCCTCAAACTATGCTACATGGTTTTGTAATTTTTCTTGTGGTAGCTGAGTGTGTTCAATGAAGTCATGTCTTGTGGACTCTCAGAAAGGAGGAAGATAACTACCTATGCCCTTGTCTTGTTTGTGCTTCACTACAGCGTCCTCTGTGTCTTCTACATGTACCGTGGTTAGTTGTGAGTCCCAGACTGTAATCTGCTGCAGCATCCTTTATGACAAAGACCAGTGAGGATGAACCTCGGGCAATGTATAAATGTCCACCTTTCTTGCCAGCATTGTTCATCCCTAGAGTTGTCTGTCTCCTTCTACCTCCTCCGTGTTGTGGGTCAAAGTGACCTGGGCCTGCTAGTGTTGTCACTGCCTGCTATAGAAATCTAACGCAGTCAAATTCTGCACCATCCTATCATTTCCTTTTTCAGTTTTATTGAGTACAATCCTGTGATCTCACCCATTGCTATAATTCTAAGTATAGTTTTCCACATGAACAATTAACATCCATTGCATTTAGTTTGGCATACTACAGACTCATTTTTGTAGGTCTGACCTAGAGGAAGTTTTAACTGTTTGTTGGCCTCGTGTTTTCAGGAAAATGAATACAATATAATATATATACGTACATGTAGAAATGTTTACACATGTAGGAAAGTGTACTGGGATACTGAACTGATAATAGAACTTGGGTGCTGTTTTTGTTAGTGCAGGTAAGCTTTACATCGTTTTTGTTAACCCTATATTTGTGTGCTGTACTGATGTCTACAACTCCCAACTGTTGATCTTCACTTTTTTTTATTGTTTGAAGACTTTTCTTGTGCCTAATTTAACGGGGTGGTTTTATGATATTGCGCTCATTTTTTTAAGTTTTTGTTTTTTTGCTGCACTTATGCTTCAATATGCCTTTAAAGTCACACATTGCTAGTCTTTGGGCGGCTTTCTTCCTTTATTGACTATTTTGAGAACTGGACATACATGTAATGTAAGGGTTTGGCCAAGCGGAATGCATGGTCTTATATCTTGCATTATGTTGTGCTGTGAAAAATAATGGAAGGTGGTCATTACTTGCTTATTCAATATGCTATTAGTTTAGTAAAATGCAGCTAAATTACTGGAATATTATTCTGTTATGCATCCGTTTCACCAATTGTTATCTACATTATTATTTCCAGAGTTCGGGTTCCATATGGTCTTAGAATGTTTACATTTGTTTTCATTGGGAAATGTTTACACAATGCCTGGCCAGCAGGAATGTCTTTTAATTGACAGGAATTATTAGATATAACTGTTGCCATTCTTTTATTTGAACACTTTCATTTCTGAAGTTCACTGTATTCGTATTGTTTTTACACTAGCAACTGCAATAAAAACAATTATTGAACCTAACACTTCAAAAAGCACTGTTCCAGTTTCTATGCACTATAAACAGCTGTTACTATTAGCCACTTCAGTTCTTTATATTACCAATAACAAAACCATTTAATACATTTAGTACATCTTTTATTCATTGTTTCTGACCAGGTTTGCACTGCACCTCTTTATTTGTCAGACCCGTGCTTTTAAATTGAGAAGTTTGAAAGGAGTACACCTGCTTCTCACCTAATAATTTATTAGGATTATTACAAATAGAAATGTTTTAAAGCTTCAGTCAGTGTTTTATCATACACACCTATATTTACTGTTGTCTTTTTATCCAGTGTCACCAAACATAAATATGCTATGGCTTTTCCAGCACATTATTGTTTTTTTGTATGCGGCATCTAAGTAGATGTGTTAAATGGATCAACTTTAGTCCATTTCCCTTACTTTTCAATGTAGTGTGACATTTAAATATAATTAAGAGTTTCTGATATTCTACGTTACTCATTTTATACATTGAGCTTCCGGTTGTCATTACTAAAATATTTTAGCTGACTCATCCATGGATACCCTTGTCTATCTATTATAATTACCTACTCTTCCCATTATTTTTTTTTATTTTTCTGGTGCTTGGGCGTCTCTTCTCCTTTCTACACCTACCTAAGTTATACTGTTAAAATGTTTGGGTTGGGCACAGGGACCCCTTTAGCTGTTTTGCATCCTCTTGATTGCCCCAAAAAATCATTAATAAAAAATGCACACGTACATACAGATAGGGACTGTTGGATACCCACATTACTCTGTTCATGAGTCATTCACATTTTGCTTCCACCCATCCATCCCAGCATGCAGAATGGGGCAGTGGGTCCGCTAACTTCATCCACTGGTAGTATTGTAATGTACATGATGGCATTTTGCCTCCTCACATGTGCACAGCTGTCTGAAAGGGAAAGCATTTCTTTGCTAAGCATGGTGTGGTGCTGCTAATCCACTCCTTTAGTTTTATTAATATACATTTTTATTTTTGCCACTTTGTTTTAGCGTATTACAGGTTTGCAAAATACCTGCAAAAAAAGTTGCACTCTTGCCAAGACCAGGCCTATTGGCTTTGCCAATGCTTGCTTGTTTATGGTAGTAGGTCATGAAGTAATATTTGTCAGAGATCCTCCTGAGATCAAGACTAGCCCAAGAGGTAGAGCTTGCTCTCTGCTGGGGCGAGGTCATTCTGGAGGAGTTTTTGTATAGTCAAGTAAGTACCATAAAGTCTGGAAGGAGAAGAGCAAGACGGACCCTGAGGACTGGAACAGTTTGGAGTGGACTGGGATCGGGACACTGGTCCTGAACTGGATAATCCCTTCAAAGGAAAACTAGAAATACTAGGTATATGCTGTACAACAAAATAGAGGAAGGCAGTAGAAAGTACAGAGCAGAGGCATGATAGACAAACTATCATATCTGATGTGCTCAGTGTAAAGTGAGCTCTCTGGGAAGGGAAAATATCTTACAATAAGGCAAAGAGTAATTAATCTCATAGTCTTGGAAGACAATCATGGAAGAAGAGTGCTGAGTGAGTTTCTCGGCAAGAGCCATGCCTCAGACGTTCATTGGCATCCTCTGTAACAATAATAAGGCTGTCAGCAAAAGAGGATAAAAGTCAAACGCACATGCCGCTGAACTACAGAAATTGGGGTCAGGGAGAAGTGTGGCTCACTGGTTAGAGGAGGCAGACCTGGAAGCAGAGGTCAGCCCGGGACCAGGGTTCAATTCCCGGCTCGGCGGGGTCTTGAGTCCTAAAATGTCCATGGACTTGACAATTCTCGCTCCGGTGCCTACTCGATTCACGGGTTCTCACTCTGCGACTCAGGGCAATAGCTTGCTTAATTTCATTTTGGACATTTATAAAGCGCTTGGAAGTACGCCCACCGGCGTGTCCCCGCGCTGTGATAAGTGAGAAGCAGAGGTTCCACCCACCCTCCCCGCCGACTACCTGCTAAACAGAATGGTCTTGAGTTTTTTTCTGAAAATCAATTCTGATGGCTCCAAACGCAGGCTTGACGGAAGAGCATTCCAGTGTTTGGCCGCCAGATGCCTAAAAGATCTACCCCCCCATGCGGGCTTTCCTTACTCTTGGTATCGTTAAGAGCCCTGTGCAGGAGGATCGAAGGCTACGTGTGGGTTCATACACGGTCACCAAGTTCCTGAGCAACGCAGGAGCCTTGCCATTCACAATACGATGGCATGTGGAGAGAGTTTTAAATTCAACCCGACTGGCAACTGGAAGCCAGTGGAGTGCGTGGAGCGCGGGTTTGGAGGGGGATCTCCTGGGGAGCCTCAACACCAAACGGGCAGCCGCATTTTGCAGCACCTGAAGTCGCCCGATGGCCCTGCTAGAGGCACCCAGATATAATAGGTTGCCATAATCGAGGCGGGAAGTCACCAGGGCATGCACCAATGTTCTGCGGGCCGCAAGGGGGAGAAGATCTAACACCTTTTTTAAGGTCCTCAGGACGCCGACGCATACCCCAGCCACACGGCCCACATGAGTATCAAAGGTCAGGCCAGAGTCCAGCCAGACCCCTAAGTTCCTTGCCTCCTGGCAAGGAGCTGGCGCCTCGCCCAAGCAAGAAGGCCACCATGCCGACGACCAGGCATCCGGAGTCCCACCCACAATCAGTACCTCGGTCTTGCTACAGTTTAACTTTAAACAGTTGGCGGACATCCAGGCTACAAGATCTTTCATGCAGTTCCTGAAGTTGTCCGCCGCAAGATCCGGGGTACGTGAGAGGGAGATGGCCAGCTGCGTGTCGTCGGCATAGGACACAACACGCAGCCCGTATTTCTCCACTATTCCCGCCAAAGGGGCAACATAGAGATTAAACAAGGTGGGGCTCAGGGAGGAGCCCTGAGGCACTCCCTGGCCCAACCCGATCTCTCTAGAGTAGCAATCGCCCAGATGGACCTGAAAGCGTCTGTCAGATAGAAAAGATCCAAGCCAACCCAGCGCTGCACCTGAGATACCCCCTTCCTCCAGACACTTTAGCAGAATGGAGTGTGCTACAGTGTCAAATGCAGCGCTGAGGTCTAGCAGGATTAAAGCCATGGTTTGGCCTTCATCCGCACCCTGACGCAAGGCTTCCACCGCCATTAGAAGAGCTGACTCCGTCGAATGACGGGGGCGGAAGCCAAACTGAGAGTCGTGGAGCAAACAGGCATCATCCACGTACTTCATCAGCTGGAGATTAACAATCTTTTCCGCAATTTTAGCCATATAAGGCAGGAGAGAGATGGGACGTAGGTTCTCAAATTTATCAAAGCTAATATTGGCTTTTTTTTGCAGCGGGAGAGCAATCGCTTGTTTCCATGCAGCAGGGACAGTCTGCGTCTCGTAAGAGGTGTTGAGCAGAAGGCGGATGTGTGGTTCGAGAACATCCAAACTTCCCAACAGCCGTCTGGGAGTAGTGGGGTCCCTAGGTGAGCCAGATCGTATTGATCCGCAAATGCGGATAAGCTCCCCCGTCGGGGGGGTAGTGAAGCTAGACAGCCGTTGTTTCCCCAGTCCCTTGGTAGTTGTCCCAAACCTCGGGATTGCAGCCATCTGGTGTGGGAAGGAGGTGTAGATTGTTGCTACCTTATTGGCAAAATATTCTGCTATTCGGTCGCAACCCTCCACCGTGCAGAGTTCTTCCGGCACTGCTACAGGTTTCCCTACCGATAGTGTTTTATAGATTAGGAACAGTTCTTAATCTCCACAACGGCCCCTCGCGGTGGGATGCCTTGCTTTCACCTTGTGGATACCCTGCCGGGGTTATCTCACAGGGGAATACCAGGACGGGTTCCCTAAGCAAGCGCTTAGAAACCGGTTGGTGATTTGCGCTATATAAATTCCTGCACATTTACATTTACAATAGCAAGACTGGAATCTTAAGAAAGGGGCTGGACCTGAATCTGTAAATATAGGAAGGCTGAATTGTTTGTACCCGTGTCTTTTTATGATTTTAAATAATCGAATAAAAGTGTTTGACTGACTGACTAGGAACGCTGAAATCCAGGGAAGGGAAGATACAAACAATCAAGGACAGGAGAGTAACAATGCACACGGAAGTGACACTTGGATCTAAAACTAGGAATCTGGACACCAGCAGGACTTTGGGTCTGTAGGCAGAACTAGAAACCGTGGCGCAAAAGAGGTAGAGAGGCTGCAAATGAACAGAAAAACCACAGCAGCAAAACAGGAAACCAGGAACAAGTAATATGGAGAATCTCAAAGGCCCAGAATCTGGGATCAAGCCTGGAAGCAGCGCAGCAAGACCAAATCAGTTCACCTGCAGCCTCAGCAGTAAAGATTGCCGAGAGCTACACAGAGATCATGCAGGACGGATATAGCTGGAAGCTCAGGGGTGGAGCAAAAGCTCTGGGAGCGATTCACATGTATAACCAACCAGTTGGAGGGAACCACCAATGAAGAGAAGGCTAAACTGAGACTTGAAGAGAAATACTAGTAAAACCAAAAGGCACAATAAAGAAAGCCCGGAAAAACAGGAGTTCTGATCAAACGTGAGAGTGAGAAAAGGAACAACACCAACAATGGATGAGTCTGTGATGCTGAATAGAGCCCCATTACAGGCATGATCTAGGCAAGTGTTGGTGACAGAAGCAACCCCATGTACCATAATGCAACAGGATGGTGTTGTGGAGACAAGGACTGCACTGTGATGTTATGCAAGGTGTGCAATGGACAAGAGTGTTTTGACATTAACAGGCTTAGAGGCAGGACCCCACATAGCCTTAAGTGCCCCCAATTGCTGAAGCATAACCTTTGCATATTTCATACATTTTCTTCTACATATGAGATTTTGTATGTTCGTATATAGCGCTCAACTACCCGGAGGCATCTCGGCGCTTGCCTTGGGAACCCGTCCTGGCTTTTCCCTGTGAGATAGCCCCTAACGGGCATCCCCAAGGTGAAAGCCAAGCATCCCGCCGCGGGGGGCCGTTGTGGAGATTAAGCAAGCTTAATGCCCAGAGTTACAGAGTGTGAACCCATGATTAGGTCAGGCACCGAAGCGAGAATTATCGAGTCCGTGGACATTTGAGCTCAAGACCCTGCCGCGTCGGGAATTGAACCCTGGTCCCGGGTCTGACCTCTGCTTCAGGGTCTGCCTGATCTAACCAGTGAGCCACACTTATCCTCCCAGATAATGGACGAATAAGGTCAACAGTCCAACAATTTTGCTAACTGTTGTCCCACTGCATGGTTTTAAATGTTGTGCATTGTTTTTCCAATATTTACTTCTGGATCGGGTCTCCTATTAAAGTTTACGTTTTGACTTTGTGAGATCTTTGTTGATCGGCCAACTTGAAAGCAGCATCTTTCAGCGTTATTCTTGACATTGAAGAATACTGTGTTTTACTATACTATGTGTGCATGTTGTGTTCTCTTCATGCACCATTTTATTGATATGTTTGAAATGTGAGCTGTACTGATGTCATGTCTGTTTAGAATGTATTGTAGAATGTCTTGAAAATAGCAGATTGTAACATTGGAGTTTTTTCCAGGTTGTCGCTATGCGGCTTATCCCAGTGCACACTTCTTTATCTAAGTAAGCATATTTTATTTTTAATGAGGTCTTATCACTTACCACATTTTGGCAATGAGTTGCTGAACCAAGCTGGATGTTGAAGAAGCCATACGTAGTGTCTTCATGTGGCTCCCCCTCAGCACCAGAAAAATGGTGACGCAGGCCCTTATCAACAGCCAGCTGGACTATGCCAACACACTATATGCAGACACCACCACCAAACTCATAAAGACTCCAGACAATCCAGAGCACAGCAGCTAGACTGATCCGCAACCTGCCAAGGAAAACCCACATCACCCGGCAAATGAAATACCTCCACTGACTCCCCATCCAGGAAAGATGACAATTCAAGGTTCTGACCCATGCCTACAAAACCCTCCATGATCTAGGACCTGCCTACATGAACCTCTGCCTGAATTTCCACTGGCCTCCCTGAAACCTCTGCTCACCTTGCCCTCGCACAGTTAACCAGCATCCGCTGCAGCAGCACCGGAGGTAGCTCCTTCTCCCACCTCAACGCCAAGTCCTGGAACACCCTTCCCCTCCACACCTCACCCTTTCTGACTCACTTCAGCAAGGGACTCAAGACCTGGCTATGACAGATACCCGCAGCACAGCCCCTGGATACCCCCTTGGGTGATTAGCTGCGTTTTATAAGTACTGCTTGATTGATTGTGTTGCATTGCTTAATCAAAGGAGATTTTCCACACTGAGTTGCAGTAGGCTGAAGCTGAAGGAGGGATCCAGTCTGGAAGTTCATCTGGCAAGCCACTTACACTGAACATGAATCTGAAGTGGAGGTATGGCCGTTGTAACCTCACAAAAGAAGCAATGAAAGTTCCACAAGCCAGGTTTGCTAAGTGATGTAATGCAATCATCACACATCTGACCATCTACATAGACTACAAGGATGAACACGGTGAATGTGTGAGGTTGTAATGCACACAACCGTTGCATGTGTGTGTGGAGTCAGTTTGTTTGTGACTAAATACCTAACAGGCTGCAGGGACCAGTGGAAGATGTTCATTAGAAAAGAACTACAGATATAAATTGTTTTCATTTATTTGCGTTATCGTGCTTTATAAGGGGGTGTTCTCTTTTGTTTAGTTCTTTAAAGCAAGTGTTATCTCAGATACCTCTTTTCAGTCACGAGATAAGACTTTGCTGCATTAGTTACTGTGAAATGTGTTCTTGCGTGGGAAACCTCTTTTCAATTGTGAGGTAAGACTACGCCAGTACTTGGTCATTAAAAACAGTGTGACTGTAATTATTTCATTGACACTAATCCATTCTTTGTGATACAATTTGATGTGGGTATGACAACAGCACAGTGTCGCACATTATAACCCATTTTCTTCAATCTGCTGGAAACTCTCCTTTAAGGTGGTAATCTTCGTTTAGAAATTTTAAGAGCCATCTGGTGACTGTTAATGTGAAAAAATCAGACAAAGTAACAAAACATTGTTATTCAGTTGTCTGGGGACTGCTGGTTAAGAAGTTTTCGGTCATTTAGGTGGAACCACCTCAGAATAGTTTTGGCAGTATATATTTAAGAGACCAATTGTGGTGTTATGTAGGAAATGTTCAAGAAAATGTTATGTGCATGTACACCTACTCATGTGGAAGCAACTAACTTTTTGAAAGGCACTGAACAATGAATGTTAGGTTGCAAACATATATTTCCAGGGTATCGATGTGTGAATGTGAGTATTGTATTGGAAATTTTGCTGGCCAAATCCAGGCTACATAGCGCACTTATAGAAGTGTAAAGGTTAATAGGTGTAACTTTAATGTCTCCGATGTATCTCTGTATGCAGAATATTGATTGATGAAAATAAACTATGTAGTTCTGACTGTTTTGTCAGCGGTTGAGAAACTTGAGAACATTTGCACTGTTTCATAATGGTGCTGGTGGTGCTATTGAGGTTATGGCAGATTCTGATGCGTCTAGGACTATTCGATTTGATATGTTTATTTTTTTTAGAATTGGAATGGTAAGACATAGTACCTCATTGATTTTAATGCCAAAGCTTAAGAACAATTTGACATAGTATTGTTAGGATAGTTTGAGGAAGATGTAATAATTAATGGTAGATCAATTTCAGCTAAATATTTGGGGCATATGAAGGAAGCAATGTGCTTGCTTTGTGGTATCAAGGTAGATTGGGTATAATCCTTAAACCTGGCTCTGATACCCATATCAACTTGAGTAACAGTGGAATGGTTGCGTCATGATGCTGAGGGGGCACACATGTACACTCCATATTACCCAAATACCCTGGGGTTTTTGAGTTGAAGATTGTGTGTTGAAGGTTGTTTATATAAACAGAATTTAAAACTATCATTAAAATAATAATTTTAATTTCCATTATAATTGACACATTTTTGTCGTGCTGTTGCCAATAGTTTGCTTTCAGCATTTGGGTGCCGTGGTAATTTTGTTCTGTGGCATTGAAATGAGGAAAACATGTGTGTGTGTAGATATATATATATTCACTGAAAAAACCATAGGTTTCGCACCAGTTATAGTTAGCTGGAAGTTTTACTCGCATAAAACCATTGAAATTCCCACGTTATAGTTAGATGGACTCACTATAACTTGTGCATGCAATGCACTGCTGATGACGTCGCATATTACATCACTCATGACATGGGAGAGCGTTGGACTCAGGTAGGGTAAGATTAACTATTGCCACTTCAGTCTTTGCAACAGAAGGGAAAGCTTGGACACAGGATGGGTAAAATGTTCAATTCCAGCTCCAGTCTTTGCAACAGTAATTAAAGAGTTATACTCAGGCGGGATAAAATGTACGACTCCCACTCCAGCATTGCAACAGCAGGTAAATCGTTGGACTCGAGAGGGGTAATATTTACTAATCCCACTCCAGTTGGTGCAACAGTAGAGTGAGAGAGCAGTTCACTCCAAACAAATAAAATATTTAACAAAATATTTTAACAAATAGACTAAATATCAAGAAATATAAATATTTAGATATGAAAAATATATCTATAGATTGTTTTTAAATTACATATTATTTACAATGTTTAATAAAGATTTTAAAACAAAAATGTATATAATTAAACTACCACAATATAGTTTCACGATCCTAACAGCCAACAAATATAATGCTACTTACAATTAAAAACCATAAAACAATTAAAACATTACAAAACACCATTTCTAATGAATGAATAACAATTACATTTATTATTACTTACATTTTATTATTACTAAAAATCTTTATTCAGCAATAAACACAGCCATAAAAGATACAATACATTAAAACAGTAATCCATTTCATTAAAAGTATATTTCATTATAATAAACGACTCAAATGACATCGGACAATATACACTCATCTTAAAAAACCTTTGACGTATACACGACTATACATGCTACCCAATTCCCTACGTTCTATATCTGCATTGTAAATATCATACTGTCACTGTCGCAATCCTATCTAGATTTCCTAGATCTTATCATTGCTTTTAAAAAGTGCATAACAACAAATAAAGTGCATTCATTCTAAAGTGCTATTCGAGCCTGTCTAAATCCCATTTCTTTTAAATTGGGTTTAAGAAAGTCGCCTGGGATACGTAAAATATTTGCATAAACAGACAAAGTAAAATATCCTATGGAGACCTATTGTCACAGCCACAGGGCCCTCTATCCACAGCTCGTGCAACTTAATTAACTTCGTACCCTAGAATTATCCAAACTAAACACACCTAAAATATATCTTAAAAATTATAATTGCACATTCTACGTAATTAAACAATTATGGTGATTGATAAAATAATTATACTTAATCAACTTCACACGGTTTATACCTAGAAACCCAGCAATCCGCACCTTATATATAAATACAAATATATCTTAATTACATAATTAACATAATTATCAATTTAACAATTAATAACTTAATTTTGTTTAATTTACAACTCTTTACCCCATCACACCCAATAACTCACACCTGATACAGCTTACAAAATATCTTAATTACACAATTTACATAAATCTCAATTGAATAACAATTAATAATTAACATTAATTATTCAAATTCATTTTCTTCACCCTTACAAAAACCACAACCCACACAAAAACATAAATAAAAATGTAATTCATTAACCAATTTACATAATTATCAATCATATAAGTTAAAATAATCAAGAATTTATTTTATCCAGTATTATAGGTATCTTTCATAGATTCACATGCCTGAATCATTCCCCGTCGTCTGGGTGGGAGTCCCCGGTACATACAGAGTAATGTCATATAGACATATACATAGTAATAGGCCAATGGCCTTTCATTAGTAACATATCCATGTCCTTTTGTAAAAAGGACCAAACTTTGCCCAAGAGCCAATCAGATATCACCACCCTCTAGAACCTTCCTGGAAGGAGTCCTAGTCCCAGATTTTCTACCGCACGTCGTGCTAAGGGAGTCTCCTCTGAGCTCTGCTTAGTTTTTCTGGTATTCTTTACCTTTTTCAATATTTTTCTCTCATTGTTCTCTGTGAGGAGTTCTTCAATTGAACATGGCTGACACTCCTAAAAAAGGGCTATTTAGACCCTGTGCCTCTTGTGGAAAAATGAGGCTTCATGTTGATGACAAACATGAGGACTGCCTTTACTGTCTCTACCCTGACCACTCTGCAAAGAATTGCAAGGTCTGCCGCACTTTTTCAACCAAAACTTTGAAGGACAGAGAGGGACGCCTGCTGCTCTGGCTCCAGAGACTTAAGGACAAGGACCGGGTTGTCTCTTCAGGGGAGAGTGAGTGTTCCATCAAAAGTACTCATTCCTCTCCCAAAAGGCCTAGAACGTCATCCCCAGGACCATCTTTGGAGCCACCTCAAAAGAAGACGCCCAAGTTCTTCAGAGGTTTGTTCAAAGGCCATGGCTGAGAAGGTTTCTCTTCAGGGTACTACCTTCAAAAAGCCTCATGACCTCTTCAGTGGTGGCTGTAACAACGTCGATGACAACAATCTCCACATCAATGGCATAGTCGTTCTCCTCAACGTCGACGACTACTTCAGCCACGTCGTCGACGGGTAGGTCCATTCCATCTGTAATAATTAAAAAATCGACGACTAAGCCCCCGTCGACGAGCGCTTCCTCGTCGACGAAACAAAAATCATCGTAGACTAAAGCACCATCGACGTCGATGAAACCTTATTCATCGTTGACGAAATCCTCGTCTTCGACACTGAAGCCTCCGTCGACAGTTCCATCGTCGACGAAGCAGTCGACGAAACCATTGACGTCGACACCAGCATTGACGAGAACGAAGCCGTCGACGGGACCATTGACGACGTCTCCAGCGTCGACGCTACAGTCGACGAACAAAATACAGTCGACGACGCTGCCGTCGACAGTTCCATCCTCGACGAGGACGCCACTGTCTATGCCTGCTATAACCGTCGACGTTCCCCCGTCGATGACCTTACCGTCGACGGGCTCGCCGACGACGGGATCACCCTCATTGAAGTACTCGTACACACACACTTCAGGGTGACTACACGTACTCTGACGCCAGAATTGACGTCACCAAGTAGAGTCCAGCCACTGCCACCGGCTCATTTGTTGGACACTGAGGATGGCTCACTGTTTTAGACAGCTACCAACCCATCAGAACTTAACATTAAAATCCATGAAAGTTCTGAGTGTGAAGACCTGGATCTCCAGGATGAAGATCACTCTACTCCTCCTCGACCTTCACAACCTATGGTGTCTTCCAGCATCCATAGTGACTGACTTACAATTTCTCATTGCGGATTATAAGCAGCGGTTTCCTTCAAATCCGCCTACTCAAGTACAGCCGCAACCACAACTTGTGACACCTACCCCTCCACCTCGCCCTAGGCCGCCTCCGCTGGTCATTCAACCAGATAATGCTTATTTGCCTCCTTTACCGTTGTCTGATGAAGAGGAAGGAGGAGCACAAGACTATGAGGAACAGCAAGAAGGAGAACTGCAGGAAGACGAATGGAATGAATACGTTATTCCAGATCCGGCATTGCCTGACCAAGCACAGGCAGACTCCCCTCCGGAAGACATTGGAGGGTTCCATAACATTACGGAAAGGGCTGCTTCAAGATTCAAGATCCAGATGACCACGCAACCTCAGGATTGCTTCCTGTGTGACTTTAAAGAGCCATTTCAAAAGGCTGTGAGATCCATTCCCATTATTGAGTATATTTGGGATCAGGGAGTGAAAATAATGAAGAATCCTTTGCCTTTTCCTCCAGTCCTACCCAGGCTTGACAAAGTATAAGGCTCCTGGCACAGGTCCTGCATGCCTTACAGGTCACTCAAAACCAGACTCTGTCATTACACTGGCTGCGCAGCGTAAATCTAATAATCCATCGGCGGCTTTGACTGCGCCACCAGATAAGGAGGGTCGTAAACTCGATAATATTGGCAAAAGGTTTTCCTCCATGTCGACCCTCACTGTACGAGCGGCTAACTCCTTGGCCCCGTTAGGGCGCTATAACCGCCAAATGTGGGTGGCTATTGCTCCATATTTGGGTACTACCCCAGAAGACCAAAAAGAGGAAGCAAAAAAGATTCTCCTTGAGGGCGAACTTTTAGCCTCGGAGATGATCGACGTGGCGATGGATATCGCCTCCACAGGATTCAGACAATTGGCAGGAGCTGCGGTCCTAAGGCGCCAAGGATGGCTTAAGGCCTCATCTTTCCAACTTGAAGTGCAGGCCAAAATATTGGACATGCCGTTTGATGGCCAGCTACTGTTTGGAAAAGATATAGACGAGATGCTGCAAGGTATCAAAAAGGATACTGATACCGCGAAAGCCCTAAGTACTCTCCAGTTCAGAAACACTTCCTTTCGGGGCTCAAGAGGAAGGGGACAACCTTCAAGAGGTAGTTATCAGGGGTACAAATCATCGTACAGCTCAAACCAGCAGTACAAACCCCAGTACCAACAAAGGCAGCAGCAACAAAATCAGTCCTCATACAACAAATCTTCCTTTCGTGGACGAGGAGGGAAGAAAGACACAGCCAGAAAGCAATGAATTCTTTCTACCGCAGGCCTCCATTTCTTCTCCACCTTACGCAGTTGGAGGAAAAATCTCATCTTTCCTCCACAATTGGCAGCAAATTACAACGGATCGCTGGGTCCTTCAGCTAGTCCAGTACGGTCATTCTTTGGAGTTTGTGGAAACTCCTCCTTCGAATCCTCCACGTCCAATGAACCACAAGAATCTACATCTCCTACAAAAGGAACTCTCTATAATGCTCCACAAAAGAGCTATAGAAAAAGTACCTTGGGATCAGAAAGGCAAAGGATTCTATTCCCGATTCTTCCTAATACGGAAAAAGGAGAAAAAATGGAGACCTATATTGGACTTACGAGACCTCAATGGATACCTCAAGAAACAGTCGTTCCGTATGGTGTCCATCCAGGAGGTGCTGCAGCTCCTCGATTTCAATAGACTTCATGGTGTCTTTAGACCTACAAGACGCCTATTTCCACATACTGATCCACAAGAACCACAGACAATTCCTCAGGTCTGTGGTGGCAGGCAGACACTATCAATTACAGGTGCTGCCTTTCGGATTGAAATCTGCTCCTCGCATTTTTACAAAATGCCTGTCTACGGTGGCAGCATATCTTCGCCTACACCATCAACAAGTCTTCCCATACTTGGACGACTGGCTCGTCAAGGCGCCTACTTTCGCAGGCGTGAGCAGGTCCTTAGACGCCTGTCTTCAACTCTTCGAAAACCTGGGACTCCATCTCAACCAAGTAAAGTCTGTACTTCAGCCTTACCAATGCCTCACTTTCTTGGGGGCAGTCCTGGATACGGATCAGGAAAAAGCTTTTCCATCAATGGAGCGTCAGCTCAAACTCTGGTCTCTGGCAGCCCGGATTCAGACCAAGAACACCATCACGGTGCGCCTGTATAAGTCATTGCTGGGGATGATGTCCTCCAACATCCTGCTGATCCCTCACTGCAGTCTTCGGAAGCAGCCGCTGTAGGAGGCACTATCCACTCAGTGGATCCGTGTACAGGATCCTTCGACGATATAATCCAGATCACTCCATCCATGGTGCAGGCCTAGACTGCACCAGGCCCTAGACTGGTGGCTTCAACCTCAAAATCTGGCCCATGGTCTTCCATTCCTACTACCAATCTCATCACATGTCATCACCACGGATGCTTCATTGGAGGGATGGGGTGCGTTTCTGCAGGAACTCTAGATCAACGAGCTATGGTCTCGGACAGAGCAACAGCTGCACATCAACATTCTCGAACTGAGGGCAGTCTACCTGGCACTAAAAGCATTCCTGCCCCGGATCAAGGATTCCCCAGTGCTTGTGAGAACGGACAACACCACCACAATGCACTATCTGAACAAACAAGGAGGAACTCTATCTCAGACGCTATTGCTAGAATCTCAATGTATTTGGAAGTGGCTACTTAAAAACCACATTTCTTTACGGGCAGAGGATGTCCCAGGGGCAGACAATACCCAGGCAATGCTCCATCTGCTACGAGTGGGAGCTGGATCAACATCTACTCAACACCGTATTCTCCCGTTGGGGCAAGCCTCGCCTGGATCTATTTGCGACACAACTCAATGCAAAATGCCAATACTATGCAAGCTGGCATCCCCAGAAGGGATCTCTCGGGAATGCATTTTCCATCGCATGGTGCAACGTCTCTGCTTACACATTTCCTCCATTTCCTCTGATTCCCAGGGTTCTCAGGAAAATGAAGGCGGAGCATTACACCCTAATCCTGATAGCCCCGGTGGATATCGGCAGCCATTACTTTCTGCCATCAGCAGACAGGACTTCCTCTGCATTCTAAAGTCCGGGCCCACTCCACTAGAGCGTTCTCCACCTCTATGGCGTTCTTCGCTGGAGTACCCATCATCGACATATGCAGAGCGGCGACATGGAAGACACCTCATACGTTCACAAAGCACTACTGCTTGGATTCAGAACTGATGAAGGATGCAGCGGTGGGTCAAGCGGTACTCCGCCATCTATTTCACTAGAGGTGAGCCTTCTTCCTTTCATCCCTCCATCCTATTACCTTCTTGCACATTTCTCTGTATAGAGTATCTTATTACTTGCTGTGTTTCACGATTGGTATTCTATTATCAAGTGATTTTACATGTTCTATACGAAATGTGCTGGTTATTGCTTGCTATTCTGATTCGGGCATGTGAATCTATGAAAGATACCTATAATACTGGATAAGAAATGTGTTACTTACCTGTAACTGCAGTTATCCAGTATTGGTATCTTTCATAGATTCACATGCAACCCACCTGCCTCCCTTGGAAGGGCTCACCTTGGTTCTCTCAGTAGGTACTACTTAGCACTGTGCTTACGAAAATCTGAGGGACTAGGGCTCCTTCCAGGAAGGTTCTAGAGGGTCGTGATATCTGATTGGCTCTTGGCCAAAGTTTGGTCCTTTTACAAAAGGACATGGATATGTTACTAATGAGAGGCCTCTGGCCTATTACTATGTATATGTCTATATGACATTACTCTTTTTATGTACCGGGGACTCCCACCCCGACGACTGGGAATGATTCAGGCATGTGAATCTATGAAAGATACCAATACTGGATAACTGCAGTTACAGGTAAGTAACGCATTTCATTTGAAATTAAATTACATCCATCCATATACCCCTTCAAACCCCACAATCCGCACCTAAAAATTAACTTCAAAACAATTAACATAATTGTCAACTAAATAGGTAATATTCAAAATGTCTTAAAAATTAATAATAATTTACTTCCTACTTTGTACCCCTATAAACTCACAACCCGCTACAGATCTGAAAATGCCAAACTATTAAATTAGGTTTGGTGACTAAAAATGTACAAACTATATTAAACATTAACAATAAATATACAAACAATTTACAACATATACTAAAATACATAAAAAATATTTTTAAGAACGATATTTCTGTAACCTATATAAACATAGATATTTTCAACATTAAGTTTAACAATATAATCAATCAGGGTATTGTAAAGCGCGCTACTCACCCATGAGGGTCTCAAGGCGCTGTGTGGTGGAGGTGTAAGTGGCAGCAGTACTGTTTAGCTAAGAGCCAGGTCTTGAATGCCTTCCCGAAGGTGTTCAGGGAGAGGGTGCGTCTGATGTCGATCCGGAGTTTTAGGTCTTGGCCACGATGTGGAAGAAAGCTCTTCCCTCTGATTTGACTCTGTGGATGCATCCGGTTTCAGCGAGTGAGAGGTTGGCGGACCTGAGGTTCCTTTTGGGTGCATGGAAGTTGATTCTGTCATTAAGGTATAGGGGGCCGGTTAGAAATTCCCAACATTATTGCCTGCGGGGGTAAGTGTCACCATGTGACCCAGTATAGCCCCCAGCCTTAGTTCAATTTTAGGTAATATTTGGGAGAGTCCCAGACAAGTAGCGAACATGTGTGTGCCACCACCCCTCAATTAGGGCAGTGTATCCCAGTAGTACCTCCCCATCTGTATATACGAGCTGGAGTCACATACAGATTACACCAGGTCTTAACCCCTTTGACGCTTTTGACGGAACGGTTCCGTCATCAGCGTCGGTTGGGCTGTGCTGATGACGGAACCGTTCCGTCACGACCACGCCCGTTTTTCGAACCTTCAGCACCGCGCGAAAATTCGTGCCGCGCTGAAGGTGTTAAAGCACTGTACTTGCAAATTTGCAGATATACATGAGGTTTGACTGAAAAACGGAGAATCCTCACAATCCCCCTGCCCGGCCTGTAGCACAGTTTGCCATCTATCAAAATGCTTAGTAAGATCATCCCCCATTTTTGCCGTAATGGCTTTGTAGATGGCAGCAGTTTGCGGTGGATTACCTTTAAGCAAATCAAAAAGCGGGATTCGATTCCAATTCTGGCATTTTTCCTCAAAAAAATCTCGAATTTATTTTAGGAATTTAAAACAATCCTTATTCCCTATGCTAAATCTATCTTTAAGAGCATCAAAAGAAAGTAGGTTATCACCAGAAAGAAGATCCTCGATACACTAAATCCCTCTATCCCCCCCCCATCTCCTAAAATAAGCATCATTGAAAATTTCCGAGCATATGGCATTATTATCGGCAAGAAGGGAATACCTATGCAGCCGGCCAATTCCAAACTTTTTCCTAACTGCAGTCCAAACTTTATAAACTCCTATCAGAACCTTAAACTTAACCCTCTTATAGTAAGCAAAGTCAATTTGTCGTAATAAAAGCCCCCTGGCTTCTTCCCCGCAGATAAGTTGGAAAATAGAGATTTCAGAATTGTCCGGATTGTATCCCTTTATCAACTTGCCTGAATACTTCAAGGTGGTGGCCCAGTAATAATTCTGGAAATTAGGGACTGACCAGCCCCCCGATCTCAGGGTAGTGTCATAAACCTTAATGCCAGTCTTGGGCGCTGCCCCGCCCATAGAAACCACAAGAAAGCCTGATCAAATTTCCGAAACCATAGCTTATTAAACTCAAGGGGGATGGCTCTAAAATAGTAAAGTATCTTGTGTAAAAAAATCAATTTAACAATGTTACTTCGACCCATAAGCGTCAGATAAAGATTACTCATCCTCATGGTATCAAATTTCATTTTGACTAATAAGGGCGCAAGATTTAAATCTACTATAGCAGTTGGGGTAGAACTTATCTCGACCCCTAAATACCTTGCATTTGCTACAATCCATTGATCAACGAGAGCCACTTTTTCATTAATGACTATTTGGGTTTTACTTTGGTTCATGTGATAACGTCTCGATTTGGTAAAGTCTCTGGCTAACACACCTAACTCCTCCAAAGTCTGCTGTGGAGCAGACGTGACTATTGCTAAATCGTCAGCATAGCCTAAAATGTTTACCTCTCCTCCTCGGCCAGAAACTAGTAATATTGCCTGGCTCTCTTGTATTGGTCTAATTAACGGGTCAATATAAATTGCAAATAACAAGGTAGAGCAGGGGCACCCTTGTCTAGTGCCCCGCCCTATATTGATCTCCCCAGAGTGTGTTCTCATCCGTGCTAACTTGGCAATTGTGTCTTGATACATACTTTTAATGGCCCGAAGAAAGCCTTCCCCAATTCCCTAATGTTTCATGGCCGCCCATAAAATGGGCCAAGGAGACCCTGTCAAAAGTCTTTTCGGCATCCAATAAAATTAAGGCCATAGGGTCTCCTGTCACCTTGGTGTAGACAAATAGTTATTACTCTGCGAATATGGTCTATGGTTTCCCCGCCCGGGACAAAGCCGTGGTGACTGTGGGACACCATTTCTTTTATTATAGACGCCAATCTAGTCGCCAAAATCTTTGAGTAAATTTTTACATGGTTGTTGATCAGAGTGATTTTAGCAAACCTCCATAAGTCCGGCGGAGGCTCCCCCCCCCCGATCAAGCTAAATATTTCCAACATAATTGGGGCAAGCTGTCCTTGAAATTTTTTTTTTATTCTCCTGGAAGAAAATCAGGCCCTGCCGCTTTGCCAGATGGGATCGCCTCTAGAACACTGCTGACCTCCCCTAAAGGGATCGGAGCATCCAATATTTCCCTGTCTTCCAGGGTCAGTGATTCTATTTTAACCCTATCCAGAAATCCTGCTATTTCATCTTGTAATGGTAGAATATTCCTCCTATCCTCAGAGTGCATCCTCTGGTAAAAAATGTCAAAGGCGGCAAGGATGGCGTCCGGGTCATTCACAAAACCAATATCTGGGTCATTAACTCCAGTAATCCAAGCCTGAACATCTTTTTCCCTTATTCGGACAGCTAACATATGCCCTACCTTTTCATTACTTCTGTAAATTTTTGGCTGCTGAGATCTGTTATAGCAGCTCTGATAGTTAAATCTTTGTTTGCACTGCCTCGATATCCCTTCTTTCAGAAATTACTTGAACCAAGTTTTGCTCAGCTTTGGTCAATTCTGCATAGAGATTATTTATCTTACTTTTTCTCAAGCTTCTGAGCCCTCCTTCCCAACTGCGTGGTCTCCCCTCTAACACCAGCTTTTAGCGTATCCCAGACATTCTGAAAACTAGTACTACCCCGATTCTCTTTCACAAATCTAGTGATCCAAACTCCCATATGTTCTACATATTCGCTGTCATTCAGCAAGGCCCGATAGAAGTATTCTTTGGACGCTTGATACACACTTCTAGGACCAGAGGATTATGGTCTGACATAACCTTGGGATTCTTCTCAATTTTACAGCCCGACACCAAGCTATGAGAAATAAAAAAAATAATCTAATCTTGAATGTGATTGGTGTCGGGCTGAATAATACGTAAACCCATCTTCCCCATTTCTAATTGCGGCCCAGGCATCCACAGCCCATGAAGTTCTTTCAGTTGACATAGAGACCTATAAACTGTCAGTTTACGCACTGGATAAACCAATTCTGGTTAATTCGATACTGCACAGCCCATATATATGTTAGTCTCCACAAATTGAGTGGCAGTGGCCCCACCAATTCCATGTTCAGCCAGTCATACAACACTGAAGCATCTAATACTGGACCGTAGTCTGAACATAGAGTACAAATATTATCGATGACATACTGGGTTATGGCCCATCTGCCATACTTATCTGAAATTGAGCGTGAAAAATTTGCCAAACCGCAGCGGGCAAATATGGCCACCTCCCTGATCTTAACCTCCTGCTTAGAGCATATGATCAGCTGAAAGCCATCTAATTCCATAATTTTGCTTCTGCTGGCTTCAATGTGGGTCTCCTGGATACAAATAATATCTTCCCTAAGAATGCGAACATCTTCTATCCTGCCCGGGTTTGTGGGGTCGTTCAAGCCACATATATTAATAGTAGCTATCCTGACTCCCCCCATTGGTTATATATACTATATCAGAAATAGACAGAGAGGAAAGAAAAACAATAAAGATATATCTCCAGAACTGCCTCTCTCATTTCCAATTCCATTCCCCCCCTAACAAGGATCCACCCACCCCACCGCGGCCCCTCCCCCCATCACTTCAGCAAAAAAGGTCTCCAGACCTTTGTGATGCCTCCCACGTTGGTGCGCTCCTGTTGCTCCCTGACCGATAAAAAAGAAAGCAAGGGGCTAAACCCTCCATCACCTACGCCCTTGGCCTTGCCCAATATCCCATGTCCCATTGTCGCCTACAGACCCACGCTCCTATATGCCACAACCTGAGTGAAAAAGAATACAGCCGACAACAAGGCCAATAGCCAAACAAAATATCAAAAGACGAAAGAGAAGGGAGGGGAAGGGAAGGGACAGAGTACCTATAGCCAATGGCCTTTTGTTCCCCCTGTTTCCCCTTTCCCCCCCTATTCACCCCCCCCCCTTTCTTGATGCCCAGTTTTTATACAGACTTATCTATTCACCCGATATCTCCTTTAGATAATCCCCTGCCTGAATCTCAGAGGAGAACACCCTTATCCGACCCGGATGAATCACTTTCAAATGAGCAGGGTTGATCAAATAGACTTCACACCCAAGTCTTTGAAAAGGAGAGATCATCTGCCTCAGGTGCCACCTTCTCTCCACAGTAGTATGGCAGAAGTCAGGTCGCACAAAGAAAATCTACCCTTCCGCTGATTTCTTGGCATCGGGTCGAGCCTTTTCGAATACTGCTTGTCGCAATAAGTTCCCAAAAAATATAAGGATAGCTCGTGGCCTTTTGTCCTTCCCAGGATTTTTCATAACCATTAGGTGGAACCGGTGGACGCGCTGGATATCAGCTTCCCAGTTCCAGAATGAAAGTTCTGGGAAGACAGACTTAAAAAGCTTAATCAGGAAGCCGCGTATGCCCCCACCCCCTCAACTTTTTCTTCGATACCCAGCAGGCGCAAGTTATTTCATCACTGTCGGTTTTCCGACTCCTCTAGCTTCCATAAGATGTCCACCATTCTGGCATTAATAGCCGATGTCTTCTGTTCCGTACTCTCCAGTCCAGCCTCCAGTGAGTACCTTGAAAGAGATTCTCCTTTCGAATGGGAGCCAGTGGATATTCAGTAGGTGTTAGCTGATGTGTTCGTGTCGAGGGATCCCCAGGATGAGTCCAGCAACTGTTCTGTTTTGTCTGGAGCCTGCCGATAAGAGACTTGTTCATGCCGCCGTAGAGGGTTTTTCAGTAGGCCAGTCTGCTAGTGAGGAGTGTGTGGGTAACTGTCTTCCTTGAGTCGGTGGGGATCCATTTGAAGGTCTTGCGAAGGATGCAGAGGTTCTTGTAGCAGCTTGAGGTGACTGCTTTGAACTGTCGGTTCATGGAGAGGGAGGAGAATAATGCAGAGGTTCCTGGCATGGTCGATTGGGGTAGGGGGGCAGCCGAGGGCGGTGGGCCACCAGGTGGTGTTCCATACTGATGGGGTGGTCCCGAGGACTAGGACTTCTGTTTTGAGTTGAGCTTCAGGCAGCTGTTGCTCATCCAATCTGCGACATTCTGCATTCCTTCTTGGAAGTTGAATTTAGTGGTGGTGGGTTCCTTGGTGAGGGAGAGGATGAGCTGGGTGTCATCGGCATAGGATACTATGCTGAGGCCGTGCTGTCAGACGATGGAGGCAAGGGGGGCCATATAGATATTTTAACATTGCTGTTGCTTGCCTTAAAATCAATCATCTTGTCAGCAATATTTTTCCCCATATTTGTGCATCACAATATTTCCAATTCGATATTTCTGAATCTCCCAAAAAATTGTTTCAATATTTTGTCCAAATACCATGCAGCACTTTGCTCTTAAAATAAACTGGCAAGAGTGAATCATCACCCCATACCGAAAAATGCATGAGATGTTAATGTCTATTAGTATAGTCAGTTTTTCAGTGCTATTGACTTAAAGGCTGCATATCAGATCAGACTTGCTGACGAATCGCATATTCTCACAATTTCACAATGCCTTTTGGGGCTTTCAAATTTCTAAGACTACCTTTTGATGCACTTCAGCTGCAAGAGTTTTTCCAGAATTGAATGGATTGCCTATTTCAAGATTTCAAATGTTCAGGCTTTCAGGATTATAGATTATTTCTTCTGAAAGTCAAGAAGAACATGATACAAAATGAGAAAAAGTGCTGTACCTCTTTCAGAAGATCGTGAATAATGATCAAATTAGACAAGTGTATATTTGGAATTGAAGAATTTGATTATTTAGGCCACTGAATCTCAAAAGGTGGTATCATGACCAAATTAGATTTAATGAATACTATTGTTAAAGCCCCGAACCCATTAGACAAAGATCGTTTGCAATCATTTATTGGCTTGGGTGAATAGTATGCATAATTTGTATGTGGGTATGCCAATATATTATACTAGCAGCCTGTCTCGACCTTGTCCGGGACCAATCAGGCTTCCCCGACCCCCGCCTGCCCTGACATTGTCCAGCATCCCGGGACCCCGCCCGCCCCGACATTGTCCAGCAGCCCGGGACCCCGCCTGCCCCGACATTGTCCAGCAGCACGGGCCCCCATCTGCCCCATCCCCCGCCTGCCCTGACCCCCGCCTGCCCCGACATTGTCTGTGGGTCCCCCGGAGCCTTACCTCAGCCGCCGCTCCTCCCCCGCGCTCCTCAGTTCACCGCTCCGTGGGTCCCTCGGAGCCTTACCTCAGCCGCCGCTCCTCCCCCGCGCTCCTCAGTTCACCGCTCCGCCGCTCCTTGCCGCTCGTCAACGCTCCTCCCTCCTGTCTGCCGGTCCTCACCGCCTGTCTGCCGCTCGTCACCGCTCCTCCCCGCGCCATGTCCACCGCTCCTCTTCGCGCTCCTGGACACCGCTCCTCCCCACGCTCCTGACGTCAGCACGCATATTACCGCCGGCGCTACTTCGAATGGACTACTTTTTTTTAGGTACATATTTTAAATAACGCATATTTGTATAGTTTATATAGCCTATATCCATCTGCACACCCTGACGATTACAATGATGTATCGGGTGTGTGGATTGGCGCTGTGGTTCCAGAGTTTACCCGCCTCAAAGGTTCAAAGTTCTTGCTTTATAATAGTAGTATAGATGACCTGGTTAAAACATTTTATCTATACTAATATAATAAAGAGAGAGCCCAAACCTTTGAGGCGGGTAATCTCAGGAACCACAGCACCAATCGCAACACCCAATACAGCGTTGGAAAGGGCAGTTGCAGCAGAAGGACATAGGCTATGCAGACGCCCACCATATACCTTTGAAAGGTAAAAGAACCGTGTCAGCAAAGTAGTCCCTTGTGGGCGTGTCTGCGTTGTGCTGTGGGCATGTGCTGGGGGCGTGACAAATGCTGGGGGCATGTGGTACGTTCCGCCCTTCATGCTATGTCTCATATCGTGTGCTAATCCCACCCTGCTCCCTTTAAATTCCCCTGCACCCCATAATCATAACCCACCCTTACTCCTTAAAATAACCCAACACCCTTAATCACTAACCCATCTTAACCCTATAAATATACCCTGTACCTCAAAACCCAAACCTATCCCTAAACCCTAAAAATACCCCTGTACCCCAAAACCCAAACCTAGCCCTGAACCCTATAAATACCCCTGTACCTCAAACCCAAACCTACCCCTGAACCCTAAAAATACCCCTGTGCCCCAAAACCCAAACCAAGCTCTGAATCCTAAAAATACCCCTGTACCCCAAAACTCAAACTTACCCCTAAACCCTAAAAATACCCCTGTACCCCAAAATCCTAACCTAGCACTGAACCGTAAAAACAACCCTGTACCCCAAAATCCAAACCTAGCCCTGAACCCTAAACATACCCCTGTACCCCAAAACCCAAACTTAGCCCTGAACCCTTAAAATACCCCTGTACCCCAAAACCCAAACCTAACCCAAACCTACCCCTGAACCCTAAAAATACCCCCATACCCCAAAACCCAAACCTAGCCCTGAACCCTAAAAATACCCCTGTACCCCAAAACCCATACCTATCCCTAAAACTACCCCTGTACCCCATAACCCAAAACTATATCTGAACCCTTAAAATACCCAAACACCCTAAAAACATATACCTCAGTACCCCAAAACATATACCACTATACCCATACTTACCTTATCCAAACATAAAAAAAACCATGCTTTTACCATTCATGCATTTACAACGAATTTTGTTGTAAATGTATGCGTGTTAAAAGCATATAAAATGTAATGCCATGCGCTATAATGGCATTGCGGAGTCATGGGACTTTCGTAATGAAAGTATGCGGAGTGATGGTATGCGGAAAGAAAGTTGCGGAATAATGGGTGTTTACCCTCCCCCGGTAAGTACATTGGTGGCACGGCGGCCCACATCTCCAGCAACATACTCATATTTTTTCACCACCCATTTGAAAAATGCACAGGTCTCTCTCATTGATGGCCAGCACCGACATACACTTTTAGACACACCTCCCGCCACAAGTTCTAGAATTGCAAACTTTAGAGCTGGGGAGCTACGTTCGAATATAGACATCAGCTCAACATCCTGTTTTTCCAGGCAAATCGCTTTGTCTCCCCTTGCATACCACAAATGAATGTGTTCTTCTGTAATGTAAATTGTGCTCAAGCCATGTTGTCGAGTTCGCGCTATATAATATTGCAAGGAAAAATAAAGTAAGGAAACTCGAGTTCACACACTACTGAGCGCGCACTCTTAAGTGCATAAGCAGTGCACTGTGAATCGGAGCGTTTCACAGGCCTGTCACAGATAAAAAAATGCTATCAAAACGAAATCCTACAAAACAATATACTACTGGCCGGCAGCAATTCATACCCGGACAACGTCGGGACGGGCTGCTAGTGATAACCATAGCTTTTCTGTTCAGTACACTCAAAGGTACTGAGTTTCAGTATTGTACAATTGAAGGAGAAGGTCTAGAGTGTATGGGCAGTTTGGAAATTAAAAACTTACTTGGTGTCAAATTTTAAATCAGACCATTATCCATTGGTATCTCTTATAAGAGAAAATGTTGTTTGAAAGCGTTATGCAAAAAACAATTGATGGATGGAATTCTGAACAATTTTAAACATGCACCGTCATTATAGAGGCCTGGGCCTAAATCCATCATTTTGTTGCTCGCCATGCCATTCCTGTTTGGACCCAGTCAGATGTAAATCAGTCTTGACCCTGCTCCCCAGGGGAACAGGCCAGGCCAGGCCAGGCCCTCCCTGGACCGGAAGCAAGCGTCCTGGGACCAATTTGGGGTATCGCCCCTAATCAGCCAGGCCAGCTTGACTCCAGTGGCATGGCGAGCACAGGACCCCAGTCTGGGCATACCCGGCCTACTTAGGACGACAAATGCCAAAAAGGAAAATTGATGGATGGAATGCTGAACAATGTCAAACATTCACCCCCAGTTCAGAGGTCTAGGTATAAATCCATTGTTTTTGCCTTTTTAGGAAGATATAGGGGTGCTATGAAAAAAAGGTAAATTTTTCACTTATTTTTAAAGATGATGGGCCTGATTTATAGTTTGGTGGATAGGGTACTCCAGCACAAACGTAGTTGATATCCCATCCACCTTATTACAAGGCATTGTATCCTGTGTGCACTTGTAATAAGGCCACAGGATAGCCTTCACACTTGTGACAGAGTACTCAGCTGATAAAGTCTAAATCAGTATATACCAACAATTGATTCTGTAGGGAAATGTGCACTTCCTTTTGAAAAAATTACTTTATTCTCGTTAACTAGGAAATACCAATAGATTGAGACACACATAATCTTACACAAAGATTAAATCAGGACTGGCACAAAAGCTGAAGTTACTTACCTTCGGTAACAATATATCTGTAAGAAACAGGTAACATTCAAATATATTGGAACACAGAGGTTACATGTCAAAGACACAGGATTGTTATGCAACATAAATACTGGCATAAATAAGTGCCATACAAAAGTGTGCATCACATAAAACATCTACAGGATGCTTGACAATAAACAGAAAAACAGTAAATCACTCAATTGGGCATCCGTTTAGAACTACTTCACATGTTCTAACACAAATCTTCAATTCTTGGACGTGCATGTGTGACATAGGTACGGAACACATTCATTTCATAGACGTGACAGAGGTTGATTGACACCCTCTCACACTGAAAATTAAGAGAATCCTTTCAGGATCTCAGAGGTAACTACTGACCAGCGTAACCTCCTTTTAGGATTTAACAATTGTAGCGCTCTTGTATTTCCAGTTAAGAATTTCGCAAATGATTTCTGCTCTCTAAGAGGTCCCCACTATTTCTGGATCCCCTTTATCCGCCACACCCTATTATAACATGAGGAAGGTAACCATTCAGAGCATAGCAACATGATGCTAATATATTTGATCAGGCTGCATTGATACTTTCTAGTCTTGAGGAAGACCTGTTGTGATGTTTCCAAGAATTGAGGATATATGTTTGAACATGTGAAGTAGTTATGAACGGACGCTCAATAGAGGGATTTTGTGTTTTACTGTTTGTCGAACATCTTGTGGATTGTTTTATGTGATGCATACTTTTGTACGGCACTAATTTATGTCAGTATTTAAGTTGCATAACAGTCCTGTGTCTTTGACAACCTTTGTGTTGTTCCACGATATATGAATATATGTGTGTCACACAATCTATTGGTATTTTCTACTTAACCAGGATAAAGTCATTTTTTGAAAAGAAAGTGCGCATTTCCCTACAGAACCAATTGTTGGTATATACTATTAACTCCCCAGGTTCTGCGGGAAACTAGGTCAGCCCATTAGCATTAACACTCTAAATCAGTTCCTATGTCATGAATTGATTAAAAAAAAGTTTTGGGACAGAACAGGGGGCCTGCATTGTTTTGTTTATGCACCCATTACATTTGTATGTTTAGAGTGTACAGATGTCATGTCTGGTTAAAATAAGGGTATAGGTTGTAGAATCTGTTTTGCAAAAGACATATTGTAAAATCGAAGTTGGCCCGGGTCAGTCGCTAGACGGCTTCTCCAACACAGCCTTTACCTAAATAAACTTTATCTTTAATGTGGTCTCTTCACTTACCTAAGCGCCCTTTCCGCAGATCTTGCATGTAAACAATAGATACTTTTTATCACCAGTGATGCTTATATTTAGGATGTTCCTCTGGTAAAACTCTGAATTGGATGGAGCCCACCTTTGAAAACTGAGCTTCATTTCCAAAAGTCGGCTATCGAAGATCTTAGAAATGAGTGGAGGATTCTTTATTTAAATTATGTCCTACATCTACAGTGGGAAAAAATGGGTAAAAAGTAGGGTAGTGTAAAGCAAACTGCAAGGTGTGAAGTGTGGCTCACTGGTTAGAGCAGGCATACCCTGAAGCAGAGGTCAGACCCGGGACCAGGGTTCAATTCCCGACGCGGCAGGGTCTTGAGCTCAAATGTCCATGGACTCGATAATTCTCGCTTCGGTGCCTGACCTAATCTTGGGTTCACACTCTGCAACTCTGGGCATTAAGCTTGCTTAATCTCCACAACGGCCCCCCGCGGCGGGATGCCTGGCTTTCACCTTGGGGATGCCCTGTAGGGGCTATCTCACAGGGAAAAGCCAGGACGGGTTCCCAAGGCAAGCGCGGAGATACCCCTTCGGGGGTCGAATCTGGCGCTATATAAGAATATAATAATAATAAATAATAAGGTGCTCTAATGAAAGCAGGACATAGTAAGGAGTCTGGTTTTCAAACTCTATTTTCTGTAAATGACCAAGCAAGTAATATTTAATAGCCAAGTGGTGACTATCCTTAATTCCTAAAGTGAGTCAACCCCAAATATGTACTTATGTTGGTCATACACAAAATTACACTCGGCAGCAAAGGAAAGAGGGTCACAATGTACATTTTCCTACACGTCTGTTAAACTGGATCTTAGATTTGTTATTCTTTAATTGCTATTCTCTATCAAAAAATAAGTTAATTAAATGAGAAAAATCCCGCTAAAGGCAGAGGAGCAGGTTTTACTTTATAGCCTCTAGCAAGGCCACAGACCCTATTTTTGGAAACTTGTAGGTTGCCACAAGCTTGCTTAAGGAGCCTGTAAAGATGTGTCCATACTACACAGTATGCGACTGCAGAGTTTAAGGAAGACTCATGCATATAGTACTGCAATCCAGCCTCCAGTGGTTAAATGCATAGGGTTATAACCTGGGTGGTCCAGGACATTCCCAGAATCCTAGACCCAGAAGATCATAAGGATGAAAATGTACACCATGTATCATGTGCTCTTTGTTCCATCACATTCAGAAGGCATATCAAATGTAATGTCCACTTAGTGGTGAAAATGTAGTTAGTAGGGCATACTTTAAGCCAAGAGGCATGTCCCCCAGCTCATTCTCGGAGTGTGAGGAAGAGTGCTCGAGGAACATAAAAGAAAAAATCCAGAAAATCCTAACAGCAGGTACAAAACTGTTGAATTTTGTAGAAGAATTACTCCATTCAAAAGCAGAACCATGACAGAATAAAGTAACAGGAAATGAAGATAGATGCATGTACTGCCCGATGGAAAGAGTTTAAACCAGAAACTCCTTAGTCCCCTTTACAATATTGTAGGAAATAATCAAAAAGCATGCTTGAAGTTAATCATTTATCCGTAAGCAGCACAGCAACAGATGAAGACAGCCAGCACAGAGCAGGAAGGTCAAAGCAACTCACTCTGATGGCTTGCAGCTCGCTAAGGTTCCAAATAGAACAGTAAGCAAGGCAATTTAAAGATACAAAGATAAAAATACAAGGTCATGAAGAATGTAACACATCTCCCTCAATAAGAGAAAGAAAAATAAATAAGCACAAGTAAGGAAGCTAAGGAAAGAAAAGGTTATGACATAATAAGAGGAAAATGCATTAAGAAACAAAATCAGCAAATCTCCTTGGCACAGATTTTAGACGTGAAAGACTTCATCCTAGATGCAATAGATTCCATACATTCCCGTTGTGGAACAGTAAACTTGGTGTTATGAAGATCAGGACCTTTTGCAACACGTTTGATGTTCCACAACTTACCATCTTGTGTGATGACACTGTTAGTGAAAAGCTTAACCACTTTCATAGGCTTACCAAATGTATCTGAACATTTGGTAAGAAAACCTGGCCGCCTAATTCTAATCCAATCTCCCACAGACAAATTAGAGTTTTTAGTGTTCCACTTACTATCATACCACTCTTTAGATTTAGCTTGTTTACTTTCAACTTTATGAGCAACATCATTAATAATTACTTCTGAGAAAGAGTTGCTAGAACATTTTTCCTTAATCCACCAAGGACAAATATTAGAAGCAGGATCACGCCCTTTTAGAAGACGAAAGGAACTAACCTCAGTAGTGGAGTGTGGAGTTATGCGATACAGCCAGAGTGTTTCCCTCAAAACATTTTCCAATCAGATCCTGACTTAATAACAACAGAAATGAAACCCTTCAAAACCCTGTTGAAACGGTCAACTAAATCATTTTCATGGGGTTCATAAACAGAAACAGTGTGATGTATAATGTTCTGTCGTTTGAGGAAATCCTCCATTTCTTAAGAAGTCAACTGAACTCCATTGTCAGTGACAAGAGTAGGACAACCTTCTCTTGAAAAGACTTCTTTAAAGAATTCAATTACATTACACGTTGAAGCAGCAGACACAAATTTGACCTCAGGCCATTTAGTGGTAATCAATGAGGACAAAAGCATAACTGGAATCTGAGGGTAGACACCTAAAAGGACCAGAAATATCAAATGCTATTTTTTTCCAGGGGATCAGTGGGCCAGAGTGTAGTCTTCAAATGAGGAACATTACCTTTTAACATTTTTTCACTACCCATACAAACCAGGCACTCTCTTACCTTCCGATCAACCATGCGATCGAAGCCTGGCCACCAAAAATAATTCCTTATTAAACGTTTCATTGCGGACATACCTGGATGCATTTTGTGAGCCAGTTCTAAAATAACATTTTGCATGGCAAATGGTGGAACACATTTTCCAGACTAGAAAACAAAAAAAAATTCTAATTCCAATTCATCATAAACTTTAAACATAGGCATGAAATCTTATGTTAAGTTTTTCTTGTCAGGCCATCCTTCCAAAATAAATTTTTTGATAGACTGTAAAGAAAGATCTTGATTATCTGCAAGAGTCCAGGATTCTTCAGAAATATCTTCAAACGTACCCAATAAAACATCTTGTAAACATTTGACAACATCAGTGTCATCAGAAATATCATTTGAGGAAATTTGGCAAGGAAGACGAGACATGAAATCAGCAATAACATTTTTTTTCCAGGAACATATTCAGGTGTGAAACAATACTCTTGTAATCTAGAAGTCAATCTGGCAATACGTGCAGTTGAATTTCACCCCCCACCTGGAGAAAGGATGTTCACAAGGGGTTTGTCATCTGTTTTCAAAACAAATTTGCTACCCCAAATATAGTTCCTAAAATGTTCAATCGCGCAAACACAGGCCAACAGTTCTTTCTCTATGACAGCATATCTGCGTTCACTTTCATTTAAAGTTTGTGAGGCAAAACAAACATTCCATTCTTCTTTGACAGATTTCTGAGACAAGACTGAACCAATACCATACATGCTTGCATCCACAGTAATAATACAGCAGAAAGGCTTAAGTGTGGGAGCATGTAAAATCTCTGATTTAATATTATCAAAAGCATACTGCTGTTCACTCCCCCATTCAAACACATTACCCTGTCTGAGAAGCTTCCTAAGTGGTTCCATTTTTGCTGCAAAATTGTTAACAAATTTGCTATAATATTCGCACATACCTGCGAAAGAAAGCAACTGTTCCTTGTTGGATGGAGAAGAAGCATTGCTAATACCTTCTACATTGGATTTTTTAGGTATTACCCCATTACCAGATAACGTGTGATCAAGATATTCAACGGAGTTTTGAAAAAGTTTACACTTACTTGATTTTAAAGTCAAACCACTTTTCCTCAGTTTCTCACACACAACGCAAATGTAAAACATGTTCCTCAGTGGTAGCAGAATAAATAAGTATGTCATCTTGGAAACACTTGACGAATTGATCTACGTCCTTAAAAATGTTAAACATAACCCTTTGAAAAACAGAGGCTGCAGATGCCAACCCAAACTGCATTCTAGTATATTGATACAGCCCTTGAGGAGTGATAAATGCCGTGAGGCACTTAGAATCATCAGTCAGGGGAATTTGGTGATAGGCAGATCTTAAGTCGAGGGTGGAGAAAACTTTAGCTCCCTTCAACATAGAAACCACTTCATTTATGTTGGGAAGAGGATGAGAATCCACAATTGCGGCATTTAAAGCTCTGAGATCGACACACATCCTCAAACTTTTATCAGGTTTTGTCACCAAAACAATGGGAGAAACCCTCTCTGCCGACTCAATGGGTTCAATGATACCTTCTAAAACTAACTCGTTCAAATTTTTTTTAAGTTCTTCTTTAACATTAATTGGCACCCCCCTTAACCTCTGTTTGACGGGATAAAACACCCATTTTGAGTTTTATTTGATGAGAAAAATCTTGTATCATTCCCAACTTGTCAGAAAAAACATCCTCAAATTCAGATTTAACCATATCAGCCTTCTTTTGAGATACAATAGAAGACACATTGTCACACTCAAACGTATGATCTAATGACACCGAATCTTTAGCCCGGGGATTAAGTATAATCCCAAATTTCCACTGGTCTTTCCAACCTACGACATTAACACCCTTAACTGCCACATATAATTTTACATTAACACACCTAGATCTAAAAGTAAGATCAACCGGGAAGAAACATAACATGTCAATTCTCGAACCATTAAAGCTCAAAGGACAAACATCAGGTGACAAAATATTGTTCAAATCCAAAACAGAACTTAAACGCTCCTCAAAATATTCCTTAGTAATTATAGTCCACGGGGAACCTGAATCTGCCATGAGATCAATTTTGAGTCCCAACACAAACATTTCACAAATAGGTTTTTTTTATAGAGTCATCCTCCAAAGATCCATTAAGGCTGTACACATCTTCAGAAAGATAAACAACAAATCCTTTTTTCTCCTCAGTACAAGAAGATCCATTAGCACAAGTGCAATTACATGCTTTTGTACTATCTTCAGAAACATAAGCTATTTTGTTCCTGGGATTTTGAACAAACTTCCTGACATCTCTACATACAGTAGAAAAATGACCTAATCTTCCACATTTCCTGCACTCCTTGTTAACAGCAGGACACGCAGCATATGAAGCAATATGTCCCTTACTACCACACTTATAACATTATCCACGGCCCTTCCTAATTCACTTTGGTAACTATTTGCTGCGACAAGCAGTCTCAATGAAAGCCAGACCCAGCACTCCAGTGACAATTGATAATGTAACCTTCTTTGTTAAATCTGATCTCAGCAAGGTTACTATGGATAAAAGATGGGGGCTACGTAAACTGATTGACGCTTTTAAGTTGCATGGAGCAATGGCTTATCTACAAGAACCTGCTCGCCTCAAAGTCATTAAGTCTGGACACAGTTATTTTTTTATGACGTTAAAGAGGCGGAGCATTTTCTTTCAAAAATGGATTTAAAAACCTAATTAAGAAAATAATGGGATAAAATAAAACGGAGATAAAAAAATACATTAGATTAACCTGCTATGGTTGCTATTGCCGTTTATAACTGATTAGGGCAATTTTCCTTTTTTCGTTTTTTTTACTTTTGGGCCAATGGTCTTTTTGTATGAAAGAAATAGAGAGGGCTCGGGTTCCTGTGGTATCCTCTCTGGTTAGCTGCCCTTCAAGCGGCAGCAGAAGATAGAGGGAGGCTTCCGGGTAGGTACAGGGGGGAGGGAAGCAGCGGGGTTAGGGGTAGTTTGGGTAGGAGAGTGGGAGGGAGAAGAAGGGGAGGGAGGAGGGTTGGGTGGAGTTCTGGGTTGGGAAAAAAAGGGGAGAAAATCTTTTTTTGCAGGAAGGCAGAATTGTTCAGATGTTTACAAATCAGATCTGTTTGTATTAATAATATGTTTTGTGCAGAGGACAGACAATTGTATGATTATAGGAAATGTCCAAAATTAGATTTCTAGTTTGGAATGTTGCTGGCCTCAATAACAAACAGAAAAGAAAATTAGTACAAGAGGAGTTGGATATGTATAAGCCTCATTTAGTATTTATGTCTGAAACTCACATTAGTTACCAAGATAGAAAACTATTGTCTCAAATGGGCTACGATTTGGTTGTTTGCTCCTCTTTAGGAGCTTTGATTCGTGGAGTTGCTATACTTAAACAGAAAAGTTTACCGATGGAAATTATTAAAACTGTTTCTGATGTACGGGGCAGATGGGCGATTGCGCAAGTTCAATTGGAAACTAAGAAATTTGTTCTGTGTTTGATTTATGGGCCTAATATTGATGATCCGAAATTGTATGAGCAGCTAAACATCGAGCTATTGGAGTGGGAGGGGGAAATTTTGGTAATGGGTGATTTCAACTGCGCAATGGACTATAAAATAGACACTACTGGTTTAGGCAGTGCTAAGAGGATGCGTAAGGTTAGGGCAGCTATCACGGAGTTGGGCAGAATCCACAACTTAAAAGATATATGGCGCTCAAAACATCCAAAATTAGCTGGTTTTACTTATTATTCTGCGCCTCATCGATCTTGCTCTAGAATTGATATGGTATGGGCTTCTGATCATATAATAGAAAATTGCACTATAGAACTATGCCCGAGGGTGACCTCGGATCACAACCCGATATTAATGGAACTTAGAATTACTGACCAAAGTCCGGGTGCACGACTCTTTACATTTCCAAGGTATTTGTTTAGTGACTCACAATTTGTTTTACTTTTAAAGGAACATATTAAAGAATATATAGAATTAAACATCAACACTGCTCAGATAAATACAGTCTGGGATGCTTGTAAGTGCACCATTAGGGGCTTTGCCCAACAGTATATTTAAAGGAAAAATGCTGAAAGTCGTAGAGAAACTAACATAACTATTTCTAATATTTTGCGGGTAGAGCAACAGCTAGCCGAAGCTGTCATTCAAAAAACATCAAATATTGAACTATTAAGGATGGAGCTGCTAAAATTACAATCTACCGTCAAAAAGTCATTAAGAGAAGGGTACAGTGCTAAAATCCATAAATATAAATTGGCTCAATATGAGGGAGGGGACAGAATTGGCAAAGTTCTTGCATACAAAGTTGCGGATAAGAAAGCTATAACCAGGATTAAACAAATTAAAGGCACTGATCTATACAATTATGAACAAACAGATCAGATCCTTGACCAATTTACTAAATACTATCGCAAACTATACACACCTGACAATGTCCCCACTACTGCTAAAATTCTTCAGTACCTTGACGAGTATATGCCCACACCTATAGACACTCGCTGTGCATCAGCTTAACTCCAAAATAACCATGTTTGAAATAAATGAAGCAACATTCGCCCTACCCTCTGGTAAAGCGGCAGGTGAGGATAGCTTGCCTATAGAGCTATACAAAGTATGCGCACAAGAACTACTCCCTCTTCTGGAAACAGTGATGGACTCTATAACTGAGACTAGAATGGCTCCTACGTCTTGGAAAATTGCAAAAATTGTTTTTTTTTTTTTTTAAAGAAAAATAAACCCCCGGAAGAATGCGGCTCTTATCGGCCGATTTCTTTGATCAATTCAGACGTAAAAATATTTGCCAAAATCTTGGCTAAACGTTTAGCCGCCATAATGCCAGTCTTAGTTAACTCCCAGCAACACGGCTTTGTGACCGGGAGAGATACCACAGCCCATGTAAATATGGCAATTACTGCCTTTGATGTTGCCTCAACTACTCTCACCCCACTCGGGATGGTGATGTTAGATGCGGAAAAGGCATTCGACCGAGTGGGGTGGGAGTACTTGTGGGAGGTGTTGAAGAAAATTGGTATTGTGGGCCCTTATTTTGATTGGATATGCTCACTCTATGATGCACCTCGGGCAAAGATCAGCTATGGTGGAACGGAGTCACCCACGTTTCTGATAGAGAGGGGAACAAGGCAAGGTTGCCCTCTGTCCCCTCTACTTTTTGCGATATCTTTGGAGCCTTTTTTAAATGCATTAACAGCTCAGGATAGTATCACACCTGCACAACACGGGGGTAAAAATCTGAAGATAACTGCCTATGCAGATGATATAGCAATATACACTACTGATTTGGCTACAGCAATTCCGGCAATAATACAAGAGGCTGAAAACTTCGGAGATGTGTCTGGCTATAAACTTAACGTAAGCAAGACACAAGTTATTGCTAATCACAAACCTTCGGAACCAATCTTGGGTTTATGCCAAAGCGCAACTTACCTTGGAATTAAGTTGGCAGCCAATATAGAAAAGGTGATAACTATGAATTATGACTCCATGCTAAAGGAAATCACATCACTTCTAAAAAAAATGGCACACGATTCCGCTTAGCCTAGTGGGGCGAATTAACTTAATTAAAATGAAGATTTTGCCCAAACTTTTGTATTTATTTAGATCAATCCCTTTACAAATTAACAAACTTTTCTTTAAGAAACTTGTAGGCATCTGTAGCAATTTTGTGTGGGGCTATAAAAAAGCACGCAGATCTATCAAATTATTGAAGCTACCTATTGAAAAGGGAGGCTTGATGTTTCCTGATTTTAGATTATATTATTTTGCTACTTTTTTTTTTACGTATTCGAAGCTTGTTGAAAAACGATAGTTCCCTATTCTACCACCATTACATGCTGGGACCTGACTGCAACCAATTCTTATTTCGTGCACACGATCCTAACTACTTCAAAAGAGTTAAATTCAAGACAGCGAGACATATCAAGAAAATCTGGGACCAAATTATGACTCTAGAAAGAATTTCTTACTATAATGCCGAGCTTAGACTGTGGGGCAATCCTGGGCTACCTGGTATTTTTTCAGACGGTGTAGGGAAGATATGGGCTAGGCATGGAATTACTACTCTGGGAGACCTTTATGGCCCAAATGGTTTACTAGATTTTGGCATACTTATGCTTATATTTCAATTAAATGAGGACATGTATTTTAAATATATCCAAATCAGGGACTTTTTACTTCGTAAGATGAGGATTGTAGAAGTATCACACTCGGACACTTTAATATGTCTCTATTCAGATAAAGTTAAATCACTTATCAGCCTAAGCTATGGTTATCTGACTGCAAAC